>NC_091012.1:128841187-129144218 GCF_041146395.1 Eulemur rufifrons
TTTTCCCTTCCTTTAGAACATTTGACCAATTCAGGTTTGGGGAGGTTTGCTATTACTAATAAAAAAGAGATGGAATATTGGTAACTATGTGGGTTTTAGGACTATGATGTTGATGGAATTTAGAACTAGTGCCCCTCCGCACAGGTTAATGAGCAAAAGCCTTCAAAGGCCCAGAGTACCTATTAATAAGATGGAAGGTCTCCAACACTAGCATAGGATGTAACTGATATTTTCAAGCCATTGTACAGAAAACAAAAACATCTGCACAGCAGCAAAATGAGTCCCCCTCCCCCTCTTCATTTCTTCCCTTTCCTCCCCCCTCTCTCTGTCATAGCTCAGCCCTAGACCACAGTATATCTGTATTATGGATTTTTAATTGCGTTTATTTTCCATATCATTCTCTTTGATTGTTGGGATGTTAACCAAAATAAAGAAATACATTTTGATGATATAAATTGTACTAGGGACAATATAATTGATACTTATGTATATAGCTCTAGTTTATGATCTGTCTGCAGGAACTGGCCTTATCTTTGGGAACTATCTAAGGCCATTCAAAGCCATTAGGTTTGTTGACTTTGATGCAGAATAATAAATGCCTGTCCCAGTAGATACTAATTGTCTTGAATTTTTCTTCCACTTTCTATCTTGAGTCATCAAAGCCTGGTTTTTCAAGTCTCGATTTTCCAAATACCTTACAAATGTTTTCATTGTCTTCAAAATCGGTGCTTTCGGATGAATAGAGATAATTTAACAGCAGATAGACTTTCAAAAGCATCTGATTCAGGACATACTTGAATTGATTTTGAGTGGTCTTAGTATTTTTCCCTCTTTGGTGAGGGATAATGCATCTCCTTGCTGGGAAACAGCCCCATCTGTGAATAGGCAGGTTGCCACAGAAAGGCCACAAGGCTATGGAACATACTTGAACACATTCACCCCCTCCAAATATGTGTGTAAGGAATGTTAGGTCAATATTTGTTGGCTATGTGTGGTTGGTATGTGTTCACATATAAATACATCGACATTTGTTTCTTAAGCTGTATCATAATGGGGTAATTTTTCATTATTTTACATAACATCTTGGCTTTGTAACACATGTAAATACCCTGTTTCTGATTTAGTAATGTGTAGAAGGCAGTGAGGCAAAATTTAAGCTTTTTGCCCCCGTAGGTTATGTGTGTTTCTGCATATACCTGAAGACTATATAAAACAGTACTTGTCTGTTTTCCTGAGACCAAGGAACCTTTTTACTTTTCTGCCTGAGAAAAGCAAAGCAGTCAATGGTGTTTCATGATGTCACATGATTTGTGAGGAGAAAAAATGAAGATAATAAATATACATGAGTCAAAAATGGGCAATCTTAGGTAATTTTCTGAGGGTGATCCTCTCTTTATGCAATAGTAATATCCCAGCTATTAAGTGTCCCTTTCCTTGAAGTTAATTTGATAGAGAACATCTTCTCCTGGACCAGCTCATTAGATAAAGCATTTTTTTTAGATAAAGCATTTTAAAGGTTGTGTTTTCTTTTCTTTTTACAGCCAAGGATTACTGCAAAGTAATATTTCCATACGAGGCACAGAATGACGATGAATTGACAATCAAAGAAGGAGATATAGTCACTCTTATCAATAAGGTAAATAAAGGTTCTCTTCTGTCTTCTAAGATGTAAACTGCTTTGGTTTCTTTCTTTTTTTTTTTTTTTGACAGAGTCTCACTCTGTTGCCCGGGCCAGAGTGCCGTGGCGTCAGCCTCACTCACAGCAACCTCAAACTCCTGGGCTCAAGCAATCCTCCTGCCTCAGCCTCCCAAGTAGCTAGGACTACAGGCATGCGCCACCACGCCCGGCTAATTTTTCTATGTATATTTTTAGCTGTCCAGCTAATTTCTTTCTATTTTTAGTAGAGACAGGGGCGAGGGAGTCCTCGCTTTTGCTCAGGCTGGTCTTGAACTCCTGAGCTCAAACAATCCGCCCTCCTCGGCCTCCCAGAGTGCTAGGATTACAGGCGTGAGCCACCACGCCCAGCCTGCTTTGGTTTCTTAAATGGCTGGTACAAGCTTTTGCTTTGTCCCTTGAAACACTTGGTTTTCATGGTCCTGAACTTCTGTCCTTTTGATCAGGCCAGGGTCCCCAGTGTACCCAGTATAGCCAGGTGAATGAAAGAACTTGAGAATTGAATAGATTTCTGTTTGCCGTGGGGCCAGCTTACAGATTTGCACGGTCCTGCAGAAAAGTCTGTCCCAGAAGGAATAACGCAGAAGGCAGCTCGCGTGGCTGGAGACACTGCCCTCCATGGCAGCTGGGCTGCAAAACTCTGCATCAGGGGTATCCAAGGATGGGCTTTAAAAAGGCTGGTCATGCCTCACAGGCAGAAAATGCTTGAAGAATGTTTGCTGTTCAGATCAAAGACAGGTGGAATGCCTGAGAGAATTTTGCCTGTCTTGTTTGGGCTAAGAAGGTTGAGTGATTTTATTATCATTACAGCCAGAGCCCTGTAAACATATGGGAGAGCTGTAAAAGCTGTGTGAAGTGACGCGGTATAACAGGGCCTTGGCCATGTACTGTTTATGCTTTCACGCAATGGTACTCACGAAGTAGGTAGTCGAAAGACATATTATTTAAGTGATTCCTGGAATATGTGGCCTTTTCTCTGAAGTACAGGGTTTTTATGATAGTCGAATATGGTGAGAAGCTGAACAGTCTTTAAGATATGTAAGGTGATTTTATTCTTGTATCCAGGGGAGTGGCAGGGAACTTAGCACAATTGTCTTAGCACGAGGGTGACTCAGGAGATTGTCACGGCTGCCTGAGCTCTTGCAGGGCCGGGAAGCACTGGCAGGGAGGAGGATGCAGGGGATGGGGAGAGAGAGCTAGGGGTGGGGTGGGAGGGGCAGGAGGGGCAGGCCCAGGGTCCCTCTGCCATTGATCATTGCTGAGAGGAGGGGACTCTGGTGTTGCCCCCCTCCACCCCTGGGTTTGTCCATAAAGGAATCGGTAGGATTTACCTTTATCATCAAGGGGTTACCTCTAAGAAATGGCTTTAAAGACTGTGTGTTTTAAGAGCCTAATCCAAAGATGCCAAGGAACTAATGACCCCAGATGTTAAGAAACTTGTCAAAAGTCAGGGGTTTTAGAGAGAGAGATGGTCGTCTCACAGACTCCGTATAAAAGTGGCGTGCTAAACCATGCTAGAGCTCTAACGTCACCTTTCTGGAAGAGCAAATTTTTCCCTGTTTTGCAGATCATCCAAGAATTCGTCCATCTTTTTACCTGTAAAATATTCTCCCCTTAAGTTATTTCAGTGTGTGTAGGTGGTGAATGTGGCAGGAGGAAATGAGAGGAGGGGAAGAATGCTTCCCTTGTTGTTCCTTTGTGCAAACGAGGCAGAAGCTGTTCTTCCCTTTTTTACCTCCTGTTGTCATGCCTCCTTTGGACTGCTTTCTTATATACCGTGCATTTCCTCTTTTTAATCAGACCTGTGGCCAAAACAAATGGAATAAGGAAGTTGTTAAATGGATGTGAAGCATAATACACATACTTTTTAATAATTACCACAGATATTTGGTTTTAGTAAGACAGGGAAAGGGGTACAGTGCCTTTTCTCCCTATATTGATAAAGTGACCAGAGAATTAAATAATTGCCATTCTTTGCAGCGGGGAGACTCACTGTCCTGTTTTTATTTTGTTTTGTTTATGGAAGAGAGGTAGCCTCTTTTTAATTGAAAACCCAATGTATCAATAATACTTAAAAAGGTTTGAGAAAGAAAAAAAAACGCTGTGGATAATCTTTTACCTGAACACATCTGTTTATGTCTTAACATATTATGCTCCAGTTCTTCTGGTGAATACAGATTGTGATGAGAACACATTCATCTTGATGATTTTGTCCCTAACCTCCCAGCCTGAGATCCAGTCTGATAAAAAGAATCTGATTTTTCTAAAGACCTTAGTCAGAAAAGGAATATCCATTGGTCCCATCCACACAGTGCAGGGGAATGAACAGGCAGATGTGGCAGGCTGCTTTCAAGAGTGTCCCGAGGGTTGCATCCTGTTTCTCTGGTTTCATGGATTATGTATTTAGAGGCAGTTTGGAAACTGTGAAGCAGCGTCCTGCTATTAATATTACATTTGCAAAATGTGCAGTTGTCATCTCCCCTCTACACTAGGTCCCTTGACCCAGCTTGCGCACCGATCCTGCTCTTCGGGCCTGGAGTTCCCATATCATTTTGACACTTGGTCCCCCTGGTCCTGCCCTGCCCCTACCCCCAAGCCCAGCAGCACCAGAACCTGAGGATTCTGCCTTCCTGCGTCCCTGCCGCTTCCTGCCCATGCAGAGCTCAGCACAGCACCCAGCACAGCACCTGGTCTGGAGGAGAGCCAGGATGGCAAAGGATGGAGGGACGCTTTCCCCGGCTCCAGTGCCCCCTACCTGCTTCATCCCTGGCACCCCAGCTCCTTCTTTTTGTCATTTCATAACAATGCTGTGCTCAAACAACCCCTCTGCACCAAAGTCTTTAGTAACATTCCTTTCCTTTATCGTAAAATCCAGATAGATGATCCTGGCACTCCTTTGCCCAGGTGGCCTGGCCTCAGTCTGTCTTTCTGGCCTTGGTCCATGTGGCTGGTCTACAGGTCCCTCCTGTATGTCCCCATCCTGCTCATGTGTCCCCACTGACTTGACCCAGACCATATTCCTGATGTCTGGGATGCCTTCAGCCTACCCACTTAGCTGTTTTTTTGTTTTTATTTTTGGTTTTGTTTGGCAATTAAGACAGCCAGTCAGTCTTAACTCATACTGCTTGGGCCCATTTTGAGTTTGTTGCTTAGGCAAAGTCCCTTGTGCTCTATCATTTTTATTATTATTATTTTATATGATCTGCTGGGAAATTAGGTGTCTTGCTATCTTGTACTTATGCAGATTTTAACTTTTTTTCCATAAAATGCCTGCCAGCCTTGACCTAGCATTCCAGTTTGCCGGAAGCAGTGTGTTCATATGGCAAGTGCCACGTAGCCTACCAGCTCAGAGAAACAGGGTTTGAATCCCAGAACCACTGTTGCTGGCTGTGTCTCCTGGGGCACGTCACTTAACTCCTCTGAGCCTGTTTCCTCAGCCATAAAGCAAGGGCCACAAAGCTGACCTCACAGGGCTGCTATGAGGATTTACTAAGATGCGGTATAGAAAGCACCTCTTACAGGGAGGGGTCTGCCTGTGGCACCCATAATCCTAGGAATTGTCACCTCAATTCTGGCTGTTCTTCCTCGGACTTCGGAAATGGGGAATGGAAGGGCTCTTGTGTCTGCGCCCAGTTTGCTGCTGGGACTGGAACACTGTGATGTTAAGTAGGTTAAAATGGTGAAAAAGCCACTGAAAATACGATAGTTAAGAATTCACACTGGGGAAGATTTAGCAAGAATTTGGAAAGAAAACATGCCATAAATATTTTGCCAGCTGACAGGGGGAAAAATGGAGTCTGAGCCTGTAAAACCCTGCTGACATTATAGAAAATTCTTAGCTCTTCCTCTATGTCAGGAATCGCCCAGAAGTGTGTTGAGATGACTGTATACTATTGCTGTTATAAAATGAATAGCTTCACCATGATTTGTTCAGTGTGCATGTTGATGTGCATCTATATCGCACGTATGAGTTGAGGTGAAAGGCCTGAATTGTGTTTGCTGTAGAGGTTCTTCATTGACCCTGCATTTTACCCATGTTGCCTTTTGTATTGGTGAGGGTGGTTTCCCTTTGCCCTGCTTTTCTGTGCTGTGGCGGGAGTCACAAAGCAGGCGTTGCCCTCATTTTTAGCCCTAGATTGTCAATTCGTGTGGCTTTCTAGAAAATGAGTCAGACACCTTTAGTGGGTGTCTGCAAGCCCTCTGCGGTTCCTGAAATAATGTGCAAAGACCCGAACTATTTCTGTGCGTCCCTGGAAACTAGGAGGAAATGTGGCAACCTGAATGGTTTGTTTTTTAGTTTATTTATAAAGAATACTTGCGGATTTGGGAACATTTCCACTCGTGCAGAACACACCTGTGTTTAGCTTTTATTTCCAGTCACTCAGAAATAGCTCTCGCGTCTGTGTTCCTGCCGCCCCCATCCCTGCCTTCCTGATTTGTGCTTAGAGCGTGTTTGAAAAGGTTCTGAAGCCTCTGGGTCTGCTTTCCAACTGGAGAAGCTCCCTGGAGCAGGGCTTAGGGCAGCTTGGCAGGAGCCACACCAGGGCTCAGCTGTGAGGTGGCTGCCGTTGGAGGGTGTGCCATGCTGTGGGGAGGGCCTGTGTTCCTGCTCGTGGCTGACGGCCTCCTGGTCTCAGAGCAACAGCTCTTTCCTCACAGCCGCCTCTGACCTATGAGAAAGGGCTTCCCATGTGACCCCTTTGTCAACGAGGACCTTTAGGTATTTCTTATTTAAAGAAAAAAGAAAAAGGCTTCCCTGGGTAGCGGAGATGTTTACCCTTAAAGCATACACAACCCCTATTTCTTCATTGTTTTAAGCCTATCTGATGACATCAAAATAAACACCTAGGGCCGGGCACGGTGGCTCACGACTGTAATCCCAGCACTCTGGGAGGCCGAGGCGGGTGGAGTGTTTGAGTTCAGGAGTTCGAGACCAGCCTGAGCAAGAGCGAGACCCTGTCTCTACTAAAAATAGAAAGAAATTATATGGATAACTAAAAACTTATATATAGAAAAAATGAGCAGGGCATGGTGGCGCATGCCTGTAGTGCTAGCTACTTGGGAGGCTGAGGCAGGAGGATGGCTTGAGCCTAGGAGTTTGAGGTTGCTGTGAGCTAGGCTGATGCCACGGCACTCTAGTAGCCTGGGCAGCAGAGTGAGACTCTGTCTCAAAATAAATAAATAAACACCCAGGAAGATAATATTATTGGCTAAAATCATGGTGTGGTGGAGATGGAGGGAAGGGGACGGAGATGACATAAGCTAGCATTGATGTTCATGGAAGGAAACTGGTAGATGTATCATAAAGAAAGAGGGGACCCAGAGCTAAAGACAGTTAGTGGCACCCCTAAAACTAGTAATGTAGTCACCTTTCCTTGGACCATGAAGATTATCCACTGAAGATTATTGGCAGCAATTTTAATTTGCACCCTGTCCTCTTCCCCTCACAACATTCATTCATTTGGGAATATGCGTGGTGTGCCAGGCACTATCTAGATGCTGAGGATACAGTGGTGAACCAAAACAGTAAAACCAGGAGGTCTGCTCCTTCCTTTGGAGCTAGACATGCTGTAAAGGCCCATTTAGAACCAGCTTCTTTCATCTCTACCTCAACGTGTTCTCTTCTCTCCTGTCCCAGACAGTGGCTGAGCTAGATCTCCCTGCAGGACTGCAGCTCCCCAGCATAGGATTCTGGGCCATTGGCAGCAAGAGCTCAGGATGCTCGTTGCCATTCCTTTTTCCTCAGATGTCTCTCTAGAGCTCAGCATCTCACCTCATCCTCACATCAGCCCTGGGAGTTAGGTGGCACCATGCATGTTCTCTCCAGATTACAGAGGAGGGACAGAGGCCCAGAGCCCTGAAGCAGCTTTCCCAAGGGACTCCCAGCAAGTCAGTGGCTGAGCTAGCGCAGAGGCAGCTCCTGACTCCCTGTTGAGTGCTCTCAGAACTGGGGGGCTGGGCAGAGTGGTAACTGCGGGTGGAGTCCACGTTTCCTGTGGGGCTGAGTCACTCCCAGAGGGGACGGTTGTCTACTCATTGGGAGTCATCCATTGTTGCTAGCTATCTAGGGCAAATGCCTGTGGAGCTTCCTTTATGAATTAATGACATTGTCACTATTACTTATCAGAAAAACAATATTACCATGCCATTACCCCATCCATTTGTTTTTGACACTTGCATTTGGGAATCCATGTTTCTGATCTGTCAGGAACAGAATATGACTGCCTTGGGTTCTGGATCATCCAAGACTTTGATTCCACTGTCACCTGTAAAGAAATGAAGTGATAGTGCAGAGGGAATGATGATCTTGGTCCAAGGCTAACATTGGTTCTTTTTGGACAGAAGCCCACACCTCTTCCACTGCTTTCTTCCACCTTCCCATGCTCAGCGTATTTTTTTGCCTTCCTCTTTTCTTCCAGGCCTGGGTGCCACTCAGCTTTCTGTTTGCTGTTACTATGAAAAAAAAAAAAAAAAAGAAAAGAAAAGAAAAAGAAAGAAAAGCAGGAGTTCTGAGCTCCTTCCTAAGTCATTCGATGATTGCATGTTCTTTTGTTTGCTCCTAAATGTTTATTTCCCCTTCCTGCCTCTCTCCCATTAATTCATTAATTAAGTGAAACATTTATGAGAAAAATGTTTTCAGACTTCCCTGCTTCCTACCCCACAGGAAGTAAGGTTGCCTCCACAAAGAGAAATGGCTTTAGGAATCTCAAGAAAGATCTATAGCTCAGTATAAGAAAGCCAATCAGCTAAATCGATTGCTGGACTTGACCCTTTTCTCTCTGAACTGCTGAAGCTTTTAGCAGAGCTCAAATGCTAGGGTTAAACATGCTTCCAAGGGTGAGGAGTAAATTAGCAGGCATCACTCTGAAGATGATGCCATGCTAACAGACCCATTAGAAGGACATGTTTTATGAGTGAATGAAGACATTAAGCACAGGTCTGGGATCATCTGGATTTATACATATTTGAAAAATGTCAGTGTTCAGCAAATGAGTCATTTATGTCATAGAATGTATTTCTTGTAGCATGGTCTGTCTTGTTAGATTGCATATGTCCTATTCAAGACAGAAGTCACAATATATCTCCTCCTCCGAGCATTCGAAACCCAAAGGAATATAATTTGTTGCTGTTTTATCTTCCTCTTAAAAGTAGCCAAAACATTGGGACGAGTGAGAAGAATCATGCTATCCTAAGTACATTTGATCAAAGGTCTTCTTCACTGAGCTTGTTTATCATCATGCGCGCGCGCGCACACACACACACAGTTTTAAATTAGGTGAGGATGGTAAATGTAGGGCTTTGGGTGGGAGAAAATCTCTTTAGTTTACCAGTAGACAGTCATCACAATGTCACCCCAAAATTTTGATGGCCATTATTACAGATTTTTTTCCTTTCCATCATGGACAGATGAGTTTGCAGCTGATGCAAATTCTCAGGTTCATGTGCCTCCACAAATTTATAAAAAACTGTCTAAAGAGACCCTGTGTTTGTTCAGCCTAATGGTCACATCTCTCCAGAATGCTACGCTTAAGTTGGCAGGACATCAGTAATCCTTGCAACACCATCTTGGGACACTTTTTTTCCTGCAACACAGAGAAAAATCCACAGGTGTCTAAAAGAATTAGAGAAAATAACCTTTTTTGTCTGTTTTCTATTTCCAACCTTTCTATTCAGATTACTCCAAGAAGGGTGTTGTGAGGATTAAATGAGATGTTGTGGCTGAAAGTGCTTTAGAAACATAAAAGTTAAATTATAGTTATTACTATGATAAGTTATTCTAGGAAAATGAAAAGATAAATGCCTGGTGACTGAATGTTCTTTCTTGGTATATTGAACTGTCCTGAAATTAAGGTCAGTACTTTCCCTGAAATTCTTTTAAATTATTTATTTTAACTTTTCTTAGGATAAAAGTAATTTACTACAGTCATATAGCTGCTGTCTGATTACATATCTCAAAGCTGTTTACATTCATGTTTGCATTTTATTAAGATGTATGGTTTCTGAGATGGAAAGTGGCATTGGATACACTTTTAAGTAATACTTTAAAATCTTATAAGTACCACTCTTAGAGAAAAAGAAGAAAACAAAACAGATAAATACAAAGAAAAGTCAAAATTACTGGTGACCTCACCACTTTCACATACCTTTCTTAATATTTGAGCAATTATTCTTCCAGACTTTTTCCATACATGTACATAATTATAGTTTATAATAAAAATGGGATAATATCATATACACTATTTTGTAATAACCCTCTTTGTCAAAAGTGATTATCTTTGGCAACATGGTTAAATAATTCCTTATCCTCCTACTGTATGGAGAGAGTAACACAATCCTCTTTTATATTTAGCTTGTTTCCAGTTTTTCTCTATTTTAAACCATGTTGCACATAGTCATCACCTTGTTCATAAGTCATTGTGCACATAATTATTTCTGCGACTTTCTACTAGCTGTGTAACCTTGGGCTAGTTGCTCATCTCTCCGTGCCTCAGTTTTCACATCTGTGAAATGGGCTGATAATAGTACCTGCCTCCTGGTGTTAAGAAGATTAAATGAGTTAAAGCAGATAAAGCACTTAGCCTGGCTCATAATAGGTGCTTTATAAATGTTAGCAGTTATTTCCTGATGATAAATTGCTAAATGTAATGCTACATCAGTGCATTTTGAGAACACGTTCTGAAAGATTGTGCCAATTTTGTTTCCTCACAGGAATGTATGAGAATGTTTCCTTATCCTTGTCATCCTTAAATATTATCATTCTTTTGAATCTCTGGTAATATGATTTAATCTCTGCTAATTCTGAACTTTAAAATATGATTACTAAACTTGAAATTTTTATGCATCATTTCCAATTGATTTTTATAACAAGACCTTATATTCATGCCATTAACCTGTCATCTTTCATATTATAAATATTTTTTCTTAGTTTATGACTCAGATATTTAAGAAGAAGCATTAAAATAAATGCCTTTTAGACTGAAAATTTCCTCATTTTATAGTTGACTGTCTAGTGCACTAAAATTCATTCTTTTAAGAATAGTTTTACTTAAGGCTTTTATATTTTAGTCCTAGTTGGAAAGGGTAGCCGGCTATTAAATGCTTGTTTTTTCTGCCTTCCTCAGGGCTTCCAGCGTTTCTATTTAAAGCTTCTGTCCTTACAGTATATTTTTTATAGTGGCATTCAAAGAGCCCCTGAGGTTCTGCATGGATGCATATAAGCAGCGGTCCCCAACCTTTTTGGCACCAGGGACTGGTTTCATGGAAGACAATTTTTCCACAGACTGGGGGTGGAGGGATAGTTTCAGGATGATTCGAGCATATTACACTTATTGTGCACTTTATTTCTATTATTACTACATTGTCACTTGCCACTCACTGATAGGGTTTTGATATGAGTCTGCAAGCAATTGGTTTATTGTGGTCTCTGTGCAGTCAAACCTCTCTGCTAATGATAATCTGCATTTGCAGCCACTCCCCAGCACCAGCGCTAGCGTCACTGCCTCAGCTCCACCTCAGATTGTCAGGCATTAGATTCTCATAAGGAGAGTGCAACCTAGATCCCTCGCAAGCACAGTTTACAGTAGGGTTCACGCTCCTGTGAGAATCTAAGGGGGCCGCTGATCTGACAGGAGGTGGAGGTTATGCAGTGATGTGAGCGATGGGGAGTGGCTGTAAATACAGATGAAGCTTTGCCCCCCTCACCTCCTGCTGTGTGGCCCAGTTCCTAATAGGCTACCGACTGGTCTGCAGCCTGCGGTTTGGGGACCACAGCAAATAAGGATCCTCATATCCTAGACCAGGGCTTGGCAAACTTCTGTAAAGGGCCAGAGGGTAAATATTTTAGGCTTAGTGGGCCATGCAGTCTCTGTTGCAACTACTTAACTCTACCATTGCAAAGTGAAAGCAGCCATAGAGATAAATGAATGGGCATGGCTGAGTTCCAATAAAACTCTATTTATGGACACTTAAATTTAAATATCATGTAATTTTCACATTCCTTGAAATATTATTCTTTTGATTTGTTTTTAACCATTTAAAAATATGAAAACTATTCTTAGCTTGTGGGCCATAGAGAAATAGGTGGCAGGCCAGACTTGGTCCATGGGCCCTGTTTCTTGGCCCCTGAAATAGAATATCTGGAAATAGACCTATAAAAACCCAGCCAATTAATTTTCAACAAAGGTGCAAAGACAAGAGAGAAAGGATAATCTTTTCAAGAAATGGTGTTCACACAACTGGACATCCATAGGCAAACAAGCAAAAATGAACCCCAACCTAAACCTAACACATTATGCAAAAATTAACTCAAAATGGACCATACATCTACATGTAAAACATAAAACATTGTTTATGAAAGCATAGAAGAGTTGTTAGACATACCAAAAGCACAATCCATAAAAGAAAAAACTGCTAAATTGGACTTTAGCAAAACTGAAAACTTTTGTTCTGCAAAAACATTGTTAAGAGAATGTTGTTGCCTGGTCTGTTTTTTCCTACAAGGCCATCTGAGCCCCAGTGTTCCATAAGTAATTGCCTGATATGTAATTGCAAGAATTCCAAGGACCTTGATTTTGTTCTGAGTCTTCCTGGGAATATCTTTTGTAATACAAGGCCATGGATCTTTCACATAGGAGCCTTTCCGTGCCCCGTGTCCCTTCCCCCCACCAAAGAGGCGAACAGATGTAGCCATACTCCATTGCTCTGGCCTGGACTCAGCTGAGCAGCCTGAGGGCCTGGATTTGACTTGGGAATTATATTTTTCACTCACTGCACAGGCCTAGAAGCTAAATTGGCTAAGTATAGATAAAAAGGCACCAAAAAAATTTTTAGGCCAAGAAATGTTTTCCTAATGGAAAAACTTCTTAAAAGAAATGTGGATTTGGTGGGTGAAAAAATGGAGGTAGAAGACAGGAATTCAGGAATTTGCTAATAGCTGCTACAGCTGGCTTCGATGTTCTTGACCTTCAAAATGATCATGGCTATCCCCTTTATCTCTTATTCCTTCCTAGTCCTTATCTGTGAAATGAAGATTACCACCTTCTCCCCCTTTGCAGCTTTCTTTATATCTCTTAGAGAGGGTCCAGGAGCTAAGAAAATCTCTTAAAATGTAATAAAAGATGCTTTATGAATGCCACTGTCTTTATCAATGAAGCAAAATCATTTCCTGTCACATCTACTATCCTTTTAATGGAAGAAAAGCATGTATTTGGATGCAGAGTCAATACAGTTCTCTAAACATAAATGAAAAGTCAGCTATAGGATGCACGTTCTGGAGAAGTAAAATGTACCTTTAGCCATGTGCTGTGGATGAGCTGAAGGTGCCATTAGAAACAGCTTTAAAGATTTAACGTTAAGTGGTCATCTCAATGTAAATGACCTAGCAAGTAGAAAATGGGAAGTTTCCATGAAAACACATTATTACATAAGTTTGTATACTTGATTATGTTTAAATGGGCAGAAAAAATGTAAAAGTGCTACCTTAATGGTTTGTATTTTTGTGTTTGACTTATTCTTACGCCCTCATATACAATTAACCTCTCTTGGCATGCTTAAAGTCAGATTACAAGGACATGAGAAAGGCCCTCTCTATATAAGGATCACCTTTTCACATGATTACCGATCTTTGAAGTGGATTTATGAGGGTAGGAAGTCTTTCATTCTGCCATAGGAAAAAAGGCTAAAGAGTAAACATTTTCTGAGAAGACTTAAAATTGCATATACTGCAAAGGAAATAATGAAATCACTAAGTAATTGTGGTATATTTGTTGTGTATAAACTATATAGCCGTGTCCCACAACTCTAGGAGGTTCCATATATGAACAGTGACCCTGGAGTTGGGCCAACATGGCAGTATCTGTTGGATGCTGTTCTCTGAAGAGTCTTTAGAGAGAAACATCTGAAAGGAAAACAGGCTGTGAGCACAGAGGCCTTTGGGGCTTCTGCCCTTGCTTGTCTTCTATTAAAATCCCCTCGGGCTTCCTTGATTCCCACCTGCGTGACTGTTTTAAGGCCTGTGGAAATTCTGTTCTCTTTCAGGGGACTGAGATTTGGTTTCAGTTTTTCTTATTTCTTAGTGATATCAGGACTCAAAGGTTACTTCTGTAGCACTCCCTAACCCATGTGCTATGAGTATAGGAAAATGATCCCCTCAGCTCCCCAGGGTCAATAGGAAGGGCGTCAGGTGGTTGGAACCCCCTTCTGGGCTGACAGCCTTCAATGACCTTTGGCCTCTAGCAGTATGTCGTGGAAATACTATCATTTTTACCTATGTGCCATTATCTGAAAAAGGTTGGGTGGCACTAACTCACTGCACGTATTTGTCTTTCTGTATAAAGATGTTTAACAATGGCTCTACTTTACCTTAGGGAATATTTCACCTTCCTTGTTAGAGAAACGAACATATGACTGGCAAAGGAAACTCCAGGATAATTAAAAACCCTCGTATGTATCTTCATTTCACACATTCTTTCTCTAGGACTTCTTTTGGGAATTAGACCTTGAAATAGCTCAGACTTTTAAAGATAGAGCTTAAAGTTCCATTAAATCTAGAATGAAATAAATTCACTCTAATTAAAGAAACAATCTTTTTAAGGGAGTATACAACTTTGGGTTGCAGCTATGACGGAGTAGAGGGTATGAAGCTTACCCTCCTGCCACGGACAACTCTAACATTGCACAAAATATACCAAGCAGCTGTTTTTAGGCACTGGACAGTGCATAGCACAGGGATGTGATCCTGGAGAGAAGGAAATCATAAAAGTGAGTTTTACATCAACCCTGGCTTTTTGCCTGGAGACACTTCTAAATTGCAGCACAGGGCAATGGAACCCAAACGAAGAGCAGCAGACTCATTGGATAGAGGAGATAGAGATTGTAATTTAGGGCTGCTGAGGTGGCTCGAATTTTCAGGGTCAGGAACTGCAGAGGAATGAGCTGCACAAAGAAAGAGTTCCAGAAATCTGTAGATCTGGAGTCTTTGGCCAAATACTAAGCTGGGCATTAGCAGGGCAAGACTCTACCAGGCCTGGCAGAAAAGAAGAACTTGGGAGGCTGTGAGCTGAGTGGATATCCCAGAGGTCACCAGTGATGGGAGATGTTGGGGTTCTGGCCAAGCAGAGCGGAAAAACCAGGGGTGCCCAACACCCCTGGCATCCAGTTGAGAACCCAGAAAAGCCAGCCACAGGAGTAGTGCTACCCTAGACCTACCACAGTAAACTCTGTTATCCAAGGCTTGACAGGTCAAGCTGAAATGCAGGTAGCTTGCCCACCATACCAAACATCAACACTTGCAAGGAAGATGACACAATTCAGTGTCTCAACAGTGTAGCATGCACAGTTGTTGAGATGATATAATCACAAAGGACTAGATCTGTGAAGAAGCAGGAAAATGTGAGTTATGATATGGGTAGCTTGTAAAAAAAAAATGTGGGTATTTCATAGTCTGGTTTTCAAGCACCAATATGTGCTTCAGTTAATATTGGCATGACCAAAAGGAAGTATTGACTGCTTTTTGGGTGTTATCCATCCAATTATTTGTTACCAGTTATATAATATGTAAAATGAAAAAAGCAGAAGTTAGTATAGCAAAACCTGTAAGTTGTTGCCAAGTAAGAAGCCAGGATTTTTTTTACAAATGGTTGAACTCTTGGTCACGACATCCTGGTATCACGAAAGAGTGAATGACTCCCTAAGCCTCGGTGATCCTGAGAGGCTGGCATTTGGAATGTGGCATTTTCTTGAGTGGTCTTGTCCTTAGGACTATCTCCTTGGGCTTCCCTCTTTAACTGGGGTCTCTCAGGCCTTTCTTCTGACACTGAGACCACAGTTCTTTTTTTTTCTTCCTGTTACCTCATAAACCGTGATATGTGGATGAGCCTGCTTTAGCAACTGATTTATGGGATGTTGGAAATTCTGAGCAGAAATCCAAGCCATGAAGAATAATTGCATCTCTTGGGGAGGTGTTAACAAGCAGAGGCAGAGCTGAGTGCTCCTGGGCTCTGGCTTCTGTGGAACTTTGGTTCAACAGCACCTGCCCCCAAGCTCCATGTAGAAGGCATTCATTAGTAGATACTAAACAGCGCTTTCCATTCTGCTGCCGGGTACTGAGGGCGAGAGGCCTCAGTGCCCCTGGGGGCACTCTGAGGCTCACTTATCAGCCTCACTGAAATTGTACAAAACTTTCTCCTCAAATGATATCTCAGTCATCAGGGAAGGCCATGAGAAACAGCCACGCTGCATAACTTCTGGGAAGCTGGTACTAGGGAGCATGGGAACAGCTGACCACCAGAAGGAGTGACTGAACAGAGAGAGTTTCTTTTTCATTTGGACCAGGTGGTGAACCCATTTTTATCTTTTCATTTTTGGGTTTGAAATGCCCATTTCTAAGTTGCATATTCCCGTTTGAATTCAAAGAAGACAATTACAATGCCTGAGAAAATGCGGCCTACCTCTGGGGGTACTTTTTAAGTTTTTACTACAATTATAAACAAGTAACAAATTCAGTGCAGGTCAGCAGGTACACCTGATCATGTAGATGAAGGTCACTTTGTATAGCCAATCTGTACCTGCCTTCTCCATGTTCAATTTGACCTTACTTTTGACATCTGAAAATTGAGAGAAGTGCAATAACAGTCTGGGGGAAGATTGGTCCATCCATCTATTCATCGTTTCCACCAACATTTATTCACAATTGATATGTGCCAGGCACCTTACTAGGTGTTAGATGGGTACAAAGGTGTGAAGATAAGATCCTCATTTTCAAGGAGCTTACCATTTTTAAGAACCTTGCTACTCAAAATGTGGTCCACGGAGCAGCAGCACTGACATCACCTGGGAACCTCTTAGAAATGCTGATTCTCACACCTGCCCCAGACCTATTGAATCCAAATTGGCATTTTTACAAGATGCCTAAGTGAGAAGAATGTCCATTAAAGTTTGAGAAGCACTGGTCTAAATCACTGATTCTTAACCTGCACACTGGAATGACCTAGGGACTTTTTAAAAGCCCTGATTTCCTGCACTTCCCCCACCCCCTGAAACTGTGATCTAATGGGTGTGTGACCTAGCCCAGGCATTGGGATTTTTAAAAATTCCCAGGTGTTTCTAAATGTGTAGCCAGATTTGAGGGCCACTTGTCTAATATGTTGCTTTGGACTCTTGACAAAACAGCCCAAGATGAGGTTGTTGCTCATTCTTTTAACTAGTTTACAAAGCCAGGTGGCAAGCTTGTCTTTTGTAAAGATTTGAAGTGCCTAAACTAGAGGTAGGCACACCAGGTCTCGGTGGTGACTCCCAGCTCACATGGTCCTCTCTGTGCCAACAGGCCATATGTCAGGGATGACTGTTCTCAGCTGGTGCCTGGCACGATGGTTGTGTAGAGTGCTAGAGTGCTTCGGCCAGGTTATCTGGGGCCATGCTGGCAGGATTGAGTGGACTTAGACACAATGTTAAAGTCTGGGCAAGGCCTCCTTCCTTAGACACACCCCGGGGCCTTGGCATCCCTCCTCTGCCCCCGCTCCGAGCGTGTAAGCCGCTGCCAGGGGGTTTCACCCAAGGGAGCAGGGACTAGGAGTGGCTCCTCTGCACCCAAGAATGGTGCTGCGTCACGTGACAAATGCACGTGAGCTTAATTAAGAAGGTTTCCCAATCACATTATCCCCCAGAGACTCGGACCAGTCCATATAACACAATAATGACAGTAACAACAGCCAGCAGTTGTGTCACTCTTTACACCTTGCAAAGATTTTCAGGTGTGTCAAGAGACTGAGATCCAGAGAACTTTCATGACTAGTGAACGGCATGAGTGTTCCATGGCCCACGCTTGCTCTCTTCCATCTCTCTCTGAGTTCCACTTGAACGTGTCAGGCAACATAAGGAATGGCTACCTCGTGACATAGTGAGCTCGCCATTATTAGCAGTATGCTAATAGAGAACAAATAAGCCTAGATAGTGCACAACATAGAAGTTGGACTGCAGCATGCCTAAGGCTCTGTAAATTCATTCCTTAAAAGGAAAAACATTATTTGCATTTTGTAGGGAAAAACATCATATTTTATTCTAATATCTGCCTGGTGATGAGGCATAGAGAAACCATTTTGGCCATTTTAAGGACTTGATTATGGAAGAGTAAACACTATATGTCAGAAATGTGATTTCTTTCCATACTGTTGATAAGGGTCCAGGTCTACTTTCCTCTGCTTTCTTGCCAATAGAGTTTATTTCTAAATATTGTTTTTTCTGGAAGCTTTCATCTACATGCTGCTCTTTTATTCACTTCCACCTCCCATCTCATTCAGAGTTCATCCCCTCCCCGGCCTACACTATCCTTTCTCATCCTAATTAGAATCTGAAAATCCACTAGAGTGACCATTGTCTCGGGTTATGTCTGTGGCCCTGGTGTAATTATTCATAGCACTCCAGGTTTAGAAATAAATTACAGTACTTTAGCCACCCCACCTCTCTCCTCGGTGATCAGCTACTGCCTTGTAGTCCTGCCTTCACTCAACTCCTGCCATCTTCCTTGGGGACATATACTCCCACCTTGATGGCATGCTAGCCTCACAAGTCACTGACAGCCTGCCCCTCCATTCTGTCCATCACTCATGGGTGCTATCTTGCCTCACACCTCACATCACTGTTTAGTAGATGTTGGTTGGTTCTTGAATATTCTCTTCCATGAGCACAGTGTCCCACTCTCCCTCTTCCCTGCCTTCACAGTCAGTGATCCTGCCCTTGACCTTGCTCACTGCCTTGGTCCTTGCCCTTTCTCTCTCTTCTTCCAGGTGCCTGGCTTCTCTTGATTCCACCAGTTTTTAAATCCAGCCTAGCACTCCTATCAGTGTTTCTGTGCCACTTTGATTCACTGCATTTGCCTCCCCTACTAGGCTCTGAGCATGGGAGCCCCATGAGGACATGATTTTCTTTTTTCCTCTGGATTCCTTTCCCATCTTACACATTTTAGGTTCTCAATAAATAAATTGAATTTGCTGCTGTTTTACATTTGTGCAAGTACAGCCCTCGTACGAATAATTCTCACTTCATCTCTGTCTTCAGAAGACTAGTTCTTTCGTCTGGTTTGTTGAAGAGGGCTTATTTTCACTTCTCATTTCACTGTCAGAATTATTCCTGTTTCCCTTACGTTAGCTTCTATTGCTGGAAAAAAAAAATACCTCGGTTCTCTGTAAGTCTCCATCCCACTCCAGGCATCCTGACCCCAAGCTCGCTTTCTGTCCTGCAGCAAGCTCCCTTTTTTTGCTTCTGCTAGTATTCTAAATCACACTGGCGGTTTTCTTTTTTGACTGTGCTTATCTCATCCATGAGCCTTGTGTTTATTCTTACACTCATCAGAACAATTAGATATATTGTGTTCTCCCATCGTGCTTTGCCTCTCTTGCTTTGAATTACGTGATGATTAGCACTGTTACTGTTTTCCTTAAGGAGCTGAGTACAGATGAGCCCTCCAAGCCAGTCATCACCAATGAGAGAGATGATAAATTTGTCATTATGCACTGATTTCCCCTGGAGGCATGCATGCATAAGTTCTAAAGTTATTCTGGACAGGCTTTTGCTTATTAAAATTTTCTTTATTATTTTTCTCACACATGAAGCAAAAAGGTTCTTGGGTTATTGTTTGCATAAGGCTAAGGTGAAGCACGAATTTGCACCATTTTAGGAAGTTTGAAAGAAAAATAGCGCTAAACAATATTTGAGCACCTTTTGTGGACAGGTCTGTATCAGACGATCTGAAATGAATGTGGAGGGAAGTCCAGTCCTCTCATAAGTAAACCTTTCACCCTTGAAAAGATTTAAGATTATTTGAAAAGCTGTTAATGGTTCTCTCTGTTTTTGATACTAGAGCACTTATTCAATGCCTGTTACCCAAAAGGACCTTGCATAATACTGTGTATCTGTTTTCCATGTACATTTCTAAGCTCCCTAGGGTTAGAGACCATGTTCTTTGTATGTTTAATGTTCGGTGCCTACAGAACTTAAATATATTTTGCATTTAATAAATGTTTATTGAGGCTGGGCGCGGTGGCTCACGCCTGTAATCCTAGCACTCTGGGAGGCCGAGGCGGGTGGATTGCTCAAGGTCAGGAGTTCGAGACCAGCCTGAGCGAGACCCCGTCTCTACTAAAAATAGAAAGACATTATATGGACAACTAAAAATCTATATAGAAAAAATTAGCCGGGCATAGTGGCGCATGCCTGTAGTCCCAGCTACTCGGGAGGCTGAGGCAGTAGGATCGCTTAAGCCGAGGAGTCTGAGGTTGCTGTGAGCTAAGCTGACGCCACGGCACTCACTCTAGCCTGGGCAACAAAGTGAGACTCTGTCTCAACAAAAAAAAAAAATAAAAAAAATAAATAAATGTTTATTGAGTGGAATATAATGAAGTACAAATTAACATAGTCTTGAGCGTTAGCTAAATGGTAAAGCATTCAGCATCATCACTTTCCTAAAGGTGAGTTTCAAGTTGGGTTTTGAAGATGAGAGGGCATATCCAGAAAAAGAAGAGAAAGGAAAAAAAAATGTTCCAGGAATTTTCTTGGAAGCAGAGCCTTTTGGATTGAGAGACTTAATTTCCAAGGATTTAGGGGTAAAGGAATTCCACCCCTGCCTCCTTTATAAGTTTTTTTGGTATCATAGGTGACATTCATAACATCTCAGGGTCAGAAGAACCTCAGAAGCCACCAAATCCTGCCACCACTGCCCCTGTTTTTGTAAATCTCTCTTTGGGGACTGATGCTAGATTGTTCAGGGAGTAATGTAACATGGGTAGGACCAGACTATTTACCTGGCCTTCTCATTATCATTTTTCCAGAAAGATAAACATTCTTTCATGTTGGAAGCCTTTTGAACCCTTGTTTTGTTCTGGGTAAAATCTGAACTTGATGCTTCAAGTGTTTTTGTTTTCTGGTATTGGTTGGGCCTAGAATTTATAGTCAGTGACTCAGGACTGATTTCCAAAATCTGCATTCTCTTCTAAGGGGTCAGTTTATCCTTGTAACAGATACCACTGGGGGAGGGCAAGGAGGTGATCATTTACTTCTCACCTGAGGTAGGCCTTATGCCAACTTGTGTAGAATCCCCAGGAGTTCAAGTAGACGGAGGCCATCTTATCCTGTAGTAATTCAAGTTTTGGATTGCAAGAGATCACAGAATCAGGGTTAGAAAACGTCTTCATTGATTCCACAAATATTTATTACATGAGGTATTGTGCACAGGGCTGGGGGTATAATGGTGAAAAGGTCAGATGTGACCGTCACCTTGCTTGGAATGTATGATCTAGCAAGGCACAAGTGAGCCAGGTAAGCCACGGCTCTGCAGAGGCCTGCAGCAAGGCCTTGGGCCAGCTGCATGTCTCATGCTCAAGCCCTCCTGGTCCCTTCCCCAATCCCATTGGTGTATAGAAGACCATGGGGTTTCTCCATGGGCCCTGAGCATGATGTCCTCTCTTTCTTCTTCATCTTCTTGCTTCAGATGTAACTTTAAAAGTCTTCTGTGTTACCAGTGTTTTTTGGAAAGCCTTTGCTCGTTTTGGACTTCAACTGGAAATTTTTGATCACAAGTCTGAGGATCAGGTTTTTACTCAAGGACGCCATATTTGACAGCAATGTGTATGTTGTGTGGACACCCGGCAGGGAGGGATACCCAAGTGAGGAAGTTTACAGTAGGCCAGGCAAGTCCTGGATCTGGTGGTAGAAGTGGATTTGGACCCAGAGGACCAATGCGAGATGGATTATAAAATTACAGCAAATTGGACTTCTAACCGATCGAAAATGGGAAAAACTAGAAGTGGTTTTGTGGCACGAGGTTGAGTGCCCAGGAACACCATGAAGCCACTGGGCTCATGGCAAAGGCCAGGCTCCTGCTGGTGTTGCCCCTGCCCTTTCCCTAGCTCCTGGCTCAGTGCACTGCACAGAGTAGGTACTCAATAAACATTTAATGCATGGGCAGAATAGAGATTTTTCAAAGGAAAGCATGTTTGATCTGGAAGAACAAATAGATTTATTCATTCATTTGGTAAGCAAACATCGAGTGCTGTAAGGTGGAGGGAAGGGCTTTTCACAATGACAACTGTGCCCCGTCAACATCAAAAGGCGAAGGTGAAGGAGAGCAGCACATTAATGAGCTTGCATAAGGTGTGATTTTTTTCTTATGCTTGGCTGACTGCTGCAAAGCCCTTTTTAATTTTGACAGGCTTTGTGACAGGCTAATCACAGAGGACATTTGTGTATGTTATATTTTCTAAGCCCCGTTTGCAGTTAAATACTTTTATTTCAGTAAAATTAAAATGAAAAAAATACATGCTCTCCCATCTTTCAAGAGGAGAAAAGAAGACCTTATTGATCCAGGGCATCTAAAAGCAGCACTGGGTGTTGAGTCCTAGCCTGCAGCCCTAGCCAACTTAAGCTTTTGTTCTCCCCTCTGACTTCGGGGTTTGTGCTGACTTAGTAACCATTGTCTCATTGATACCAGCCTCAAGGAAAGGGCCTCCATTCTCTCGAAAGGGATGTCAGACCTCTCTGGAGGGTGGTTGCCCCCATCTCTCACTCTCTGTTTTCCTGTTTCCTAGGACTGCATCGATGTAGGCTGGTGGGAAGGAGAGCTCAACGGCAGACGAGGAGTGTTCCCCGATAACTTCGTGAAGTTACTTCCACCAGACTTTGAAAAGGAGGGGAATGTAAGTCTCCCTGGCTCTGATCTCAGTGCCCCACACGCTGTCAGAATTGTGGCTTCAATGATGGGATTTGGGATAGGGCATGGGGGATGGGGTGGGGGAGGTTTGATGTAATCTTGAAGAACATTAGCATTTGAATGTTCAATGGACTGGGCTTCTGAGTCCTTGGCTGCCCTAACCCTATAACAAGTTCATCACAGGACTCGTCTGTGAGCTGGTGCAAGTGATCCCTATACTAGAGTTGTTGCATATATAAGCAAGATAATGTGTGTACAGTACTTGTGCAGTACTGCACTTGGTGCAGTACCTGGCATATTTGAGGGCCCAAATAAACCATGAGAACCTTGGGTGCTCTGTTCAGTAAGTGGACTGCCTGCACCCCACGTAGCATGGTCCTTGGGGGTGTTAAAGTAGCCAGTGTTGTGGAAGTGGCTGGAAAGCACATTGTAAGGCTGCAGATGCAGAGCCAGGCCTGCTAGTCATTCTACACTATATTTGCATATGTGTGTGTCCACACACTTCCATATATCTCTATATACTCACCTCTCATCTGTGTTCTCTCTTTGTGGGAACCCATTTAATGATGCTGTTGAAATGAGCCAGTCCACCCTCGCTTGCCTCACCCCAGGTATATTCTTTTCCTGCTAATGATGTAGTAAGAAATGTTGAAAAGTTAACACTTCATAGCATAAAGGGGGCGGTGATTTAGTCTTATCCATCCTGTTCTGCACCTCAGGGCTCTTTGCTCAGGCTTTTGCACGACTTCTGCCCACCTTTCCCAGTCTGGGCCGTCTTCATGCCCGGAGGCTCTGTTACTAGACGGATGCTGAACCTGACCTTGACACATAACCATTCGGGTAGGGCTGAGGTGCGGGAAGGATAGCTACAGTGCTGGTGGATTGGTTACCAAGGATACTAGGCTAGCATTTAATGATGTGTGTGCTACTTAGATGAACAGATGTAGTTGTTTAAGAAGCTAGATGGTATTGGCACCTGCCAAGATTAAGCCCCAAAGAGTGTTAGGCTGATTTGAAGGCTATGGCCACAATTTTTTTAGGCTTTTTGATCTCTTTCTTGTATTGTTTAGGTGAAGGATATTCTGTTCCACACCTGTTATTCTTCTTGGTGTCTGAGTTTGGGTTCTGGAGAATCTGGATTCTGCTTCCTAATGTTTTCTAGAGCCTTGATATTCAAAGTGTGGTCCATGGACCAGCAATGTCAGCATCACCTGAGAGCTTGTTAGAAATGCTCAGACCCCACCCCAGACCTGGTGCGTTGGAATCTGCATTTTAACGAGATTCTCAGGTGATCTCTTTGCACGTTACAGTTTGAGAAGTGCCTGTGTAGGAGCAGGAAGCAGGTATCTAAGTGATGATAGCCCCACCTGCCAGTCCCCCTCACATATTTTAGGAGGAAAATAAATTCACGTCACAGAGAAGAGCTCATCATTCAATAAGGAAATTTTCCACCAAGCAAAACCATTTGAAATGTTTTTAGTGATGACTATAGCAATGGTGGACTAATTTGACAAAATTAGTCACTTAGAAAAACAGACACCAAACACTTAGTAATGACTGGAAATGTTTTGAAATAATAGGACACAGGAATGAGGTTTGGCAAACATAGAGTATAGTGGTCATGACTCTAGGCTGTAGCATCGAATAGGCCTGGGTTTGAATCCTGACTCGTCACTTACTTGTTCTATAGCCAAGGCCAAGTCACTGAATGTCTCTAAGCCTCAATATTCTCATCCATAAAATTGTGAATAATTGTACCTACCTTGTTGAACTGTTGAGAATATTTACTATAATGATGCACATAAATTCTTAAGCACAATGCCTGGTAGTTGGTAAATGCCCCATACAGGTTAACTCTCGTGGTCTTTATCATTACTATTATATCATCACAACAGGGGAAGGCTCCAGCTAAAACTGTCAATTAATGATAGAAGGCTGACTCTGGTTCTTTTTGCTTCAGCTGATTAAATCAACACAGTTATCCTGATGTCTTAGTGAACTTCCCTGGGGATCCAAATGCATCTAAAAACTTTGAGTAGCCATTAAAAAAAATCTAGGGATTTATAAAATACGCTTGTAGAGACACGTGAGCAGAGAATGGCACAACCTTCATGTTATTTCTCGTATTTTTTCTGGATCTGCTGCCTGACAGTGGTGTTGTATTTTCATTCATTCATTCACTCGGTATTCATTGAGTCCCTTCTCTGGGCTGGCCACTGTGCTGTTTGATTGGAAGTGAAGCGCACACACAGTTGCTGCCCTTGTGGGCTTAGAGTTAGGCAGCAGGTCTGGTGTTTAGGACCATAGAGACCTGCCAGACCTTTCTGAAAGGACACCTGGCACAGGCCTCTCCGAGTGAGAGGAGGCAAGGGGGCCATCCCAACTGCCTCTTTCACCCTTTTCACCTATCTTTGGGAGACTAGTAAAAGCTGGTCATGTCCTGAAATATTTGAACACTAAGACCTTCATGGTGACTCCTCTGTCTTTAGCCAGGGAATCTTAGAAAGCAGCCATCCTCTTAGACATTTGCCACCTTATTGCTTCTGATTGAGGCAGTATGGTTTTTAAAAAATTGTATGTATTTACGAGTACAACATGATACTTTGAAGTGCATATGCATTGTGGATTGACTCAATCTAGCTAACATATGCATTACCTCACATAGTTTTCATTTTTGTGGTGATAGGCGGTAGGACTTTGAAGGCTAGGGGAAAATCTGGATCATTCTTTTAACAAATGGGCAAAGCCCGCAGTTGCCTCCACTGTGGCACCCTGCCTTCTAGTTCCTGGTCTTATTTTTGTGGGGCAATAAATTCATTCAGGGAAGAGATTCTCCATAGTGTACTTTTCTACAGGTTCTGTGTTACATAAGCTATTAAGGGGAGTGCTTCCATTGGGAGAGTGAAGTTGTCAGTGATGAGTGGACTCGGCTTGGCTTGCTCGTTGGGGCATGAATGCTCTTTGGGGCCCCCAGGGGCACCTCTCAAACTCCAGACATACCAGCCACCATCTCTTTGATAAGTCTTTTAGCATTGTCCCTATGAAGCAGAAAACCCAATTTTAGGGAAACAATAGTCATACCTGTCAAAAAAAATAATACCTACAGCTGAAAAGTGATTGTATAATGTAGCACTTAGCTTTGAGAAATTCGAAGTCTAACATCCTTTTTTATCCCCTCTGACCTATAAAACCAGCCAACCAGCTTTGCACTAGTTGTTATGCCAGCCTTTATTGCTACACCTAGAGTATTGGTGAGTTGGTGGCAATGTGACTGGAGATGGGGCTGTCATTTGCTGAGTTGACAGTATAAAGATGATTAGAATCATTAACATGAAGGCACTATGTGAATGACAGAGTCTGAAACATTCTGCCACTGGTTTCAGCAGATGTCATCTTGTCTTGCCAGTGACTGGGGTTGCAGTCATTCACCCAGAAAAGAGGATGATCTGTGATGATTAGGGTAGATAGAAGCAAATGGCATTTATTCAACAGCAGGCCTCTTGACTCAGAAGGCATCACCAGAGCATTCTGATGAGGCTGGTGTATTTTTTTGCTGGGGTGTGAATTCAGGTGGTGACCACAAGGCCTTTTGGAATTCCTGGCCATCTTCCTTTTTGTGAGTGCTTAGTGGATTCTCTCTCAGCAGGGTGACAAACGCTTTGGGGCTTTTCCTGAAGATATTCCAGGAGAGCATCCGTTGATCTCTTGGTGCATATTTTAGAGCAATTATGTAAGCTATTTATAAGAGAACCAAGATTCAATGGCTGTCTATTTATTTTGAGGCTTGACAGTAAAATTGAATACCTGGATGGAAAGATTAAATATTCTGAGAGCTCTAATGAAGCAATGTGTGTGCTCTGTCATTGTTACTGAAGGATAACGGGGAACTTGGACTCTCAAGAACAGCAGAAACAACTATCATTAAAAGAAAGAAAAAAAATAGAATAGGGATTCTGAAAAATAGTGTTTCTGAAAGATGGTGTTTTAAGAAAGTCTCAGGCTCTGGTTCTTTTAAGAGAAGCCATTCAAATTGTCAGAAGAAGGCATTACTGATCTACCATGCTTTGATTGGGAGGGCTCTTCAGAGTTTGTGCCATGTCAAGAATGGGGACATTGCTAAGATTCCTGTAGACGTTTCCCTAGTGAATGCTCCACAATAGAGGGGCTGCCTCTCAGCCTCAGGGACTCAGAAACCTGCCCTTGAAGATGTCCCTGTGACTGTGATGCAGGCTCACCTTTGTCGACACACAGAGACTCACTCAGGTGGCAGGCTGCTGGCTTACTAATTGCAACAAGACTCAGATGCCAGCCAGTCTGGAATGTGTGGGCCTGCCTGCCCCGAGCATTTGCCCCCTGGGGACCCGATTCCTTAGAAGCCAGGCTTTACCAGAAACCACACTTACCCGGTGCTTGCTGGGAAAGCAAGAAATCAAAACGAGAGGAGTTTCCTGTCCTTACAAAGGGTCTTGCAGGTATCTCTTGAGGCCCCCTAATGCCTCAAAGGGGTTAGTTTGCCAAGGGAGCCATGCATTGAACTCAGCTAAGCCCAGATAATGCTTACAGGAACACGGCACCATTGGCCTCAGCAACTGTCCATTTTTCTTTGTTTCCATGACTGACCTGTTTCAGACTCTTCCTATTGACATCAGTCTCCAGACACATTGTGATACAATCAATTAGATTTTCCATTTTTTCAGTTATAATCCTGCCAACCCAGCCTCTTAAGATTGTTCTAGATCACTCAGCAGAAGTTTTGCAAGTTCCAAAATTTACAGAAAAAGAAATCTCTTGCTCAATTCCCACAATAGCTAATCCACCATAGGTGAATTTTGCTGGTTTAACTAGTTTAGCTACTTCCTCTTTACCAAGTTCTCAGGAGGCCCCTTACCTTAGCCCCTGTCTTCTGACAGCTGAGTTCATAAAATCCAAACATTTGTAGAACTCAGCCAAAATTTTCTTTGTTCCTCGTCATGTCCTTTAGCCTTTTGAGAACTACTATAGTTTATAAAAATGCCCAGTAAATTATTTCCCTGGGCTTTTTTTTTTTTTTTTTTTTGTCTTCTAGAAGAAATAAATATGTGCTTCTAATAAGCAGCCTCATGGAAAACAATTCACCTACAACATTATTCGTCTTTGTATGTTTAGTTTCCTGGGTGGTTTCACATGCAAAGGAATAGGGCTTGTTAAGGCATTAATGTCACCCAAGTGCAGCCTATTGATGTAGCCCAAACAGGCTTCCTCAAAGCCACCTAGGTAGCATTTCCTCTCCCTTCTCCAGCAGTGAGTATGGCCAGTACCCTTTGAAGGCAGAACCCATGTCCCAAGTGTCTCAGTCATAGAAGCTAATAGCGTGCATGGTACATGGTTGGCAGTCAGAAATCCTTTGTCCTTTGGTTGTTTGGTGCCAAGGTGCACCTTCCCATCCTTCTGTCCCTCCTCTCCTGCTTGCTGCTCTGTCTTGTACAAAAGAGGATGAAGAGTGGAGGGAGGGGCAGGGGAAGCTGGGCTCCTGTCAGATTCCCCTGCCCAGGGAAAAGGGGTCCCAGGTCCTTCCATCTAGTCGTGGGGTCTGGGTATGGAATCAAGGCATTGCCCCCAGGGTGGGGTGGATGGAGTGAAGGGGTGAGCCAAGGGGTGACCTGAGAGAGCATGTTAGGGAGATGCCAGATGCCAAGGCCTGGCTGACCACCCAAATAGGCCATCAATCAGTCTGCATGGGACCAGCCAGGAGGAAGACCATGGATGTAGGCCACCAGGCCAGAGGCTGAGAGAAGAAACTAGAGAAAGACCCTTTCAAGAGCAGGATACACAGCAATTCCCAGGGATCTCCTGTGCAGGTGACAGGGCAGGCAGTTGCTGGGGACTCTGCAGGGTACAGAGGAGCAGACACTATTATCACCCAGAGCATAGCTTCAGCTGCACATTTCAAAGGCATGGGCTGGTCTCCTGGGGCAGGAGATAAAAGGGCAGAGTGAGATCCCCATGTGTTTCTAGAGCTGTGCCTTAGTCAGGAACTGTCCATTTGTGTCCCCTCTCCAGCCTTACACACAGACACTTCCAGAGAACTTAGTTGAATGCATGGAGGAGAGCTTCCTCAGGTCCAGAGTTGCTCAAAATCAAGCTGAGATTTGCTTCCAGAACCTTACCATATTCCTCTGACGAAGCCCCCCAAGGGGTACCCAGCCATCAGGGTACACTCCTCTGGTTATTCTTCAACAAATCACATCTCTGGGGCCAGATCTCTGGAGGCAACTGGCTCAAGAGGCAAAGGGGCAAATCCGAGAGAACAGGTGGGAGAACAGCTGAGCCCCCTGACGAGCTCTTTTGCCTGGGACTGGCCAGTCTTGTCCAACAAAGGGCAGAGTCTGTTCTGAAATCCGGAAACCTTGTCTTCCTGCCATCCTCATTCCAGAACATTCAGATCTATTTCCTTCCTGGTAGTGTAAAGGGAAAAATCAAGTCTAGCTAATATATCCGTTGAAACCAACAACTCTACACACAGTCGGACATAGACACACACACGCTTAGGCCTATGTGTCCTGCATACATGAAGACCATGGAAGGCATTGGACTCTCTCAGAAATCAGATGTTGGCTCGTTGATTTTGTTATCAACATTTTTATGTTGGCTCTTTTTAAATGAATTCCCACAGTCTGGATGTTGAGAAACGTGAATTTTGGACCCCCTCCGGCTACAAACTAGCTGGTGACAGAGCCCCACTGGGCCTTAGTGTTCTCAGCTGTAAAGGGGACTTTTATGATCACTTGTAGCTCTGACATCCACTGGTTTGCTTAATACTTACCTGTGAATTGAGCAGGCTGAAGCCACCTGAGTTTGGAGCTAGAGATTTTACTTTCACCGTGGAGGGAGGGATAAAGGAATAAATAGAACAAGTGCCTCTAAAAAATCAGCACTTATTATAAAATGCTTGCCTGAGTTGAAAGGATGTTTCTGTCTGTGTACCTACTAGTTAATACTTTATTGCTGTTAAATTTTGCAGAGGAAACCGTGACCTCCTGTTTAACCCGGAAGACCCCCAGCCCCATTTCCTTTCTCCAGTCACAACTGGACATGTGGAGGGGACTCAACTGAATGATCTGCTCATGTCTTTTCAGTTGAGAATCGTGACCTCTTGTGATGAATTTTTTACTGTCACGTTTTGCTACTCCGCCTTCTCGGTTCTCACTTCCCTGTCTTCCTGTTGCATTTAAAAAAAAAAAAAACTGTAGGCCCATGTGCAATACTTTATGAATCACTGGGGTGGGGGTGGGGGCAGTTCAGAGCTACATGGAACCCTAGCCCTGAGTTTTGTTTAGAATTACCTTAAAAGCCATTTTATTTGAAAATGCAACGTCTTTTCTCATCGGAGGAGGCACGAAGGCTGGTTAAGTTTGATGGAACCAGAAAAAGTGAAGTCAGTAAAGGAAAAACAAAAAATGAGACGCAAACCTGTGATCCGCTCAGCTACTAAGCAAAACAGGCACCTGGCCAGCATTGCTCAAGCATGGTAGACGCAAGACAGACAGCTCCCAAACTGTTCCTTCCTTCCCAAACTGCCCCAACTGCCTTCGCAATCCGAACAAAAATTCACACTTCTGTCTCCGCCCTTTGCCATGTTCACACACACACACTTGTTGTGACCACACTTTGCATACGCTGTCTGTTAGCGCGACATTGCTCATCCCCTTTTCCTCCCCCAGTGCCCCTCTGCTCTGTCACATTTCATGTGTCTGCTACATGCTGAATCTGACACAACAGCGATTTTTTTTTTCTTTGCCCAGTAATCCTGGAAAATATGATGACTTGTAATTGTCTTTGTAAAATGTGGGGCCCTGTGGTTTTGAGGCAAGGTCGCTAGGGTAACGGCCTCAGTGAGAGGGAGCTCATGTGCAATTGGTTATAGAAATTTTCAAACCAGCTAGGAGTGAGGAAGACACCCAGGGGTAGGCGTTGTTGGGACTTGGCTGGGAAGAATAAGGCCACAGGGTGTTGGCGGTTGCGTGAGTAAGAAATTACAAGCATACTTCGTTTCACTGCACTCCACTTTATTGTGCTTCATAGACCCTGTGTTTTTTACAAATTGAGGGTTTGTGGCAACACTGCGTGGAACAAATCTATTGGTGCCATTTTTTCCAGCGGTATGTGCTCACTTTGTGTCTCTGTGTAACTTTCACAATATTTCATACCTTATTATTATATCTGTTATGGGGATCTGTGATCAGTGATCTTAGTTCCTGTGGCAATTGCTTTGGGGGTGCCACAAACGGCACGCATATGAGACAAACGTAATTGAACAGCGTCATGCGTGTTCTTACTGCTTCGCTGACTGTCCATCCCCCGTCTGTCTCCCTCTCCTCGGGCCTCCCTACTCCCTGAGACACAACAGTATTGAAATTAGGCCAATTAAGAACCCTAGACTGGCTTCCAAGTGCTCAAGGGAAAAAGTTGATAAAGCCAGTGTCAGGGTTTGAGAGGATTGACTCCAATCTTGAAAGAAGTTCTACTGTGGGTCAAATGCTATCAAACAGCATCGTGTGCCACAGAGAAATCTTTTGTGAAAGAAAGTCAATCGATGCGGCAAACTTCATTGTTGCCTCATTTTAAGAAATTGCCACAACCACCCCAACCTTCAGCGACCACTACCCTGACCAGTCAGCAGCCATCCACATCGAGGCAAGACCCTCCACCAGCAAAAGGATGACAACTTGCTGAACACTCAGATGATCCTTAGCATGTTTTAGCAATAAAGTATTTTTCAATTATGTACTCTTTTTTGGACAAAATGCTATTATTGCACACTTAATAGATGACAGTGTAGTATAAACATTTATGTGCACTGAGAAACCAAAAAAAAAAAAAAAAGCCTGTCACTTGCTTTATTGCGATATTCGCTTCATTGCAGTAGTCTGGAACCACACTATCTGGGAGGTATGCCTATTCTCTGATTCTAAGGTAAAGGATGGTTAATCGGGCAGAGTTTCAATAACTTCATTAGGTAAAACACACATCTGTCCTCAGTCTGATTTACACAAAAACAGAAGGAAGGAAGAAAAAGAAAGGTTTCGGTGGAGAAGCTAGAAGGGGCTGACAAAAGAAGAAAGAATAGTGTGAAACCATGAGCCAGAAACAGGTCTATCCATGGCGCACCTGTATATAGGGCAGGTGGCCTCAGAGCAGCTTGCTTTCTTGTTTATAATAAAGTATACTTGTCTGGACTCAGATAATACAGAAAAACATTAAGAAGGAAACACAAACATACACGCGTATACGTACCCATAATCAGAGATCACCGCTTTCAATGCCTTTTTTCCCAGTCTCTTTGTCTTTCTCTATATGTTGTCGCATAGTTGAGCTCATACTGTAGCTGCAATTTGATACCCGTTTTTTCCCCCTAACTTTAACATAATACAGTTCCCTGTGCTTTCATAAACTCCTTGTGTGGTTTCATGGCCATGTGATGGTTTGCCTTGTGGATATTCTCTGGCAGGGTGGACTCTTTAGGGTGGTTAAGAGCATGCCTGTGGGTCAGACATCCCTGGGCTTGACTCCCAGCCACCCCTCCCCACCATTTAATAGTCTGGTGACCTTGGGAAATAGCTTCATTTCTCAAAGCCTCAATTATTGCATCTGCAAAATGGGCATAATAATATCACTCCTTTATAGAGTTGGCACATGGATTAAACAAGTCAATTCTTACTGACTCCTTCTGCTTGTAAAACCACCTCCTCCTAACGGGGGGGGGGTGTTGTATTATCAATATTTATAGATGAGAAGGTTCACCTAGGTGAGATCACTTGCTCAGTGTCCACAGCTAATGATGGAAAGAGCTGGGTTCATAGTGACAGATTCTGGAACCCGACCTCTTGCCACCATGCTATACTGCCTGCTTGGAGTAACTTGGCTGAATGACCCAGCTAGTAAGAGCAGAGCTGAAATGCTATTGAATCCAGGGCCTCCATTCTTTACTGCCCCCTGAGGAAGTTCCATGTAGGTCTAACATTCTCTGGGTTTATGTAAAACCATTTTTTCCCATGCCCCAGTGCTGCATCAGGCACTGGTGGGTCAGGGCTGGTGACAGGCAGGTGCTTTTACTGGTCCCTGCAGTAATGATAATGTCACAGTAGTACATTTTCAGAAAGCCAAAGAGACTCCATGGAGCTTTTTAAGATCACAAGTATATGATTCCCAGAGAGGGTGAAAAGTATCGGCAGTGACATGGATCTTATGCTCAAACCCTCCCCATCCCCATCTTTGCTTGATAATTTTGATGTTGAGGTGGTTCTCCGCTTTCCCTGGGGCCCTCTTTCCCCTTAACACCGCTGCCCAGGAATGGTGCCCTGGCTGGATTCTCTGGCCACTGACTCATTCGCCAAGTCCACCCTGAGCGTCTCCCTCCTATAGTCAATCCTGGGTGACAAGGAAATGCCTGGCTACCCTGGAACCGGTTCAGGGATAAATGCCAGTGATTGCATTGCTGCTTCCGTCACCTGCAGAGTGACAGTGTGTGAGAAAAACAAATAGCGGCTGATACGCAAAAAAACCCTCCATTCCAGCTTTTCACGTGTGACTGGGTATAGCTAGTCCATCAGGAGCCTCACTAATGGCCTGCCAGACTCAGCACAGAAAGGGGCAGAAGGCTTGGAACCCGACCTGGCCTCAGTGGGTCCTCAGGCTGCATTTTGCTGAAGGTCCCATGTCCAGAGCAGATTTGATTTTGAGTCTTCACAGTGACTCTTTTCGAATTGCATGGTTATTCAGCAGATTAAATCTTAATTGCAAATGCAGCTTCAGCGTAGGAGTACCATTGTGCTTGCTGGTTTCAGGCCATTTTTGCTGAGCCGTGCTTTTCCAGAAAGCTGTTACAAATTTAGAAAGAGGGAAATGGCGTTTCATTTGTCGATTGGAGTTTTGTTTTGCCGACTGAATTTATTTTAGTGTTTGTTTAGAGGTGCCAAAAACTGACGTCCCTGGAGAGAGAATTGCTCAATTTTTGGAGAGGTTCTCTAAATTGTCCAAACGGCACATAGAAAACAATGTCTGTGGTCCTTTTGTGAGAGGATAGGCTTGCCAACAATCTCATGTGGTATAATTTTGATTAATTTTTCAGAGACCCAAGAAGCCACCGCCTCCATCCGCTCCTGTCATCAAACAAGGGGCAGGTAATGTACCTTTTAGTTCCATCAAATAAAATGTACATCTTTTCTTTTTGCTTATATTCAAATCGTCCTTGGTAGAGCTCAAGATTCCTGGTTCAAATGCCATAGATTGCCAAATTGAGAAGTGACAATTTGATCCCAGCAAGCAGGTTTTAAATATACTGCTGTTTTTCCTAAAAAATAGACATACCATTAAAATGTGTCCCTGATATACTGTAAAAATGTGGACTCCCAAAGAGAATGATCAGAAAGAATTTATAATAAACCAGTTTTTCTGGTGGCGTTTTTTTTTTTTAATAAACAGATTTTGAGTAGAGAACAACCTAATTGTCCTGCTTTGCCTGAGCCCAATCAGCTTGGGCAATATTGTTTCCCACGGGTCATAGCAGCCCTGTACATATACAGTGTTGCTGAATTTTCAATGTGTGTCCCATGTGGTTAACCAAAATTTGTACTTACTTCACTTACATCCCCCCAACTAAAAGATGTTTTTCTAGCAATAAATACTTTTCCTTACGATTCTTTTTCAATTTTTAAGAGTCCAATTCACTTTTTCTGTGTAGTTTGGATATAAAACCTGAATAAGGTAGGAAGAATTGACATTGGTGGACATTTTATAACTCATTGCACACTGTATTCTCATATATAAAGATGATATTTCATATTTCCCAATAGAGCTCCTCTTTATAATTGTCAAAATTAATTGCGGGGAGAAACTCCTTCATGAATAGCTAGTTAAGTGACATTTTTAAAAAATTAACAACTAAAACAGAAAAGAAAGGGGAATTTTTCACTCCATACATTCACAATTATGGTATTTCTATGGCATTTAACCTATGAATACATTTTCAGATTGGTTTGCTTATAGATTTATTAAGAAGAGATTTTTTTAAAGTTGTTTTGGCCCACCAAGTTGGGGAAAAAATCAGCTTGACCCCAAATTCCTTTTCCATTCCCTTGGGCATAGTTGAAAATTACAGAGATTAAGCCCTGAAATGGGATGTTAATTACATCTCCTGCACCACCTCCATCCTTGTTTGCATTGAGCAGTTTCATTTTGCCACCTAGTGGTTCTGGCCATATAAATATTTTATTGTGCTGAAATGAAAGCAGGCTATTTATTTGCTTTCCTCTAAAGGCCCTTTTCCCCAGAGGGAAACTTGGTAACTGATTAGAGACCACGGAGTTGAGTGGTCCAAGGTTTAGGCAGCCTAGAATGTAGCTAAGATTGGCCTAGAACGTAACTAGGATTGGATTCTTTAATATAGTAGGATTGTCAGTTCTTTCTGTGTCTCTAGGAATGGTACTGAACGTCTTTATTATTGTTAGGAGACTAGATTGTAGCATGGTAGGCACATTCTTATCCTTTTAAGACAATTTTACCAAAGTTTATGACGGGTGTCTGTGGGGCAAAGCAAGATGACATTTAATCTTTGGGGATTACTGCTACTACAAGTTTATCCTGCTGAATAATCTTGGAAACTGCTTTGTGGTGGGGGAGGTGTAGATATCCATATTTTCCCCACCATCAACTTTCCTCGTGTTGGATTACTTGATAAAAAAAAATCAGATATAGAATTGACAGAAATAGATGCAGCATTTAATTTGTCGTGAGTCATTAAGACAATTTGAGTAAAGTGTGTGTTTGGTGGATATTTTTCAACTTCTTTTGGCTTCTGAGGCTGTGTAATTGAGATTTTAGTACCAAGCACCCATCTTGGGGGCTGGTCATGTAAAGGGTTTGTCAAGCACTCAACCAAGTCTGTAAGGAAGAGGAGTACTTTTGATTGGTTTGTGCTTCAGCTGTTTTCCAAGTGCTCTTACATGCTTGAGGCCACTGGCACTGAGGAGGACCCCAGGTGAGACAGCAGCAGCAGTCCATGTGGGTAAAGATTAAATGCTAAATGGTACCTTTGCAAAAATGTAATTCTTGAGGGATTTGGATGCAAAGAGAAAGGACTTAGAAAGAACCCCACCGTAACTTCTCTGCACCTCCCTCAACTTAAAAGTATGTTCCGGTTCCTCTTGCTGCATAACAAACCACCCCAAATTTAGTGACAGAAAACAATAATCTTCTTATGCTAGTGGATTCTGTGAGTCAAGAATGTGAACAGCACCTGGCTGGCATGGCTTGTCTCTGCTCCATCCTGGCTAGGACCTGGGCTGGGAATGCTAGGCTAGCTGAGGCTGGAGGATCCACTTTGAAGATGGCTACTTCACTCACATGTCTAGCTCTGCTTGGCAAGGGTGGCTGGAAGGCTGGGCTCAGCTGGGGCTGTGGGCTTCTCCAGGATAGCAGACTTCTCACGTGGAAGTTCTAGCAAATAAAGCATAAAGTTACATGGCCTTTTATGAGCCAGCTTTGGAAATTATTAATACATGGTATCACTCTGGCTACTGATGGAAACAGTCATAAGCCACCCACATTCCAGGCAAGGGGACCTCACCTCTTAATGGGAGGGGTTATCAAATAATTCTAGTCCAGATTTTACAACTGCTACAAAATGGGATCCAGATTCCTGTGAAGCCCCTTTTATTATATTTATAGAGAACAATACCCAGTGGCCCCGTATTTGTATATTTTGATGACTGACCTGTTTGTTTATACACATTTACCATCCCTGCCCAGTAATTTCCTTTGATTATGTTGATGCCTAAGGAAATCAGGTTTCAATATTAGAAAACATTAGTGGTGTTCTTATAAATTAAGGATGTATAGGCAGGCAAACTTAGAGACATAGGCCAGAAATGACTTCTGCTCTATTTCTAAGCAGCTCATGTTTGCTAGGTAATAACAACACCCAGCTCAGGGAAAAAAATATTGACTTTGCTCTACCTGATAAATATTTAAATGCTACTGTGTCTAATAAACGAATAGAGAAAAGTTTTCTGATTAATGTTATCCTTTCCCTCCTAGGTACCACTGAGAGAAAACATGAAATTAAAAAGATACCTCCTGAAAGACCAGAAACACTTCCGAATAGAACAGAAGAAAAAGGTATGAAATCAATTCTTCACTGGCACTTCTAGAACAGCAAGAGCAGAAGCTGTCTGTCATAGGGCTAGTCCAGAATACCCACAGAATTTGCTTTTTCTTTCGAATGTGGTGATTATGGTTTTTGCTTTGATTGCTTTTAAACATCCCATTTCTAAGGAAATAGGAGAGGGTTATGTGGTAGGGCCAGAATTTCTCATCAAATGAAAAACAACCAGACCAGTCACTGAACATGTTGGAGCTGTTTTGTGATGTGTCTGCCACGGCCACCCTCTCCGCACCCTGAAATCCCCTGAAGTCGGTTTAAGTTCCTTGAGGGCCTGAAATGTCTCTGACAGTTTCCACCCAGCCCCTCCCCTGTGCCTGGTGCCCCAGGGCTCATTCACTGTTGACAGACATTTGGCTTAGTTGAAATTCCCATCCAGACAAATGAAAGTCTCTTCCTTAGTCACTGATGGGCCCTTAACTCTGGCTAACATTGTTACAGACAATGAATGTCTTGAATGTCCTTGGTCAAGAATGTTGGGGATGGAGAAAGACAGCATGGCAATACTGGGACAAGTAGCTCAGTGCCTGGAGTCTCCTGAAGGTGGTTAGAAGTGTCATTGGCAGAGAAGTAGCTTAACACATCTCACGCAGTCAGGTTTACGAACATGTTTGACTCCTACCATTTTGAGTATTTCTCCCAAAGAAATCTGCATGCTGTGGAAGGACTCATTTTATTAGGTGCCTAAAATTTGATTGATCACATATTTTTATGGGAAAAGTGATATGTTATTATTACGAACAGGAGGCTGAGCAAATTCCATTTTAAAAAGCAGTTATTTTTAAGTCACAAGAGAAATGCTGAATTAATGAATGTAATTATTTGGAGGTACTCCTTGGTGGCCTCATGAAATTTTATTGTGAAATTTAATATTTCATATCAGCCTGCCAAAAGTTTTCCCAACCAACATTGAAAGCTCTTAAGAAGCTATACCTCTTTCTTTCACAGTGAACAGTTAGGACTTGGGTTGTGGAACTTCATTGTAAAGGCCAGGTCTGTGTCATATATCAGTAAAAACAATAGCCATTGAGAATATACCCTATGAACAGCTCTTTAATAGATAAATGTGTTGTGAAATAACCAAACACTGTCCTCTGTCCTCGTGGAGGATACATGGCTAGTTTCTGGGTAATAGGCTCTGCGATGAGGACACTTCCTATGCTGGCCCATGCTGACTGACATAGGACTCAGCTTACGTGTGAGCAACCACCCTAGTTGGCTGGCCAAGTGGCCCCATACCCCTGGTTTCTTCCCCTCCCATGATTCCTTGTTCTATGCCACAGTAAGGCAGGGAGGCAAAAGCCCTAGTCAGGAGCAGCAGGGAAGCCAGGGAACCAGCCCTGCCCCAAGACTTGGCCTCCTTGTTGTGTCAGCACAAACCCCCTTTCCCATTTTTTCTGCAGGCTGCTGCAATTCCTGTCCCTGTCCTGCTGCTGCCCAGCAGGAGAAATTGCCCCTGCTTTACATTTTGGCCAAGCCCTTCCTCCTCTGGCCCCCGTGGGCTAGAAGATGAGTTCCCAGCATTCCTGATTGGAGCATATTTCCACGCAGAGAACACTGTGGAAATGAGCACAATAATTACCTGTATAACACCTGATGGGTTTTTTTTTTTTAAGCTTTTGTCGATTACCCTGGACACCCAAACAACATGAGTCTGTGTTTGCAAGTAAAAGGTGTTCTGTGCACCATCTTGCAAGTAAACACAGGGAACTTACCTATACCCCAGTGGGCCACTCTCTGAAGTTCCATCTTTAGCAGGAAGAACGTGGATAAGTGCTTTTTACACCATGCACAGGGTAAGGCTAGTTAGGAACAGAAAACATGATACTGCCGCTGAACACTGCCCAGTTTAGCCACCAAATCTGGCTTCAACTTCATTCTACTAGTTCTGACTCCAAAAAGCCTTGGAAACCAAATACCTGTGAAGTCCCAGTTTACCTTCCAAGTTCAAACTGTGCACAAGAAGAATCCAGAACCCACTGTTCCCTGAAACACTCCCCCCATTTATTGGCTTATGGCCCTTTTCAGAGGCCAGCCTGGGAGGTGTCGGGCCTCTTCTCTTCCCATACCCAGAAGGTCCTGTGGGGCCATTGACCAAACCCACTGGTCGTCTGCTGAGCACTGGCTATGTGTCAGCACTGCACAGGGCTCTAGGGAGATGACCAGACGTGGGCCTTGCTCTCAGGGCCATGCCACGCATGCAAACGCCCAGAAAGTGTCTGAGTGGGGCTTGTTTATGACGGGCTGCCCCTTCATGCTCAGGTGGGGAAGGAAGGAAGTCTACCTTAGAGGGCGGGTCCATCTGTTGAAAAGGGAACATGACAGTATCCCATCTCAGCCAAGCTTCAAAGGATGAGCTGGAGCTTGCCAAGGATAGACAGTGGCCAGAGGGGCCCTCCAGGCTGAGTGACCAGTGTGAGAAGAGGTGCGGAGAGGAGGGAACATGAGCTCCAGGGGGCTTTTTCTTGACAGAATAAGTAGTGCTCTTTGCCTCCCAGCTTCACCTTTGGAAATGGCATCAGTGATGTTTCTTAAGGCAGGAAGTGAGCAATCTACATCTAAGTACTGTCATTTACACTAGATCTATCTGTTTTCTTTATGCTGTTTTAAACAATGACTTAAAGAAAGACCAGAGAGAGAGCCAAAACTGGATTTACAGAAGCCCTCCGTTCCTGCCATACCGCCAAAAAAGCCTCGGCCACCTAAGACCAACTCTCTCAACAGACCTGGCGCTTTGCCCCCGAGGAGACCGGAGCGACCAGTGGGTCCACTGACACACACCAGGTACTGCTCCACAATCGCTGGTGGGGCAGGTGGGACGGCCATGGAACACAGGAGGGGACCAGCGCCACAGGCCTTGGGAGGAAGGGAGAGGGGAGGAGAAGGGCAATCAAGCTGCCCTCTTAACATCTTCTCGCAAAGTTGTCTGAAGATGCCAGTCCCTCTGTCCTTGCTCCTGTGCTCAGGCAGAAGCAGGTGTGAGGCTGAGGGGCACCTTGCGGGTTTCAGGATTACCAGGTGAGGATTGGCTACCCAGCGTCTCCCTGCTCAAACATAGTGATTGTTCCTGGGCTTCATGAGAGCAAGGCCAGCTGCCCTTCAGCCTGGAAATGTGGGTAGCACGTCCCCCTCTGTCCCCCTGGATGTCGTGCTGGCCTTGGGTATGCACATATGCGGCTATGTCCCCTGACCCTCTTGCTGCTCTGTGGGGCTTCTTTCCACACTCCAAGCTCCCTCTGCTCTTCACTGTACAGCCTGCTGTGGGACCCGGGACCTGGCCTGGCAGATAGCTCCTCTCTGAGCTGTAAGGCCCTCAAAGGCTGGGGACATGTTTTATTCAGGCACGTGTTCTGAGATGTGCTTGGCAAAACTAAAATTTGTTCACTAGCTGCTGGCTGGACATGTATTAGTAATGTGAAATCAGAGTTTGATATTATGTATTTGAGCCCTAAGATGCCTACCACAGAGCAAGGAACTGTTGAATTCTCTCCACAAGTTCATTGCCAGAACTTTCTACCTTTACATATGTGTTATATGTTGGCGTAACACTCCAGAGCAAATCAGTGACCCCTGGAGGTCTTTAGGCATACCTGTCAACACACAGTCACTCACTGATTTTTTTTTCTTTTTATTTTTTTAAGAAACAGAATCTTGCTCTGTCACCCAGCTAGGGCATAGTGGCACGATCATAGAACTTCTAGGCTCAAGCAATCCTCCTGCCTCAGCCTCCCAAGTAGCTGGGGCTGCAGTCACGTGCCACCACACCTAGCTATTTTTTTTTTTTAGAGACAGGGTCTTGCTATATTTCCCAGGCTGGTTTCTAATTCCTGGGCTCAGGCGATCCCCCTGCCTTTGCCTCCCAAAGTGCTGCGATTATAGGCAAGAGCCACCGTGCCTGGCCTGAATTTTATTTTTATAAGCTGAGCTACATGGTGAGAGTTGTATGGGGCTTCAGAGCTCTTGAGTTAGAGTTAGGCCTCCTTGAATCTCAGCCCATCTCCTAAGAGGATGCGAGCCTCGGTGAGTCACTGTCCTTCTCACCTTACTTTCTCTGTCTGTAAATTGAGGGTGATAATGGACTGTACCTAAATCATTCCCAAGTATATCTCCCCGTGCCTGTAAATCAATGTTATTTTCATTGTCATTTTTATTATTGCCTATTGAACTAGGTACACTGCAGTAAGATGAGCTCATTTGCTTTTTAAAAAAAAATTTAATTTGTGGTAAAATACACGTAACATAAAAATTACCATATTAACCATTTTAGGTACACTGTTCATTGGCATTAAGTATATTCACATTATTATGCAGCCATCTCCAGAACTCTTCATCTTGTAAAACTGCAACTCTGTACCTTTTAAACAACTCTCCATTTCTCCTCCCCACAACCCCTGGCCGCCACCATTCTACTTTCTATCTCTATAAATTTGACTACTGTAGGTACCTCATGTACGTGGAATCATACAGTATTCAACCTTTTATGATGGCTTATTTCATTTAGCATGATATCCTCAACATTCATTCATCTTATAGCATGGCTCATTTGCTTTTAATAACAATCACGACAAAAACACGCTCCCCGCCCAAATATAGAGGCGGGCTGCAATGGGGGTGATTGAGAGATGTCAGAATCTCACCGGCAGTGGCAGACACACACATGCCTGTGTGTAGGAGGCCGGCTGCCCCGCTGAGCACAGAGCTGTGGTCACCTCAGGTGCATGTGAGCCCATTTGAGTAGCAACTGGCTTACCTGTCATACTACAGGCTTCTACCAAGGTCTAGTCCAACAACTGCCTCCACGTGATGCCACCTGTTGAGTTTGGCTGGCCCCTCTGTGTCACACACTCTTCTATGGACTGACAGTAGAAGGCTCTTTGCACATGCACATAATGGGGCCATTTGATGGTCTTGATGACCTTAGCAAGGGCCACCTCAGTGACATGGTTGGCTCAGAAGCTGATACATCAGAAGAAAAAGGTTATGTAAGCATAAGTGTTTCTGAGAAGAATATGAGCTACACAAGCAGGGAGAAGGTGCGGAGCAGCAAGGGCTGCCCGTCACTTGATGGTTGGTGAAAGGAGAGCTGACGCCATGCTTTGCCAAGTTCTATTGGTCTTCCAGGGCCTATAAGCATTTCAGTTAGTTCAAAAACAATTTCTGAAATATTCCTGCTGCTCTTTCTAGTAATCCGATCAGAAGAGAAGTAGAATTCTGACTGTTTCTTACTTAGCCTTCTAGAGTTGCTCTTAACCCTCTGGTTATGGGCTTAGGTGCAGGCCTTGCAAGCCTGGGGGCAACATGTCATCACTGCAGAACTTCTGGGCTCATAGATGTCCCATTTGCCTCCTGCCTCTACGTAGCTCTTCTCTGTCTCCAGTTCTCCCAGCATCCAGTTGTCGGTTAGAAGTACGGGCCACCAAGGAAGATGCATGAGAGGGGTTTGTACAGAAGCCAGTGGGAAATGTGACTGGTCTTAATGTTGTGGGTGCCATCTGAGCAGGCGGGGAGAGGGTGGCCAGCCCCCAGCCCAGCACTCTCCCCATGGCTGCCCAGCCCCCAAGTTCTGCAAAAGCAGGGGTGGGGAGTAGGGGGAAGGGGGGTGGAGTAGGGATTCCTGCTCAGCCCGTTCAAGGGAGGGCAGTGCCTACCCTAACTCAGTGGTTCTCTAACTTGGGCATGCCTCAGAATCACCTGGAGAGCTGGTTTCCAACAGATCGCTGGGCCCTACTCCCGCAGTTGCTGACTCTGTAGGTCTCAGGTGGGCCTGGGAATTTACATTTCTAACAAGCTCCTGGGTGATGCCGATGAGGCTGGTGGAGTCCACACCGTGATAACCACTACTCTAGATTCCCCCAACTTGTTGACGGTGCTCGCCCCTGGCCGCCTCTCATGGGCCCATGAATGCCCTCGACTTCAGAGTGCAGCTAGCGTGCCCCCCTCTGGAAGCCTTCCCTTAGCTCTCACAATTGCTCTCTCCTCCAAACGCCTGACACCCCGTGTTTAGCCTAGTGCTGGGCCTCATGCTGTGCCACTTGGGATGCACACACCCCCGGACTCCTTTACCAGATTTAAAGCAGATCAAGAGTGTGTTTTGTCATCTCCACATGCCTTACGGTGTCGAGCATATGGTAGTGGCTCATTTAACAAACACTTGTTGAATGCCATGGTTCCTTAAAAGGGGGGGAGGTGCCAGAGCTTATATTTTGTTCAATTTTGTCTCTCCTGTCATCCTTCCCAGCCTCTGTACCAGCTCTTTAGCATGTGTCTTACATTCTAATTTACCTAGTGTGCTATGGATTGCACCATAAAAAAATTTTAAAAAATCAAAGGAAGGCTTACTGTTCCCCAGTACTCAATGCACTTCATTTTTTTTTTTTTTTTGGCTAGGCAGTTACATTAGACAAACTAACCCATATATTGGTTTATGAACTTATTTTATCCTGCCAAATTAGAGGTAGGAATGTTAGCTTAAACAGTTTTGTGTCAGTGATCCTTTGGAGAAAAGGGTGTTGTATGCTATGTGCACCCAAATCTTTGCCAGGATTTACCTGACCAGGTAGATGGATGGACGGACAGACGATTGAGCAAATGGACACACGGTCGTCGTTTGCAGCTCTCGTTGGGAGCTGGGCATTGCCGCTCCAGCTGCAGCGTCTGGGCTCGAGCTCCGTCTCACCAGCCAGAAAGCTTGCTGCCAACTGTGGCTCTCAGAAGAGAATGATTTCTTTCTCTTTAAACAGGAACTCACATCTTTGATAAAAAAGGAATACAGTACATAAGCATAGTTTATTTTAGGTATGTTCACTTAATAACATAGTGAGGGGCTACTGTGTGCAAGCCACTGTTCTGGATCTTAGTAGTGGGGGGACTCAGGTGTTCCAGATCAGTGTTCAGGAATTATATCTAGGACGACCAGAATGACACCAGTAAGCAGCCTGTGTCCAGTCTGAGCACACATGAAGGATCTTACGGTGATTGCTCTCTTCCTCAGCTATTAAATACTTGACCATTGGTAAGAATGTTATTCCTGCTTCTAGAAAGTAAGTTAATATGGAATTTTAACAGGCAAAAAAAGACTTAAAAATTTAATACCAGGGTTGATTTAAAAATTCAGTGGTGATAGGAGATTCCCCTAGGCCATAAGTGCCGCCTTTGTCTTCAAGTCTATGCCTAGGGATGCCTCAGTTATCGTTCCACAGTGTGCAAAGACAGGGCTGCTCACCTTGTCTAGCTCCCACGTAACTAATGTGGTTTTGGTGCAAAGAACGTTCTGTCTACTCCTCCTTTTACACCTGAGAAAATGGAGGCCCCAAAGTATAAAGCCTCCTCACTTGTTTTGATATTCAAATGTAAACATATTTCAAACAACTGCCTGTACCTAAATCTTTTTGTATGGGTGTGTATAGGCACATCCACGTGAATGTGATGTTATATGTTTAACAATGTGTATTGCTGATTTGATAAGAATGGGTTCAGAAGCCTCCATGAGAATAGGCCCTGAGATTTGGGAGAAGAGTACAAAAGATGAAAAAGAAAAATCCAAGGAAATGCTGGGGAGAAGCAGGCTGCCCTCAGCTGTAATAATTGCTCGCAACAGGAGGCAGCAGGCCAGCCACTGAGGGGCAGAGCAGGTGTGTGCCCTCAAAAGAAAATAAATGTGAGCGGCTGGCTGGGCCAGAAAAGGTTTGTTAGCCTTTGCTCCAAGCTGGGAGGGAGCTTTGTGTGTCCCCTGCAGTGCGTGCTCTCCCAGTGGAGGGGCAGGTGACCAGCAGGGCAGGGGACGGGAGGGGCTGGTGTTGGGGACCTCGAGTGAGAGGCGGGGGTCTGGGATGAAGGGGAAGGAGGCGAGGCAGGCCAGGATGGAGTGGGCAAAGTCAGTGGCCAGAAGGAAGCGCAGGAGATGGTGGTTGCCTCGAGCTAAAATGCCAGTGCTCACAACCTTGGGGGTGGGGTTGTTCGGAAGATGAACATATGGGCAGCAGGTGGCGCTGTGAATGTGGGTGACTGAAGATGAATGAATGAGGGTCGCAGGGCTGACGGTATTGGGGAGGGAGGGACCGGTGTTGGGGACGGATGGCCCACATGGCCATCATAGGCTCAGGAAGACAGCGAGGGCTGGAGTGGGGAAGGCCAACGTTTTGAGAGCCAGTGTCCTCCCAGATGGGTGTCATTGTGTCCTGGGGGTTAATGATAGTGATAAGAAAGAAGCGTTCAACAGTGTTGGCAGTAGGTGGTAGGAACCTCCACCAAGGAGGGGGCTTTTGAAGGCAGGTGGGAGATGTGACCTTGATGTTGCAAAGGCAGGACTATGTCAAGCAGAGCAGAGTCAACAGCCTTCGCTTTGGCAGGTGGCTGTGAGATTATCAGGGTGGAAGCCGGCCATACAGCGGGGAGGTTCCAGACATGGGGACTTGATTACTGTGGCTCAGATATCCCAGAAGGCACTGTCTGTTGCCTGCACACGTGGAAACACTGTCAGGAGAGTAACCTTAGAAGACAGGCATTTGGGTGCTGGGCAGGAGGCCCAGTGTCTTCCCAGACCTGTGCCACTTGGAGACAACCTATTGCTTTAAATGTTAAACACACCCTGTGCCTTTCCTGTGGAGGGCTGGAGGCTGTACTGAGAGAACTGGAGCCCAGGATGGGAGGTGCAGTGGAATTGCTTTTTTTCCACTTATAATTGCTGGAGCCCTGGATTTCAGAGAAACGGTGCTGGGAGATAAGTGACTGATGAGCTCTGAGGCATTTTAGCTTGAGGCAAAGATTAAGTAAACATTTATATGCCAAACATCAAGTAAGTGCTTAGGGAAGGGCAGATGTCTCTCTTGAGACCAACTTACTGGTGTGGAAGTTAATTTTTTCTTTAGATTTACTGAGGCATCCTGGCTTAAGACCCCAGGGTTGCAATTTAGCAGGAAATAAGCTTCCATGTACTGATTACTCAGTGAGGTGTACAGCCTCCATGGCCACCAACAGAAAGCATTGTAAAACACCTCTGTGCTCTTTTTAGGCATAAACCAGTCAGTCGATTAATCAAAAAAGAAGGAGAGGAAGCTACCTAGTGAGTACATGCAAGTGTTCCCTAAATCAGCAGGTAAACCGTGTACTTGGATGCTTGGACCGTCATTTCGAGTTTGGGTTACTCAGGTGTTCTAATTTTCTTTTCAAAGAGTCCTAGTGATGCCTTGTGTGATTTTTGAGTGTTTCCCTTCTTTTCTGCAAGTCAGGATAAAGACATGTCCTTGGAGAATTCAGGAGAGAGGTCTTGGCTAGGAATTACAGAGGTGGGTGTCACTGGCTCATAGATGGTTAGTTACAAACATGGAGTGGATTTAACCACTCTGGGAGATTATGGAGAAGAAGAGGAAGAGAGAAGAGAGGCAACTGCAGGGGAAAATTGCTATTTACAGCGTGGAAGGACTAGGAGTCATCAAAGAGTAGGAGGAGCGTGATGTTAAGGAGGCTAGAAGAAGGGAGCGTGGAGCAACTACTGATGAGCAGTTCTCATGCTTAGGTGTGCATCAGAGTCACCCTGGCCTTCCCTGAATCCTGACTCGTCACTCCATCTGGAGTAGTGGAAATGTGGACATCCTCAGATAGTATGTTGGGAGCCCTCTTAGGGGTGGAGGGAGGCTTATCCAAACACAGATTTATGTTGCCCCAAGTTTCTGATTGAGTAGATCTGGGTTAAGGCCGGAGAATTTGCATTTCTCACAAGCTCCCGGTGCCACAGCTGCTGGCAGTCAGGGGACCACAGTGGGAGAACTGCTGCCATAAGGAGAGCCAGGGACACACTGGCTCTGGTCATTAGTTGGTCCTTGATGATCCCAGTCGAGCAATTTCTATGAAATAATTAGAGACAGGAGACAGATCTGGGGTGAGGTGAAGAGAGAATGGGCAAGTGGCCAAGCATGGGTAGATTTGTCTTGTGAAAAATTGGCTATGGAGAGAAGATGGAAAATGGGTGCTAGATGTGGATTCAGTGATAAGAGGATCTGTGTGAGAGAGAGATTCATTCATTTCAGATATTTATCAAGTGCCTACATTCGGTCAGGGCCCTCGCCTAGGTAGTAGTTAACTATGGTAATCAGGCCAGACGTGGTTCCTGCCTTCTCACTGCTTATTTGGGCTTTGGGACCAGGCACACCAGGGTTGAGACCTTATCCCTCTTCTAAAATACCCTGTGACCTTGGGCAAGGTGCTCAGCTCCCTAAGTCTGTTTCCTCTTCTGCAAAATGGCAGAGACCCACCTGGCTCAGGTGTGGTGTGTTGAAACAAGCCATTCTGCCTTAGGCACCTAGCTCATTGCCTGGCAGCTGGAGAGGCACTCACCAAATCTGTGACTCACTGGGAGAGGGATTCTCACATAGTGGCAAGCAGGTCAGACCCTGGAGCCCCAGGGAGTGGAAATGTGGACATCCTCAGACAGCACGTAGGGAGGCCTCTGGGTAGGAGGTGGGAGCATGAACAGCCCCCCAGATGCAGCAACAGAGTCAGGACTCAGGGAAGGCCAGGAACTGAGGGAGGGCAGTTGACTCATGGGGCATAGGAATCCCATAAGGCACAGGGGAAAGCACGGTATCGTATTTTAGGGACATCTGCATTATTTGCTGACCTCATTTCATTTGTATGTATAATCTTCTCTCTTTCCACCCACACGTAGGATGAATTTCATTTGCTGCAGCAAGAACCAATCATAGTGATGGGATTTAGCCTCAGCCCAGACTAAGCCACATTGATTTTACTGCCACTGATGGCAGGAACCAGGCAGTGAAACACTAGGGTGTTTCAACACCTCACATATGCATCATCCTCTTGGGTTTCTGTAATGCTTTCTCCATGTGCTATTTTTTTGAGAACTCTTCCTCCAAGTGACACCCCACAAACCTTTCTCAGAATTGCATGATGACGAGTTCTCCCTCCTCCAGGCACTGCCCAAGAGTTGGCCTCAGCATCTTTGAAGCCCCCGTGAACCTCTTGGAGATGCCAAGCTGTAGGTTTGCAGACAAGGTCTACGATATCATCATCCTTTGCCTTACAAGGTCACAGGACTTGTCATACCCTGGATGGGCTCTGAAGAGAGGCCTGTTTCCAGATATACTTGCAGAGTCTGCACGAACAACAGAAATTTGGAGGGGAATTGAGTGAGCAATGTCCCATCACCTTCCAATGTGTCTTCACCATCTATAAATAGCCAAGCTTGTTTGTGCTCATCCGGACAAGGACACGAGATGCAAGAGGAGAGCTGCCAGGCAAACCACTCTGGTTCCTGCTGCTTGCACCCCTGGCCCCACTCAGGTTGCCCCACATTTAAATGAGATGACTTTCACAGTCCAAAAGTGTCTATGGTTCCTAGGACATTGTTGGCCACCGGCTGGGTATGTAGGGACTCCACAGGTATCAGCAGGGCCTTTGGATCTGTATTCTAGGAAAGAGGAGGGAGGCTCCTCCTGCCCTCCATCTCATAGTGAGGGAAACTGGGGTTACTGGCACTCCAGTTTTGTCCTTTCCTGATGGAAGGATCTAGCCTCCATGGGCAGGAGCATCCATCCCAGGGCAGAACGTTTCTGAAGGACTAGCTTTACATTCGCATCCCTGATCTTCGCAGGCGGGCGGAGCCCTCTTGTAGTTGTTGATTTGAGAGAAAATCTCTTGGCGCATAAAGTATGTGCATATGGATGCTCATTTTTATTATCACCATCCCAAATGTGGTGGGAAAAGATTGGACTGGCTTGGCATCAGGAACCTTCCATCTGGTTCCAGCTCTGCCACCAATCAGCTGCGTGGCCTTGAGTATATCACTCTCGCCCTCAGCGCACAGGACCCTTGTCTGTGATAAAGTGGGGGCTTGAGCTGGGTAATCTCTACCCAGCTTTAACAGTCAGAGCTGAAGGCTGAGTTGTTACGCATGGGCAGGCAGGAGAGCAGGGAGGGCGCGCTCTCTGGCCTTGGCCTCGACCTCGCATCCGCAAGCGTATGACTGGGTGGGAGCCGCAGAAGTGAGTAATGAGACGTAGCAGTTTTATGTTAGAAAGGGGTGAGATCTGTGCGTTAGACATCTGTCATCCTTATCAGTTGACAACTCCCGGGTGGGATGAAAAGTGGTGAAAAATAGAGGATGCACAGTGTGTGCCTTGGTAGTTTCCTGAGCATGGGCAATGGGGCTTTTCTATTTCTTTTCCTTTCCTTTTCCTCCCAGCTTTTTTCCCCCCTGTAAAATTTTTTAGGCAGTTAAAGCCCAAACATGTGCGTTATGATAGTATATCCTTTTGGGGACAAACTGCCAAAAAGAGTCACCATATGGACTTGGAATCTTTTGTTCAGTAGGAATTGGTGGATTTGCTCTTTCTCCCTCCATCCCTACTTACCTCCAGAAGGTTTGTGGGTTCTTTGGGGTGGTTTTTTATTGTGGCCATTAGTGCTGCTGCTAATTTATTTATTTATTTGCTTGCCTTGGCTTCCTGTGCACTTCAACACCTCGTCCATACCACATGCCTTGGCTTAACTGTCCCAGCTCGGGCTAAATTGGGCCATGCCACTGGCTGAGTTCATGTTCTCAAGGGATGCAAACGGTGCATCTTCAACATTTCTGTCTGTGCACAAGCCTCACCTTCTGTCCTGGGTCTAAATGGGAAGAGCAGGTCCCTCTGGATGGGACAAGTGCATGATTTTTATTACCAGTACTTTTAGACTCAGGGAGCAAAGGCAATTTACCCAGCTGGCAGTGAGCCGGGGTGACACAGGCTGCCTGCCTGGCATCCTCGATGACTCACTGTCCCCAGGGCCGAGTCCCCAGGCTGGAAGACCAGGAAGCTGAGGAAAGCAGATTCGAGAAGGGGCCAAGAACTTGGGCTCTGGAGTTGGACTTAATAGGCTCAAATCTAGACCCTGCTACTTTACTACTTTTATGACCTTTTATCAGCAAGTGACTTAGTCTCAGTTTCCTTATTTATATAATGAAAATAAAGATGTCACGGGCAGAGTTCTCCAGGAATCAGACTCTGAGCCAGCATTTAGTATGAAGATATGTTTTAGAGTTAGATATCCACGGAGGGGAGAGGGAAGCAGGTATGGGCGGAGGGAGAAGTTGTGATACTGGCTCAAAAAGCCTCAGCAAAATCCACCGGGAGTTTTGGAACTAAAATGGCCTGTCTGAGTCTTCCTATGTTGGTCAGAAATGGCCGAGACTTTTATACTGTGGGGTGTAGGCCACCCTGGAAAAGGGAGTGCCTTGGCTGAGGAGCCTCTCTGCAGCTGAGATGGTCCCTGGAGGAGCCTGCAGCTGGAGGCTTCCTGCTGATGGCGTTCCCAGCAGCAGAGACAACGAGCCCTTCGCTGAAGGGGGATGGGACATAGTGGGTACCTGCAAAGGTAGTTGTAAAGGTGTTTTTTCTAGTGCCTGGCACGTGGTAGGCTCAATAAACAGTAGCTGCTGCTGTTATTTCTATGGGAGCTTAGGTTCTACTTAGAACCTGCTGGGGTCCTTGGGCTTGTCGGTCCCTTCTGTGTGATTTAGGTTCCTGGTCTAGTAAAGCGAGGAGATTCTTAGCTGCTAGTTGCCCGTGCAAGCCATGTGTTTTAAGCATCTATAATGAAAACTGCTAAGGAAAATACAAGAAAATAGCATTATTTTGATTTAAAAATCAGAAATATAAATTTCCATATAAACAAAGTCATTGATCACTAACAAAATATAAACATGGTTTCTTTTATATTAGATTTTAAAAAGCTCTTTATCAGCAAGAAAAAACTTTACGTGCATGAAGGCCTGCAATAATTAGCACAATGAAAATTACTTTTTCTTACATGTTCATTTTTTTTGAAAGATTGTGGTGCAAAGGCTTACTCTAAGTAACCTTCTGGACTATGGAATGAATATAAATGAATGGCACTTTGAGTGTTAATAAAGCTGATATTTATTTCCACTGTGAAAAAAAAAATCAGAAATAAGGGAAACCTTGTTCTGATGTCTTTGGCTATATTGTGATACTGCCTGCCTTCTAGTATGTTCTCCTTGTAGTTAACAGCAGTGGGCATAGAAACTCACCAAACAAAAACACTTGCAGTAGATTATAAGTTACAAAAGGATGGGCTTTTTCCTTTTTCTTCGAGTTCAATGACATCCTTTTTGCCAAAATGGTACCCACGTGTTGGGCAGACTGAGGAGAACGGGGACCACTGGGAGCTGCGTCCTCATTGGGCGTCAGCTGCTCCAGACATGTGCTTTACAGAATTGCAGAAACTCTGGTATTTTTCAGAACTTATATTCATTAGCATTGTTGTAAGGGTCTATAAATACAGTGAAAGGCATTTACAAATAGACATTATAAAATGCTTACACACCCACAGTCTGAACACTGTCAAAACACCAGCTGCAGCTTCCCTACTTGGAAGGATCAGAACCTTTTTTAAACTACACCTACTGTGTTTTCAAAATAGGCTCGCTTCTGGCCCTGTGTGGAAGATCATTCCAACTTAAGCCGGTGTCTGGTTCTTGGCGTGAGGGATCAGGGCTCAGTTAGAGAGACGGGAGGGATCCCAATCTCCTTCCTGTCAGAATGTGGCTGGTGCTTCAGAGTCTGGGGAGAAGTCACTCAGGGATGACTAGTTCCTATTTCTCCAGGGTGGTCCCTCATGGTTCAGAGCATCAGACCATCTGTACAGCACCTGCAGACAAATCCCGGAGATGTGAAACACTCCCCTGAGTCAGAAGCCCCTCCCTAGTGAGAGTTCACCCCAGGTCACACTAAATGCCACTTGAGGGGCAGCCGCCTTGGCCAACTTGGAGCATAATAGTTTTTTCCTTTTATCCAGTGCCATTAGAACAGTGCTTCCAGCATTGGGGCTAGAGCCTCTAGTAGCTACGAGCAATTTGCATCTTCGGTTTTCATTTGCATGATATTCTTTATAATGTTGACAGTTGTAAAGACAAAATGCCCTTGTAGCAATAGTTTTCCATTGTTAGCCATTGTCATGGAATATTAGTCTTCTCAGGCTACCGTAACAAAACACCACAGACCAGGTGGCTTAAACAACAGAAATTTATTTCCTCACAGTTGTGTTGGCTAAAAGTCCAAGATCAAGGTATCGGCAGAGTTGGTTTCTTCTGGGGCCTCTCTCCTTTTCGTGCAGACACCCATGTTCTCACTGTGTCTTCACGTGGTCCTGCCTCTGCACACATACCCCTGGTGTCTCTGCATCCAAATTTCTTCTAAGGATACCAGATTGGATTAAGACCCACCCTAATGGCCTCATTTTAACTTGATCACCTCTTTAAAGGCCCTCTCTTCAAATACAGTCACATTCTCAGGTACTAGGGGTTAGGGCTCCTACATATGAATTTTGGGGAGACACAATTCTGCCCATAACAGATATATACTTGGGGATCTGCAAGAATTTGTTTTTTGTTTAAAAGTGCTGACATATTTCTCAAGTGTGAGAAATGCTTTGAAGATCGAAGTACTATGGTCTGAATGTTTATGTCCCCTACCCCTTAAATTCATGTGATGAAATCCTTACCGCTAAGGTGATAGATTAGAAAGTGAGCCCTTTGAGAGGTGATTAGGTCATGGGGGCAAACCCCTGACAAATGGGATCAGTGCCCTTATAAAAGAGACCCCTCACCCTTCTACCATGTGAGGACACAGTGAGAAGGCACCATCTGTGAACCAGGAAGCAGGCACTCACCAGACACAGAATCTGCTGGCACCTTGACCTTGGACTTACCAGCCTCCAGAACTGTGAGAAAAAAACTTCTGTTATTTATAAGCCACCCAGTCTATGGGATTTTGTTATAGCAGCCAGAATGGACTAAGGCAGGAGGTTAGAAATGGGATCAAGAATATAACTTATCCACAGGTTATTTCCTAAGGTGTATGAGACCCAGACAAATCATGTTTGCTTACTCACTGAGTTAAACAAAAACTTTTTTGGCATACCTACATGTGTAAAACATTGTATTAGTAGGAAAGAAATGACAAAATCCTATTCTGAAGAATAAGTGGAGAAGGTCACTGGATACCTATGTAAATATGACATGCTTGGGTAAGGGTAGAGGGGTGTGTTGCATGAAATGAGAGGAAGAGAGGTGGATCTCTGAGCATTAAAGGGTCAGTTACATTTGCTCAAGTAGAATGGGAGGGGAGGACATTCCAAACACTGACAGAGACGTGAAGATTTCGTCAAAGGAGGTGATGAAATATCCCAGAATTTGCCCACAACTCACAGGACCACCCCCCACCCCCAACCCCACCCCAGGGTCTAACATTTCTCTAATTTGAAATTATGGAATGGGAGCTCTGGAAGGCCCCTCAGAGGTGACCCTGTTCAAGCTAGCCCACCAGCCATTTTATTGATGAAGCACCCAAGTTCCAGAGAGGTTAAGCAGCCTGGCTGAGGTCACATAGGGGGTGAACGGCAGGTTTAGGTGTAGCACACCTGGCCTAGACTTCTAAATCTAAAACTCATTAACTCCACACACACGCCGATTGGTTCCCAGGTAAGATGACCTCATGGGGCACCTGTGGTCAGTGTGATTCTTAATAGGGCAGGCACCAGGCAATCTCGCCTTTTACCTCGATGATACTGTTAAAGGAAATGGAGAGAGAACATGAGCTGCCTGAATTGTATGAGTCTCTAGTCATTATAACAGTAAACTTTAAAAGGAAGGGAAAATTCACCTATAGTCTTATCCTAGAGACAGCTACTGTTAACACTTTAGACTATTTCTTGCTCATCTTTTTCCTGTGTATGATTTGGTTTGTTTTCCACCAATTTTACATAGGTGTGATTGCTCTGAACATCATACAACTTTGTCTTGGGGGGAAAAACTGTATTTATTGTACAAATACATAATGCATTCCCATTTCAGAAAATCTGGCAGATGTTCATGAATTCCACAGATGTTTTTTGAGCCCTTTCCACGTACCAGACGCTGAGCTGGGTGGTGGAAATCACCCATCAGACTACCCAGGAATAACCACTGTAAATATTCTTCTAGTCTCAATAAAAAAAAAAATTCCTCTTCCTAATATGTCAGGAGGGCATGTGGGTGTATGTGCATTGCTGTGTGTGTCATTTTTAACCTGCGTTTGTCCCTTACCATTGTAACATAGGCATTCATTCTTATTAGTATAAGCCATTTATAAAGATTGTTTTAATAGCCATGTAAAAGTCCATCAAATATCATAGTTTATTCAGGTGTTCTCCTATTTATGAAATATTCCAGTTCTTTTCAGTTTTTCTTCATTCCAAATAACACTGATGATAAACACATTAATGCACAAAACCCGTTTGGGTATTCCAGACTATTTCTTTAAGGTAGACTAACAGAACTAGGTCGAAGCATAGGAACATTTTAAATGCTAGTGATATATACCCTATTCTTAAAAATTACTTAATTTTACCCTGCACCAACCATTCCACAAAGGATTTGAGGTAACTTTCAAAAATACACATTATGTTAAGTGAGATAAGCCAGGCACAGAGAGACAAATACCATATGATCTCATATGTGGGATCTAAAATAGTTGAACTCATAGAGGTGGAGAGTAAAATGGTGGCTACAAGGGGCTGGGGTGGATGGAGAAAGGGGAGACGTTGGTCAAGGGGTGCAAAGTGTCAGCTAGACGAGGGGAGTAAGTTCCCGGTCTATTGCACAGCATGGTGACTATAATTAATAATGTGTATTTCAAACCAGCTAAAAGAGAGGATTTTCTGTTACAAAGAAATAAATGTTTGAGGCAATGGATATGCTAATTATCCTGATTTGATCATTTCACAATGTATACATCTATCAAAACACTACATTGTGTCTTATGAATATATATAATTATTTGTCAATTAAAGACAATAATTTATACCCCAAAGAAAAACAAAACAAACAAAAATACAATGAAAGAATAGTTGAGAGTGACAATAAAAGGAAAACAAGGGTAGAAAACTAATAAAGCCCAAGATGAAATGAGCACAGTAATGCACCATAGAGTCCTCTATAGTCCCTCAAGGTGGGCTCACATTTGACTGGAAGCTTCCAGCTGTCACATTACAGAGGGAAATAGCAGCTCCAAGATTGACAGTTACCAAAATACACAAATAAGCCACATGTGCAGAAGCAGCTGCGTTGTTCTGAGATACATGTGATTAACTCATGAGCAAAACTCCTCCTCCCCACCCGCAGCGCCTCCAACTTACTCCCCCAGATGGTTTGGTGTCATCTCAAACCATCTTCCACCCTTGACCAGAAAAAAAAAAAAAAAGCCTAGTAGACTTCACTAGATTCATTGCCTGCCTGAGTGGCCTCTCCCCCGGGCAAGACATATGTTCTTATAAGTTTTGGTCTTTGGTGTGTTCCAAAAAGGACAGGACTGTCTGGCTGTGAGTATAACTCGAGTTCAGCCTGTTAGTTTGAAGGATGACAGCGCCAAATCCTTCAGGCTCCGTGGATACCAAATGATGATATTTAAGGGCCCTCAAGAACTTATTTCTTTGTATCTGGGGAAAGGAAGACTTTTAAAAATGAAATTGCTTTTCTACTGATAATTCTGCATTTCTGAAAACATTTCATTCAGAAGATTACCTTCAAATTAGTGGATGCTGGGGCCCCGACAATAAAATGTTTTTGACATAAATGTCTTATATCCCGCCACTCCTGTTGGCTTGGGCTATGAATAAGGCAGTGGCCCTGTGGGGTGGGGAAAGAGTCTGCTCCTGCAGGGGCCCCACAGCCTTAGGAGGTTGGGGTGAGGCAGGAAATAAAGGCCCTTCTCTGAAGTGCAGGCTGCTTCCCATTCCAAATGCAGGACTTCATGCTCTACCTGAGCTCCTCTTTCAACCTGGCTCTGAAAGGCCCAGCAAGTCTCATAATGCACACTCACAGGACAGGCTTGGAGCTATATTTTCTCTTAGTGGAGGCCAAGCTGCTGGCCCAGACCCAGTCCCTGAGATTCTCCCCTCTGTTTGAGGCTCTGGTTGAGGGTGCTTGCGGTTATGAGGCAGTGTTGTCTGCTTTGGAACTGGTGGAGGGGGGGACTCACCTCCTTCCGTTGGTCCTTCTCTATCGTGACAAGGATACCCCCACCACTACCCCTTCATGAGTGAGAAACCCAGGAGTCCGCCCTGCCAGCTCCCTTGTTTGGAGGTCACCCACACCACCCTCCCTGATCTCCAGGTTTGTAGGTCTCCTGCTACAACTGTCCCTCTACCCCCATTACCCATTACCTCCAAGACAAACCGAACCCTGTAGTACCCAGCCTAGCAGTCCGGCCTTCGCCAGCCTTGCCCAGATGGAACCATGTGGTTAAAGTAAATAGCATAAGAGATGGCTCATGTTGACTTCTAAAATCTCTGTTCTAATACACAATAACCAGAGCCACGATGTCTCTGTTTTTGCTAAAGTAATAGCCTTATCATAAAACTTAGAAGTTTGCCCTAAGAAGATTTTATAACTCATTGTTCACCTAGATAGAGTTAATTGAAGGATCTGTAGTAGCCTTTTAGAAGACTTTGACCCTAAACCAAACTACCTCTTATTATATAAATCCCGTTACCCTTGGCAACCGAGAACCTGTACCTGTGCTATAAGTATCTGTGTAAAACTTCAGTCTGGGTTGCATTTCCGGGGGAAGAGATGTAACCTGGGCACCCTGCTTTATCTATCTTCATAAATCTTTACTTTATAAACTGTATCTTTGGCTCTGTGTATTATTTTTATTTCTGTTTCCTACTATTTTTTCATCCTCTGTGACGACCCCTGTCTGAGGGACCTGAGCTTTTGCGGGCAGCGTGGCTAACTCCCCACAGGAAGTCACTCGTGTCCTGATGGGCATGGGGCACCCACCCAGGAGCCATCTAATTTTACAAGCCTATGCCCCAGCGCCAGCTTTCAGGCTGCCAGATCTCAACTCGACACCTTGTGCCTGTCAACAGCCTGCCTGATGCCTCAGCCCAGGCCAGCAAACTTTCTTCTCAAGGTTAAAAGTAGCTGACCTTTGACAAGCAGCATTGGCTACATTCCTTGTTCCTTAAAAGGAAAGCTCCCAGTTATCGTTTGCCGGTGCTTAATTGGCCATAGGACAGGAGCAGGCCCCACATTGCACCCTGTGTACCCAGCAGGAGGCTTCGTGGCTGGAGGTGCATTGGCGGACAGTTATTAAAATAGCCGTCTTTGATAATGTGTGCTGGAGAGCGGCACATCCCATCTGTCAGCTGGTTTATGCTCCAGCCCATGTGGCTGGACGGCTTGTTGGCTCTCTGGCTCCTTCACAGGCGACAGTGCCACCCACCCCACACGCAGCACACTCCTTAATGTGTGTGCAGCAAGAAAGGTGACAGAATGATAAGGACACACACCAATTGTTAAATGTCTGGACTTGTGTTTTTAATGTAGGGGTGACGGTCCAAAGATTGACTTGGCGGGCAGTTCGCTCTCCAGCATCCTGGACAAGGATCTCTCAGACCGCAGCAATGACATCGGTGAGTAAAGACAATGTTCTCGCTTCTCTTTGCAGAGTTAGAAAAGAACTGCAGAGCCCCGCTCACCCCTTCAGGCAGTGTGATGAGAGCTAAGGAAACCATTGCAATACAAGGCTGACAGCCCTGGCTTGGCTTTAGGTGTTGAAGTTTTGTAAAGAAGGGAAACGATGCTGTTTTCCACATTAAATCAGAACACCTGAGATCTTTACCCTCCCAGGCCTTAGGAGAAATTCTTTGCAAGGTCTAATGAAATGATGAGTAAGCCTTTTTGTAAAAGTAGGCATTAGCCCTTATGTTCATATTTTCCAGTGATTTATGTATTTGGTGTACAAAGGTGAACAGGTGCAAATGAAGACTGGCAGGGTTCATTGTAGATGCAGCCCTAAGTGTTTGGACTTTGAGTTTAAAATGAGGTTTGATGTGCTAATTGCCACTTAGTTTAGAATGAGAGTGAGTTTTCCCAAGGTCAGGATACCACCACGTGATAAACGGGAAGAGGCTAAAATGTCTCTGGGGAAAGCAAAGTCAGAGGTCCTTTTGGAGGTGCGCGTGGGTGGGTATGAGGCCATGTGTGCACTGATTGAGGCCACTGGTGGTATGACCTGAGTGACAGCCCTTTAGGAAGTCCAGACTCAGGGATTAATATTTTTTTAGCTTTACATCTTTTATTTGTACCTATAGAAGTCCTAAGTTAGCATTCTCTCCTATTCTACATAATATAGAGGGCTATGTTTTGGAATTTACCTTGTTTAGTGAAACTTTTTATTTTGAGATCATTATAGATTCACGTGCGGTTCTAAGAAATAATATGGAGAGACCCATGTACCCTTTACCCAGTTTCCCCCTAGTGGCAATGTCTTACAGAACTATAGTACAATATCACCACCAGAATATTAACCTTGAGACAATCCCTCAATCTTACTCAGATTTCCCCAGTTTTACTAGTACTTGTGTGTGTGTGTGTTTAGTTCTATGCAGTTTTATCACACATGTAGGTTTATATACCCACTGCTAAGGTCAAGATACAGAATATTTCCATCACCAATGGGATCTCTCGTGTTGCTGTTTTCTAACCGCACCCACCTCCCTCCTGCCCACCCTTTTTCCTAACTTCTGGCAACCACTGTCAGGGATCGATTTGACATGGAAGATAGATTTCCAGTGGCGTCTACATTGGCCATTCACTTTAGAAACAAATGTGTGACAGTTGGCAGGCCTTATAAGAGTGCTAGGGCTCCTAACATGAGCATACTCCTTGGTTTGGGTGCTGTTTCCTTCTGAACCCACTAATAGAGTTGTGTCTTTGCAACTGCAAACCTGCAGGCTCTGGTCTGATCTTGTGAAGGCTTGTGGGTAGGGTGTGTGGTTGTGATTGTAAATACCAAAAGTATTTGCCCTGTTTTCAGAAGCTAGTTTCCATCCTCAGTCAGCCTTTGAGAAGCCCAGTCAGGAAGTATAACCTGACAGCTTGAGCTGATGCACTAACAGCAGCAGCGCTGGCCTGCTGTAGCTTTTGATTTGGATGAAGGGCAGGGAAGAACAAAGAGTTGATCGGCTGTGAATGAAAAGTCATCATCAGAATGAGCCTGACTGAGTTCTGATTCTGCCACTGCGGTTTGATACTTGGGCCCTGTTTTGAGCCAGGGCAACTGGTTGGCGAGGTGTTGGTGAAGGTCATGCAGGCCTCACACAGGAAAGGAGGTGTTCTCCCTCCTCCAGAATACATAAGGCCATCTGTCTTGCTTGTTAAGAGCATTGACCTTTGGCGCTTGCTTTCTTTGGGTCTGGAGATGTCTATGTCTAAGGTGGCTATTGCCAAAATGTGAATCACTTGTTTTTCAGTCTGACAAGCTAGTTTGGAAATGTTGAGGGTGTTGATGGGGGCAGGTTAGTCTACAGAAGTTTTTCATACTGTGGAAACTAAGCACTAGTTGTATGTATTTTGGGAGCCCAGAAAGATGATGCTGAGGTTTGGTTCTTTCTCACTTTGCCATGAAGACATTAATCCCAGAAGAATGTAACTTCTCAAGTGTGTATTATTTGCATTATATGAAATGATGATTGGCAGCCACGTAATCAACCAATAAATACGCGAGTACCTACTGCTCAAAGGTAAGGCTGCGTAGACACCAAGACCCCACACACAGGCCCTGCCTTCCAGGGGCTTTGGATCTCCTTGGGCTTCTAAGAAGGCAAAGGAAAAGTGAGATGACACTGAAGGTCTGTATAAATGACAACTGAGTGGTAGGAAGTAATGCTGATCAGAGGAGAGGGTGTTCCCTCAGGCCCAGGTGTTGGGACAGGCTCCATGAAGGGGGATGGATTTATCTGTACCTTAAAGTTGGATTTGCTTTGGAGGCTGGAGGCAAGCAGGTGAGCAGGGAAATCACATGGGGAGTGGTGACCAGCCTGGCTGCAGTGGAGGGTTTGTGCTATGTAGGAGGGAGATTACCCTGGAAATGTAAGTAGGGACCAGATTGAGTTTGAGGGGGATGGATTTGTAATTTATTCTGTAAGCAGTGGGAACCGTTGATGGTTGACAGCGAAGTGACATGATCAGGTCTAAAAATTCAGATAATAACTGACAGAGCTTCATGAAACCAATCAGATGAAGGAAAGATGAGTGTCAAGGAGTCAGGTTATTTGATATTTGGGGTGAGAGGTAGAGAGAGCCAGAATTCAGCTGCTCACAAAAGGATTGGGTAAGAAGGGATGGATGTGGAAGCAGCAACATGGGAGAATTATTGCCAGGCCTTGGTAACAGGTTGGATTTGGGAGCGGGGAGGAGAGAATGATTTGTTAGTCGTGAGGTTTTAGGGTCAGGTTACTGGGGAACAAATGACATGGGTGGAAATGAGCATGTTGGGAGGAGGAGCTGGTTTGGGGGGAAACATGATGAATTTAGTTAAGCATGTTGGCTTTGAGATTTGGCCGGATGTGCCCGTGTGGGTGCCGGATAGAGGTGGGAGGTGGAGGGCCAAGCCTCGAAAGACTGGCAGGGGTGGAGGGTAGGGGTTAGGGGGTTCCTGGAGGTAGGAGAGGAGAAGGCAGGATCGGCCTCTGCACACCTGGGTTTGAGTGCTGAATCTGCTGCTTACTGGCTGGGTGGCCCTCTGTAGCTTACAGAGACTCTCTGAGCTTCAGCTTCCTTATCTGTAAGGAATACTGCCATCTTTATCCACTTCCTCACCTTGTCTTCCAGAATCACATCAAATCACTTGGTGGGCTGTAAAAATGTAGAAATGCTTATTATTTAATGTCAACATTGCTGTTTGCTTAGGAGTGATAGTTGGGTCAGGAAGATAAAGTTCTTACCACAAGAAAAGGCAAAGAAGAACCTAGAGCTAAGACCAAACCCCCACAAAGTCCACATTTAAGAGAAAAGCAGGATTTGCAACATCACAGAGGCTGAGGTAGGAGAGGATTTTAAGCGCAATGTCTTTAGGCCCAAAGGCAGAAATGTTGTTTGTAGGTGGGTCAGTCGAGGAGAAAAGGACAACATGGGGGTGTGGGGGTGGCTCTTCTCAGGGGCTGCTTTTGTAGCATTTGTTCATTGCTTTGAATCAAGGAGGAAATTCTTTGTACCAGAATGTTTTGGTAGTGATTGAGATAATTAAAGCTGTCCAAATGTGGGCTGCAGTGAATAGCATAATACAACCCTGAAAGCCATTAGAAACCATCAGTGTTAGCTATAAATAAATCTGTGTTTCCGCTTAATAAAGCTATAATTTAAAATTATTATAATATTAAATTAGAGAACATGGCTTTTTCAGATCTCATGTGGGCAGCTACCAGCATCTGTCAGCCAGCGATAATTTAGAATGAAATCAATTGGTCCAAAACTAAGTTGTTGATGTCAGTTTGAGATATTGTTTGTATCAAACTATGCAGCCATATTTCAAGTAACATAATAGAAAACATGAATGAACTCCAACACAGACTTGCACATGAATAGAAATGAAAATTAAATTGTCCAGTTTTCTCTTGCTGATGGAAAAATCTCTGTTCTGACTGAATGGGAGATTATTGGTGGCGAAGTCAAGTGCCATAACATTTACTTTTATTATGCCATATATTGGAGTTCTCACCGTATGGCGGGATTTACTGTTATGCTTCAGTGCTACTGAGATTTTCAGTTCCTTTCCTATTAAAGCATAGCAATAGGCCTCCAGAGGAGAAGCAGCCTGTGAACTAAGCAACCTGGTTTCAACTAATTGACTTAGAGAAAGCCCTTCTTGTTCCTCTTCTGTTGCTTAGCATCTTTGTTTGAACTGTTGAGTTCTTTTTTTTTCCATTCTATCCAAATCTCAAACTTTTCCCACTTCGATCTCTTTGTATGGACAGTACTCCCTCCCTCTTCACTTGAGGAAGGTGAGGATTTCCCCTCTGCCTTTTCAACTTGTCCCACAAAGCACATCTCACACTGTAGTCAATTTAGGGGCCAAATGGTGCTCGTTTTAAAGTCAACAGACTTGGAATGTGGAAGTGGTTTGGCATATATGCAGGCTAACTTCAGCTGGTCCTCAGATCTCTCAGAGATGCCTAGGGCCTACTTCATTTGGACCAGGAAATGTAAGAGTACTTCCCTACACCCTAGGAATGCTATTAAAAGGCAATTGATTTGGGGTGCTGAAAAGGTTCTCAAACTGGATCGTGGTGATGGTTGCATAACCCTGTAAATTTACTAAAAATTATTACGTTGTACACTAAAATGGCTGAATTTTATGGTCTATAAATTATCGCCTCAGTCAAGCTGTTAAAAAGAAAAAAGGAGCTAATTGAAATTTTCCAAACACTCATGTTGAGGTCCCAGTGTTAAAAAAGATACGCACATCACTAATCTACAAGATATGCACATCACTAATCTACATTTTATAAAATAGTTATGATTATTTAGAATAATAACCACTATGTTGGTATTTATGAGTTGTCTGTAAACCAACTCATAAATAGGAATTATGTTTTAGGTGTGTTGGGAAAGCTCTCTAGAAGCTTGCAGACGAATCATTTTGTAATGTAAATAAATCCCCTTAGGGTATTAAATATGTGTATCGTTTTTACATAGTTTTCTTAAATTGAGGCCCACCTAGACATTGATTTTAGCTGATTACCTGATTACAGCTGCTGGGTGATAGACTCCCAAAGTGTCTGAAAGGCTTAGAAGTGCTTTTTAAGCATGTTTAGGGGTAGAACATGCCTTTATAATCTTTGATTCCTCTGTGAGGTAAGATGCGCAGATAGCTGCTTCTGAGGGCTGTAGCTACATGTATGATATCCTAGTGTTAGGATCATTCCTCCAATACAATGGAGGACAGATAATTCCACTTCATCTCCCCTCTCCCATGGTCCCGAGGTCTTAGGGTTGAAATGATAGCAGTGGGGGAAGGGAAGAAGGAACTGATATTCACTAGGTGCCTACTAGATGTTTTGTCTATTTTTTTCTCAGCATCAACAGCCTTGTGAGGTAGGTATAATGACTCACGTTTTTACAGAGAAGTAACAGGGAATAAAACAAGCCAAATAACTTGGGCAAGGTTATTGGGCTACTAAGAAGCAGGGTTGGACTTGAACCCACGTCTCCCTGACCCATAAGCCTGAACTTTCAATGCGTGAGGTGGGTCGTTATCAGTGGTTCTCAACTGCTCTCCCCAGGGGACATTTGATGATGCTTGGAGACATTTTTGGTTGTCACACCATGGGTGTGGAGGTAGGGATGCTACTGGCATCTAGTGGGTAGAGGCCAGGGATGCTGCTAAACATCCTATAGTGCACAAGACAGCCCCCACAAACAACAAAGAGTGACCCAGCCCCAGGTGGCAATAGCAGGGAGGTCAGGAGAGCCTGATCTGTGTCAAGAATGCGTTGGTAAATTGGGAAGAGCTGAGCAGAGGACAGGCATCTTCCTCAAGTGTAGCCTTGTGCTCCCTGGAGTGACCTGTCTCATTTCCTGAGAATCTCTGTAAAACCTAGTTTGAAAATAATTTCAGAGCTCTGGAAACCAGACTTCATATACAAAAAAAAGAAAATCTGTCTGAAGTAATTAATTTAAACATCAACCAAAGACATAGCCATGACCTTTAAGAGAGAGATCTTCCTCAGGCTTTTACAAGTCAAATGATACCATTCGAGTCTGATTTCACATAGAAAGAGTGTTATGTTTGGGATTAGATATTCACCAAACATCTAATACCCAATGTTTAAATGGGTATTAAATAAAAGGACAAAAAAACATGAAATGTGATCAATACTAAATTCTAAATCTGTATTCTGTATAGTAAAGCTATACGGGATATATGTATATATTTAAAGCAATTTAATAATGACCATTAACACAAAATTTTTGTTACCCTACTTTGCAATTTCTACTTTTTACTATAAGAAATCATTTCTAGGGAGTTCTTGGACAGATTTTAAGGAAAGACTCAGATCACCTGGCTTTAGGCTGTTGGGTTTTTTTGTCCTCTTTTTTAAATAGGTATTTTAGGCCCAGCGCGGTGGCTCATGCCTGTAATCCTAACACTCTGGGAGGCCGAGGCGGGAGGATCGTTTGAGCTCGGGAGTTCAAGACCAGCCTGAGCAAAAGCGAGACCCCATCTGTACTAAAAAAAATAGAAAGAAATTATATGGACAACTAAAAATATATATAGAAAAAATTAGCTGGGCATGGTGGTGCATGCCTGTAGTCCCAGCTACTTGGGAGGCTGAGGCAGGAGGATTGCTTGAGTCCAGAAGTTTGAGGTTGCTGTGAGCTAGGCTGATGCCATGGCACTCTAGCCTGGGCAACAGAGTGAGACTCTGTCTCAAAAAATAATAATAAAAAAATGAAATAAATAGGTATTTTAAACTTCCCCTTTTGGAGCCAGAGAGCCAGTTATTGGTCCTTGCAGCATGTCAGGTCATTGAGAAATTTCTCAGGTTCAACAGGACAAGATCTGCTGTGTCCTGCCTGCTGTAAAAAAACCCATGAGTGACATTTGGAGTGTTCCAGATAGACTACTGGCTGAGCATGTGTGTGAACAATGTACCTCCCAGCTCTCTCAGGGTTAGTTCCTCAGACATGAGAACTTTGATTCAAGAGCCATGGCTGGCTCCTACAGACATTGCCTCCTTACCAGCAACCTTCAGACATGGCCTTTGGGTTCAGGGACATGGTTGACGTTACCATGCCAAGGAACGGAAGATACAGTTACTATTGTTCCTCAGTCAAGTCTGCATGGGACAGGTGAGGTGCACGTGTGTGGACGCATACAGCTCTGGCTCCTCTTCAGGGACACAAGTCATGATCAAACTTAAATTTATATCAGGAGTAGCTGAGGTGCACTATGCATTTCTCAAGTGTGACAATAAAAAGCAAAAGAGATTGTGCTGAGGGTCAAACGCTTTACACAAAGGAAGTGAACCAGGTTGCGCTTCTGATTGATTGGTCATTAACCCAGGCAGTCCTCTGAGAATGTTTGGTTCCCTCCTCGTACTTACAGAGACTCAGTTAATTCCGAACAGCTTCTGCGGCTGGCCCTCTCCCTGCATCACCCTTGAGCCCTGCCCTGGTTCCCTCCGGGCTCACAGCATAGGCATGCTGCTGAGTGCACAGGGCCAAGCTGGCAGCCAGAGCTTGTTTTGAAAGTCATCTTCCAGTCTTGCAGGAGATGCTGAGACCTCATCCTTCTCAGCCCTTTGAAGGTCCTGATCCTGGATGTCAACTGACTGTCTCCATTTACAGACCTTCACGGTTAGGAGTGTTGGTCCTCACCAGAACTGAGGGGCTCACAGGGCAGTCCATCATAGTGGTTGGGTTTGTGCTTAGTTTTGAGGAGTTGCGTTGGACATCTTTTACCCCACCACTTCCGATGAGTGTGAATGCAATAAACGTGGCAAGTGTCAACAGGAAAAGCCTTGTGAATACTGTAGGAAGCACAAGGGTAGCTTAAATCAAAGTGGGGAGACGATGACAAATATTGCATAACCTCATTGGGGTGCCGTATTTGGTGGTGTGAATCATTCCAAAACACAAATATCATGTAAATAGTGCTTGGCATGAACAGTGCCATCCTGTCCAAGTGTCCTAACCCATCAGCCTGCAATGAGAATAACTGAGGTGACAGAGGGACATTTGTGGGTGTAGAGAACATCAGTTATAGATGGCTCTTGGCTTAAAGAGGGTCACGGTACCTGGTAGCCTTGTGGACTTGCAGCCAGCCCCAGAAGCTCACCTGTGTGCAGAAGTAGTGTGTCCTTCCCTGGTATTTTGGTCACCTGTTTGTGGACAAGGCCCTTCCGTTCCTCATCCAGCTCGACGGCTTAAGTACCCTAGCTCCATACTGAGACCAGTTTCAGCCTTGAGAATACAAATTTGGAGGTACACCCAGTGGATCCAAAGTAGTCTGGATACAGCAAAGAGACGTATGCAGTAGTAACCTTTACTACACCCACAGTGTACTCAACAGAAATGTCTGAGCTGCAAATGAATGTGGAAGCAAGAAGGCAACAGGTGACGTTCAGCTCTCAGATTGCACCTGGCATTTACTTGGCTTGGGATGCCCTCTCTCTCCGCCCCCTGGCTGTGGGCTTATGGATTGGCAGAGCCCGTTATGGCTTCTGTTTTACTCGCAAATATCCGGAGGGATATGCAACCATGCCAGAAAATTGTGCTCAGGCACCCCTCATACTAAAAGCATTATGGACAAGCTACGCTTTATTAAGTATGTTATTTGCTTATCATTTTATTAAGTGAATCATCAAAATTCTTCTTTAGCCATGGACTAAAGTCATGGTCTGGATACCTTGGGTCAAGGTTAGCTGCCTGCTAACTTTGATACGTTAAATGAGAAACATGATCAGCAGTTGAGGAGTGAGGTTGGTGGGTCCCATTAAAGGGTAATTGGATCTGGTGGGGGCAAGGTAGGGATGAGATAGAGGTTGACAGGGTGCCTAATTTAGAGCCAAAAGAAGCCTCTTTCCTTTGCAGTAACCTACAGTGATACTCTCTTCACCTCCCCAGGCCTGAGTCAGCTCTCCCTGAGTTCCATACTCTGGAATTTCACAGACTCATTTACCAAAAAAAAAAAAAATTTAAAGGCTTTTAGGCCAGGCGCGGTGGCTCACGCCTGTAATCCTAGCACTCTGGGAGGCCGAGGCGGGTGGATCGCTCAAGGTCAGGAGTTCGAGACCAGCCTGAGCAAGAGTGAGACCCCGTCTCTACTAAAAATAGAAAGAAATTATATGGACAACTAAAAATATATATAGAAGCAGCACAATTCACAATAGCAAAGATGTGGAAACAACCCAAATGCCCATCAATACATGATTGGATTAGTAAACTGTTGTATATGTATACCATGGAATATTACTCAGCTATAAGGAATGATGAAGATACGACATCTCTATGGTTCTCCTGGAGAGAGTTGGAACCCATTATATTAAGTGAAGTATCCCAAGAATGGAAAAACAAGCATCACATGTACTCACCAGAAAATTGGTTTCCCTGATCATCACCTAAATACAGATCTGGGAACGACACCAATTGGACATCAGACTGAGGTGGGGGGTGGGGGAGGGGATGGGGGTATGCCTACACAATGAGTGCATTGCGCACTGTTTGGGGAGTGGTAACACTTGAAGGTGCTGACTCGGGAAAGGGGGGGTGGGGAAAAATATGAAACTATTGTTTTTAACTTGCACTGTTCACTTAATAATTTATCATGAATAAAAAAAATAAAAATAAAAAAAATAAAAAAATAAAAAAATAAAAAAAATATATATATATATAGAAAAATTAGCCGGGCATAGTGGCGCATGCCTGTAGTCCCAGCTGCTCGGGAGGCTGAGGCAGTAGGATCGCTTAAGCCGAGGAGTCTGAGGTTGCTGTGAGCTAAGCTGACGCCACAGCACTCACTCTAGCCTGGGCAACAAAGTGAGACTCTGTCTCAAAAAAAAAAAAAAAGGCTTTTAATTTGGGGGACTGTTGATTTGTATTTTACTAATTAAGCCTATTTTAAAAAACAAATGCCATCTCCTATTAGAAAGGGTATACTCTCCAAGTTTAAAAACTGAACAAATTTAGCTTAATGGGAAACCACAATGTTGACCTTTTTCTCAGTGCCTTATGGACTGGCAGTAACTTTGGCATTGGATGCATGCCAGTTCTTGGAGCAGCTTTTAAAAACCACAGGTCCACCTCACGTCTGCAGAGATGGAAGGTAGGGGGAGAGGAAAAACGCTGGGTACAAGCAAAAGGGCCCAGAAGGGAGCCAGGTATTGAAGCAGGAGCTCAGGTGAAAACTCACTGTCCAGAGATGTACAATTAGCAGATGGACTTTTTCTTTTTTGATAAAGATAAGATAGCTTGTAATTAAAAAAAATCAGTCATGGAGTGTCAGATTTTTAAGGGCACTTTAAATCCTTAAGACCTCCGTCCTCTTCCTTCCCCTGAGTTTGACAAATGCAAAGTAGTTCATCTAGGTTACTAAGGCTGGTGAAAGGAGCCTGCCAGCTCCTTCTAGAAGTTCAGGAGGCTCCTGTCCCTCCCAGTACAGTAAAAAGTGTGCTGAGCTTCAGGGCAGGAGGTCTTTTCTCCTCCAGTCTTGTAGTCAGTATAATTTTGGCTTCCATGTAATTCTGGACATGAGAATGTTATCGTTTGACACATGCATTAAAATTTTGTATTCTGAGTGGCAGACTGCTCCTCTTTTATCTAAGTAAAGTGCTATTCGATAAGATGAAATGACCCATACATCTTGCTCTCCAAAGGAAGCATGCCCGCTTTGTGGCTGCCCATCTCGCTGAAGCAGGCCATCGGGCACGCCACTGTACCTTTTCGGATCTTGGTTTTTCCTCATTAAACCAGGGGCTTGGATGAAATGACTGTAAAGAACCTAGTCTAGCCTTGCAGTCTGTGTTTCTCTGACTCTATCCATTTCTTTTAGCTGAGTTTTCTGGACATTGAGAAAACTGCTCTCTTGGTAGCCTCTGACTCTTTAAAATTAAGCAGATTATTCTTTCATTTGTCTCTTTAGTTTCTTTAATTCTGTTAGTTCCTTTTATCTAGAATTGATCATTTGGCCCTTTGGAAGGTCTAATCTAGGGCTTTCTTTGGCTTAATGATTTTTCTTATAAATGATTTGCTGGCCTTATGGAAGTTTAAGTAATTGTTAAGGGGTTATGAGCATAACTTTTAATAAAGGTTTTAAAATTATTCATTCACTTTTAAAAAAAATTTTTTTTAAATCCAAGTTCTTACAGAGAAATGTAAAAGGATAGGATGTTTGCCATCCTAAATAAGTTTGAGTTCCTAGAGCAGCAAACCCTGACATAGAGGCAAGGTAGTTCCACAGAGTCTAAGGAAGGTGTGTAGTATGTCAGATAAACCATGAGTTCTCAGACAGGTGCGCTTGGATTCGAATCCTCACTCTGCAAGTTCTAGGGTGCAAGTTCCATTTTCAAATCAGTTGGTTTCTAATTCTTTGCTTCCAATGAAATTGAAGGAGGTACCCACTGAGTTGTTAGTTGACAGATTGTTTAAAAAAAAATCTTGATGATGCTAGACCACTGTCTCATTTCTGGTATATAATTTGCAGGGAGTTCCAAGAATTGAGTGACAATGATCACTCTTTCCATTCCCATCTATTACTACTTCTAATTTAAGTGAACAAAGTTTCTTGGCACTTACATCTCTTAAATGAAACAGAGTAATAGAGTTGATACCAAATCATCTCATTCCAGTACTAAGTAATAATCTACACACACAAAGTGTTTAGGGGGAAAGCCCATTAAAATTCCATATTTTCATGCTTTAAAATGTTTATCAAAATGTGTGGTATGTGTGTATACATATGTTTTGGTCATTTGTATACTAATAATTGTAATGATAATTCAGAAGAAAAATAATTTTTACCCTTAGAGCCTTATGATTTCAGGAAAGAAAAATCTTAAATTTCACTTTCTATACATGTTTTTATAATGGAAAAAGATGATAAAGTAATTACAAAAGACTTAAAAGCACATTACATTAGAATAAAATTCAGTAGTAGATGATGGAAATATGAATTCAAGGAGGAAAAGGATGTAAAATTTCCAACTGTTAAAATCTTAGGATATTTTGAAATGGATAATGGTTGTTGTTAAATTGCTGCAGTATTCAAATATATACTAAATATATTTAAGAAAGCTGGCCGGGCGCGGTGGCTCACGCCTGTAATCCTAGCACTCTGGGAGGCCGAGGTGGGCGGATCGTCTGAGCTCAGGAGTTCGAGACCAGCCTGAGCAAGAGCGAGACCCCATCTCTACTAAAAATAGAAAGAAATTATGTGGACAACTAAAAATATATATAGAAAAAATTAGCCGGGCATGGTGGTGCATGCCTGTAGTCCCAACTACTCGGGAGGCTGAGACAGGAGGATCCCTTGAGCTCAGGAGTTTGAGGTTGCTGTGAGCTAGGCTGACGCCACGGCACTCACTCTAGCCTGGGCAACAAAGTGAGACTCTGTCTCAAAAAAAAAAAAAAAAAAGCTATATAAGTTATATTTTAAAATATCAATATTTACAATATAGCAAAAATTACATCCTTTGTGACTAAAACTTTATGTAAAATTTTAGATTTCAGCTTAAGATGTGTGAAGGGATATACACGGGTTTCAAAAATCATTTAAAGTACACACTGGCAAAACAATCTAAAGACTACTGGCCTCATATAGTTTTATACTTACACAAACATTTGTATAGATGAATTTCTAGACGTAGTAGCCATACATCTGAAGAGGTACACATTTACATTTTGTAATAGGTATTGCCAAATGGCATTACGCAAAGGTTGTGCCAAATTACATTCCTGTGGATAATAGCATAACTACTGTTTCCAATAGAGAAATACATTATTTATTTGTTAAATCATTTTGAATAGCAAATTTGGGCCTGTAGTGAGCAATTTTTAAAGGAATGCAAATGTGGAAAGCCATTTCCCCCCATTTAACATTGCTTGTCATCGATCCAAGTGAATCATGACCTCGCCTTTATGTGAGAGTTCAGCAAGATGTGACCCTTCCTTCCTGACCCCTTACCCTCATCTAGATTAGGTCCCCATGCTGTCATTGCTAATTTCATCTTTTCCCTTTCTTTCATAGTAACTAGCAGAAATTGTAATTATGCGTATAAAAGTCTGTCTCTCTCAGTGGGTTTTAATCTCCACATGGTCAAGGAACATGACTATTTTTTCCACCTCTGAATCCCCCATTGCCTAGCCCAGCGCCTGGCTCGTAGTGCATGCTCAGTAAATAGTCACTGGATGAATGGACTGAGCATAAATGAGAAGAAATACCAAGATGCAGGGTCATGATATACAGTCTTTGCTGCCACTAGCCACATGTGACTATTTAAATTTAATTTAAATAGATGCACTTACCCATATTCCATGTGCTGTGTAGCCATGTGGGGCTAGTGGCTACCATATTGGGTAGTACAGATATAGAAGACTTCCATCATCACAGCCAGTTATATTGGACAGCGCTGATATAGAATGATTGTACTTTCGTTTTCAAAACTATTGCTATGCCTGGCATGCAGCAGATAATGTTTGATTGAATTAATGAGCAAACAAACTATCTCCCTCTGTTATCCTTGAGCTACACATTTTGATATAAGAGTTACTTTGTACCAATAGCCAAACATTCTCTCTTAACTTGCCTAACACCTTACATTTCTTGCTGGAGATTTCCTTTAAAAAGCCAGCCTCTTTTTCTGCCCATTTGAATAAAATAGAAAAAAAGCAGTTTGTTGTCAGAATACAGAGTGGTTTCTTCACAAAAGAAAATTATGTTTGCTAGTATCTTTTCTTGTTTTTGTTGTAGAAACAATTCTCAGAATTCATAATCAGTTGAATGAGAAGTGAGGTCAAGTATTCGTGCTATCTGTCCAGCCTTCTGGAGCAGAAAGAATCCCATGCATGTGAATCTGTATGGGCCCTGTCACTTCTTGGTAGTGACCTTGAGCAAGTTTTCTAACCTCTGACCCTCCACCTCTGTCTTTGTGGAATAGGGTAGTGCCCACGTGGCATGGAGTTTTGTGCAGATGCAATGAGTGAGTGTGTGTGTGAGGTGTGTATTAGTGGAGTGGCTGGTACATGGGGTTCAAAACAGTAGCTCAAAACTTGTTTACTCTCGGCAGCTTGTGTCTTGCAAACTTCACACCTGGATTATAAATGAAAACGCAAGAGCTGACCTGCTACGTCCTTGCACACTTTGGAAGGCTTATTTTCCTGCAAAATCTAATCGTTGCTAACTTTTCAGTTGGTAACTCAGCTAAGTTCACCTCTGACAAGGGGCCCATCTTTGCACAGCTTTTCCACACGAGTCAAATGACTGACGTGTGGAATGAGATTTCCTCCTTCTGTCCAGACAGCCTTGGGATACTTCATTGCAGAGAAGGTACCTGTGGCCCCAGCAGGGGTGGGGAGGCTGCCGCCTTCTGATTTCAAGATTGTTCTTTTGTAAGCACCAAAGGAGGCAAGAAAAGCTTCATCTTTCTCTGCTGCACCCCTTTTAATAAAAGGATTTGTTCTGTAAGATTGGTATTCAGTCAAAAGGCTGCACTGAAGGACCTAGAAGGCCACATGTAGCCTTAAGGCTGCAGGTTCCCCACCCCGGTAGGATTTTCTCACCTTAAATCTTTAAAAAAAAAAAAAAAAAAAAAAAAAAAAAAAAGGAGGTGGCGGGAGGATTCCTAGCCTTCCTCTTGGATCCCTGTTTCCACATCCTACAGCTCCATTAATAGTGCAGGAAAACAAAATTCTACCTGTGTGATTTGAAAGGGTTTTAACATGCTCTCAATTATAAAAAACCCTGTGAAGATCATGGCTCAGATAATCCTCTCATTCTTTCTGGTGGAAAAAACTGAAGCCCCGAAAGGTCGTTTGTTAATTTATTCAATAATAATTTATTGAACATTCACTGAAGGTCAGGGATAATGTTAGGTCTGGGAAAACAAAGAGAAAAGTCACAGCTTCTTCCCTGCCTGGTGGGGGAGATGGATAAGTCAACACGGAATGTCAGTACAAGGTGCTAAATGCTGAGATAAGAGTGATGGGTGAGTAGGGGAGCACCCAACCCAGACCTTAGGGTGCAGCTTGGCTTCTTGGAAGAGGCCCCAGTTGTGGAGCCAAGCCTCGGTGGCATGTAAGGAGTTAGTGAGGAGGGGGAGGGACATGAGTATAAAGGGACATACTCAGATCGGCACTTGACACCCCTCTCTGGTGGCCACATGTGGAGTGGTAAGGGGCTTGAAGTGAGAAATCTATTGCAGTGGTTCCAGACAAAAAATTCCAGCAGCCTTAATGATCTGAGACTAGGGCATGGAGGGGAAGGGATGGCTTCCAGAGATATCGGGAGGTAGTGACATTGCCAGGCTTCAACTGTAGCAAACTTCCATCTTAGGGCTCTTCTTTGAGTCCAAACAAGCTATGATGCATAAACAAAGCTATTTAGGCTCTCTCAAACAGTTCTGTTGGTGACATCTGGCCTGTCTCAGACTTTTGACTGTTTGTCCTCTGTGTTTTCAATGGTTGTACTTTAGGTCACCTGTGGTCACTGGTACCATTCCTCCCATCCATGGAAAATGAGGCTACATTTTCTAATTGAACTAAGTAGGGCATGACTGAAATTCATGGAAAATGGGCAACTCCATGTGCCATGAAGAGTCCAAGGCCCTTCCAAGCCAACTCCGTTGTGTCCAACGTGAATTATCCCCGTATGTCTGCAGAGAGTTTGTCTTCCAAGTATCACAAAAGCCAAGAGTTTCTCAGCCTTATGAAACTAACTTTTTAAAAATACCCTAGCATTTTCCAGTTCGATAGTTTTGGACTGGCTGATGGGCATTAAAACCTTTTTCAATTAAGAGGAAAAATTCCCAGCCAGGCTGAGAAAGCTCATATCAAATTTCAGCTGGATTCATTTCAAAACCACCATGAAAATTGGGACATTTTCTTTGCACCACAACGGGTTAGTCATGGAAATTCTGCCTTAATCACAGCTACCACGGCCACAGTCATGAGGAGCATGCTCGGTGCCACTGAAAAGTTGTGTGACAGTACTGGAGATTTTTCTCCCCTTCACTGTCAGAAAGCAGAAGTCTGTTGCAGTTCACAGTCTGTGGAAACATATCGGGGTAACCTGAGGTTCCCTTTTCAGCAAGTGACCTCATACTTGGTCAGTCTTTTTCTTTATGGCATTTTGGTTTTGTTACTGTTTCCAAAAAGTGCTCTATACAAACTAAAACTATAGAAAGTTAAACTCAGCAGAAATGTGCATTAAGAGGTTAAGAGTGGCTCTCCCTGAGAGACTCTGACCCTCCTCTCTTACTTTTTTTTTCACCCAGACTGGAGTGCAGTGGCATGATCATAGCTCACTGCAACCTCAAACTCCTCGGCTCAAGGGATCCTCCTGCCTCAGCCTCCCGAGTAGTTGGGACTACAGGCACACGCCACCACACTGGGCTAATTTTTCTATTTGTTTTTTGTAGAGATGGGGTCTCACTCTTGCTCAGGCTGTCCTCTTACTCCTGAGTGACAGAAACAAGGCAGTTTTCTCTGCCATCTGTCCTGGAAACATTTGCTAAGCATGGCCAGGCTTCAACATCTTTTTTGTGCAAACCTCAGCCAGTAAAGTGAAGTGGACCAGTCAGCTTTCTCTGCAGCCATGGTGAGGACGCTGCCCTGGACCCTAAAGCTGCCAGCTCGCGTCCTGCTAGGAGCCACCTCTACAAGCTACACTCCTGGAATAAGAGTTTTTTCTTGAGATAGTTTGTTCATTCGTTTGCTTGTTCCTTCATTGACAGAATAACAAGCATGTTTTCCTCAGGAATATACTAGACTTTGAGAACGCAAAGATGAGTTCGTGCCCTTCCAGGGCCCACAGCCTAAGTGCAGGAGACAGACACCACACCTCTGCATCATTTTGAAAGTGTAATTCATTACAAACGGCCACCTCACACGTTGTCAAACCCTAAATTCCCAGGCAGACTTAATTAATTCAACGGGCTGAGGAGGGTGGAGGGGGTGAGGATGGAGTAATGCCCTGGTGTCCCAGGAGGAGTTTCCTGGTGTGAACGTGTCCACCCCTGTGCACAAGGGGACTTGTCAAGTCCATCCTAAGGGGGGGCCTGAGGCCATCCCGTCCCCTACCCTTTCTCCCTGTACTCCTCTCCCATCCCACTCTGCATGCTGGGTCACCTGTTGGTCCTCCTCGCTCCAGCTGCAGTGTGTCTGACCTGTCACCAATCATCCGAGACTTTGGCCATCACTTTCATCAAGTGCTCCAGCACCTCTGTTGCCTTCCACATCGGGCCAGCACGCCCCAGCCCCGCATCGGAGGAGCCTCCGTGCTGCTGCACTTTACTCCCCACAGCTCGCCCAGGCAGGCTCTCCACGCACTGGGCCCTGGGACACCCTGTCTTTCCCGGTGGCGTCTCCACTCCTCTGCTTGCTCAAATCCTCACTCATCCCTCCCTCCCCTCGGCCCCCAGCCTCTGCTAGAGCAGTACTTCTCACACGTCGCTGCTCATTAACATCACCTGGGGAGATTGACACCTCCCCGTGGCCAGCTGCACCCCAGACCCATTGAGCCACTCCCTAGGGTGGGATCCAGAGATGAGGTGGTTTTTGTTGTTGTCATCCAGGTGATTGCACTGTACAGCCAAGCTGGAGAACCAGCATCAATTAGCCTTTAATTGTTCTTCAGTCACTTCATCCTGCTCAGGTTTTGCCTCCAAAACTTGTTTTAGTTTCCTGGCCAGAGCAGCGACATAGGCTGTCCAGCTCTGCCCCTGTAGCTCCCAGCCAAGGCCCTTGGCAGAGGCCTGTTTGTTGGAATCTTTAATGGCCCCTCCTTCCCACCGCTTCGCCTGGCTGCCTGCTCAGCTTCTGTGCCTCATCGTGCCGCCCCCCCCCAGCCCAGCACATCTCCCTGTCCCAGGCCTTAGCCCTTCCTTCCAGAGCAATTGGGGGTCCCCGTGGATAACCTGCTAAACTCATCATATGTAAAGTGCATGCAAGGATATTTGTGTGGCACTTTTCTATAATAGCAAAAATAAGGAGGAACAATTTGGAAACTATCCAACAAATAGGGGATTGATTAAATAAATCATGATTTGCAGTGCAATAGATTATACAACAATTAAAATATTTATAAAGAATTTTTAAAGATATGGCATATAAGGGAAAGTGGAATAAGCAGAATGCAACATTACATATAGTATGAGCTATCCTATCTATTTATAGAAAAAAGCCTGGAGGAAAGTATACCAAAATACTAACAGTGGTTATCTTGATGCGGTAAGATTATGGTTGACTTTGTTTTACTGTTACAATTTCATGTTTTTTTAAAAACATTAGACACCGATCATATATTACTTTTGTAATTGGAGTAAAAGTGATTTAAAAGATTAATTGTCAGGGGGAGATGGGGAGAAAAAAAAAGAAAAAGATTAATTGGAAGGACCTTAATGTCAGATGTTGGCTTTTTGCATCAATCCAAGTATGTAGTGGGGGATTTCCATTTCAGACAACATAGAGTTGGTGGAGGCAAGTCCTGGGGTAGAGTCTAGAGGGAAACCTTTTTGGAAAATAAAGTTCTCTTAAAGGGAAGGCCCATGAGAGGGGTCAGCCCAGTGAGCCAGCACTGGAGAGGTACATCCCAGCAGTGGGGATCTTTGTCCTCCCCTGGCTTGGGGTCCTCCTGACACCCTGCTGAGTTGGCTGGAGAGGTGGGACCCTTTGTGAGGTGCACTCAGGTGCTAGATGCTAACGGACTGCCCCTTGGCCTCAGAGCACCACTGATGTTTTTTCTTTGTGCCATCTCTACAGATGATTAACCTTTGGTTACTCTTGCCTTACCCTGAGTAATTATCCATTCACCAGGTGCTAGGATAATGTAATTTAATATAATCCCAGGTATAATTTAATGGCTTCTCCTGACCAGCGACTTGTGCTTGGTTTTGCATATTCCACCAAAGGAAATAGTTTGCAGATAACACTTGCCCATGCATTAATAGAATAAAGCTGTCACACAGCCAGACCACTTATAACCATGAGCAAAAGAGTTTGCCCCCAAATAAGGGGGGAAAACACACATAATTTTATTTTTAACTTCTCTGTCCTGGGCCAGCATATTTGCAGTGATGGCAGTTAGGATGCTTTCGGCTGCACATAAAGAATATCTGATTTAAACTGGCTGAAAAAATAGGGCGTTATTAATTTCACATGGTGAGACATCTGGGTGCCAGATCATTCCAGGGTTAGTGGGCAGCTCATCAGGGTTTTAAATCATCCAAGTTCTTTCCATTTTTTCTGCTCTGTCATCCTCAAGATCTCTAAGAGCATTGGCCATACCTCCCCTAATGTTCTTTAGATGGCTGCCACAGCTCCAGACATCCTATCCTTACACAATAGCATCCCAAGCAGGAAGGAAGAGGGATAGCATCACAAAAGGCCTTCTCCTCACTTGCCTCTCTCTAGCCAGAGAGGAAATCTCTTTCCCACGGGCTCTCAGTAGACTTACCTTTATTTCCCAGTAACTCAAATTGGGCTACACGGCTGCCTCTAGAGCAGTCATAGGCAAAGAGCAGTAAGGTCACCACCACTGGCTTAGACCAAACAGGTTTAGCCCAGGGACTGGGCGCATTGTCCTGAAACAAAACTGAGGCTCTATTAGAAGGGAGAGCAGAGAATGGTTTGGGAAGGCAGCGCCTGCTGTGGCATTTGAAACACAGTCTATTTGTCAGGAAGAAATGGTGTTCCCCCATTCACAAACAATAATGGCACTCTGGGTTGGCCCCTTTCTGCCAGCCATTCCTTTGAGCATCACACACATGCACACTTGGTTTGTAAATCCCCAGAACTCTATAGAACTGGGTAACCACTTGATTATTTGTTGAAGAGGGTGGCAAAGTAAAGACAGCTGCTTTCCTCTGGACCCATGTCAGGTGCGGTGACGATGTGGCTGAAGGAGTCTACGCTGGCTGAGTGTCGTCACTGGGGTAAGCTCTCTGAGGTCAGGGCTTGTTTCTGCCGTGTTTGCTGGTGTAGTCTCAGTATCTAGCACTGAGTGGTTGCTCAATAACAGTGGAGTGAATGAATGGACAGACTGGTGACCGAAGAAGATAATGTCTCCAGTGAGTGACACCAAATGGGGCTGGGTTCTGTGAGTTGTCTAGAGAAGTAGAAGCTTGGTCTTCTTCTCTAGGGAGTTTTCAGTCTAATGTTGACAACTGATGGTCAGACCAGTATAGCACAACCAGAGGAGGAGCCTGCCCTCTCTTCCTGTCTTTCAGAATCAATGACCAGCATCACTTGCCCATGGCTGTTGTACCTTGTGATAACTGCCTTTTGTGTCCAGACTGCAAGAATGTGCTGTCTACTAAAGTGGACTCGGATTTGTGGAAGAAAGAGGATTCTTCCTTTAATCCTTTCTGTAGCTTCTTAAAGATTTATGGATATAGCTATAGAAGGGAGAAAGAAAAATCATGTTTCTCTCTCTTCCATGCTAGCTTTTTAAACTGAGGAGGAAACGATTATTTCATTCAGTTTGAATCACAATTATTGAATGACCAAAGATGTAAACAGCCTTTGTCAAAGCTGCAGTGTAATCCAGACAGAAAGGATAATTACGAAGGAAAAGAAGTGCTTGTAATACGTCCTAAGAACCTTTTCTCACTCCTATTTTTGCTCTTAAAACTGTTTTACTCTTGTTTTAGACCTAGAAGGTTTTGACTCCGTGGTATCATCTACTGAGAAACTCAGTCACCCAACAACAAGCAGACCAAAAGCTACGGGGAGGCGGCCTCCGTCCCAGTCCCTCACATCGGTAAGTGTCCCCTCACTTCTCTACAGCTGAAAAACGGGACAGATTAGAAACTGTAACGAAGGACTTTTCTGCAAATGGACACTTTGAGGACACCCCGGGAGAGGCAGGCCATGAGATGCACTGCCAAGCAAAAGGGATTTCAGAGTCTTTTTGAATCGAGCAGTATTTCTTTCCATTTGTTCATTGTGTTTCTGCCAGCGAGGTGGGCACTCCCTAGTTCTACCTGCCTTTTCTCTTTCTCCAGACCGATTCTTATTTGAACCTAAAATGAAATTGGTTAAAAAAAATATATATCACATTTTATGTTGGTGAAAGGAGAAGAGTGGGGTTTGGTCTAGAAAAAGAAAACATAGGCCGGGCGCAGTGGCTCACGCCTGTAATCCTAGCACTCTGGGAGGCCGAGGCGGGTGGATCGCTCGAGGTCAGGAGTTCGAGACCAGCCTGAGCAAGAGCGAGACCCCGTCTCTACTAAAAATAGAAAGAAATTATCTGGCCAACTAAAAATATATATAGAAAAAATGAGCCGGGCATGGTGGCGCATGCCTGTAGTCCCAGCTACTTGGGAGGCTGAGGCAGTAGGATTGCTTAAGCCCAGGAGTTTGAGGTTGCTGTGAGCTAGGCTGACGCCACGGCACTCACTCTAGCCTGGGCAACAGAGCGAGACTCTGTCAAAAAAAAAAAAGAAAAGAAAAAGAAAACATAACATTACTAAGTAACTATCTGCTTCTATACCGCCTAGACAGCGGCTGAACCTTTATTTCTCCAGGCCCTGTGGTCTGCCCCCCCCCCCCCCACGGAATACCATGCAGGCCTACAGGAGATTGTTTTTAAACATATGAGGCACCCAGTCATGTAGGAAAGACTGATCAGAACACTCAGAATAACCCACAGAAGTTTTTTGTTTGGGTCATTTTGAATAACTTCTTAACTGCAAACCTATTACATGTTTGTACCAAATTTGAACAGCGTAATACATAAAGAAAGTAAGTTACCTGTAATCCTGCTCTCCAGGGCAAAGAACTATTAACCTCTTGCTACACATCCTTAGCTTTAAAAAATCTATTTATATATATAAAATGATTTTTTCACAAATGGGATTACATAGCACATGTTTCTGTGGAACTGACTTTCCCCCTTAGATTGTACACCTTTCTCCTCAATCATTACATAGTCTTCCCTAATATCACATTTAATGGCTGCCTGCTGTTCCAACCTGTGACGATATGAGAGTTTGTCTAGCCAGTGTACTATTATTGCACATTTATGTTGTTTCTAGTTCTTCATTATAAACAACACTCAAGTGAATGGCACCGTAGAAAAACCTCAACGCTAATCCAGAATTATTCACCTGGGTAAAAATTTTCTAAAAGTGGATCAAAGGGAACCGCATGCTTTACTTTTGCCACAGATTGCAAACATCTCTTCCACAAATGTTAAGTTTACCTTCCACAGTAGTGGGTGTGAGAGAGAGAGAGAGAGATCTATATATTGATCGATCCAGTGATTCATCTGTCTCTATGTAGCACATTGCCCTGTCCTGGCAAGTTTAAGTCCTTATAACTTCCACCCTGGTTCACGAAGGAATTAACCTTTTGCAGGTTTCCCAGGACAATTTCTATTTTTTTGTCATCACTTATCCCACCTAAGGTGTTGTCATTTAGAAGAAAAAGAATGCCACTTCCTTTGAACCTCTTCTCTCATATCTACTGAATCTGGAAGTATGGTTTGAGTCATCCTATTTTTCCTCCTTGTGTGAAACAAACCTAACTTTGTATCGATACCTTTTGGGAAGAAAGACTTTAAAAAGTGGCTTACTTTTTCATTCTTCTGCAGAGTTCTGTGTCAACACTACCTTCCTTGTCATCTCCCTCTCACCTCTCTATACCCCACCCTACCATGCCTGACATACATGCTACCTGTTGTTTCTTAATATCTCTGTATTTTGATCTTCAATCCTACCTCCTACATCTTCCTTATAAATGCTTCATCATGTTTGTTTTCCTTCCAAATTCTCCCCAACTTTTCAAGGTCTAGAGAACCTCATGACTTCCAGAATTAAATATAGGGTTCAAATACACAAATGTCTGGGAGTTTGTGTCTATGTTGGGGACCAGGTAAGAATATCTCATCTTCACTCTGCCTTTAGACTACACAGTTGTTCATTCAACAAATATTTGTAGACATCGATCCCCTATAGGCTCTGCACTGTGCCACATACCAAAGATACAACTGGGAACTGCCTGCAGGAAGCTTATGGGACAGTGACGCAAAGCTTGGCATTTTATATGGAGTAATTTTATTTGCAGACTTTAAACAACAGGATACATTTATGCTTTAAAAACGTATAATTACTATACTCTCTTCCCTTCATTCCCATCCGTCCCCATTTGGATGTGTACATTGAGTTGCTATTTACTCTTCTTCCAGTTAGCACCCATGGGTTTCCATAGCAAAATGGAATTAGTGGATATGGGCATATTCCTCAAAGGCTACTGAAGGCAATGATGGAGGAAATGCACTAGTCACGATTCCCCAGCCTGGGCCCTCTCACTCTAGTTGAAGCTACTTAGGTTTATAGGATTCAAAGAGCAAGCTTTGACTGGCAGCTCGTGAACCATAGGTTATATAGGAGGAAACTGGCATTTTGAATAAAATCTCAAAATGAAAGGATCCAGGCATTGCATGGTGGTTAAGCAGTTAAGCCTAGATTAATAAGAAAGCATGGCGGTAGGGGGATGTTAATACCAGGTAATTGGATTTTCAGATTAAGTAAAGATTAACAAATAAGACCTCTTAAATTGAAAAGTTTGCTTAAAAATTCCCCCAAATATATTAGGTTTCTACCTTAGCACATAAACAGAAGAAAACAAACTATTTGTGGGTGTAATTTTTCTATAATGGTACCAAGTGGTGATTCTAAATAGGACTGTTTTTCTACCATCGGGGCAGAAGGCATAGAGATGAGGCTGAATATGGGCTAGCCCAAAGATACCTGTAGAAGATTCTTCATTAAAAAGAATTCTTTGCAATGGGAATTCTTATTTTCATTTGTTTTGTTCTAAAACAGGGAAATTCTAGGAAATCGTTTATGACCAAGTGAATTTCAATGAATTGATCCCCATTCATCAGCTTTTTTTTTTTTTTTTTTTTTTTTTGACAGAGTCTTGCTCTGTTGCCCTGGCTAGAGTGCCGTAGTGTCATTGTAGCTCACTGCAACCTCCAACTCCTGGGCTCAAGTGATCCTCCCGCCTTGGCCTCCCAGAGTGCTAGGATTACAGGCATGAGCCACCGTGCCAGCCCCATCCATCTTGCTTTTTGATCTTCACAGTGAGGCGGAAAGAGCATGGGTCTTTGTCCCCATATTTTACCAAAAGATGCTGCCATTCTGTAAATATACTTTAGCAAATACAGACTCCAAAATGGATATGTTGACTGTCAACAGTAATGATGGCAGAGATTTAGCAGCAGGTACCAAAGGAGATGTGAGCTTATTGTGCTAGCGGGCAGGGCTATGCTCTCAGGCCGCGGAAACGCTGGTCGCTGAACCACAGGCCTGGTGGTCCCTTGCCTCTGGAAATGGTTTCCTCTCAGACAAGTCCTTTAGAGCACTCCGTATGCAGCAGACTTAGTGATCCTGGAAAAGGGTCAAGGAAAGGAAAAGGAGGGAATGGAGGAGAGGCAGATTAGAGGCAGCTTCCTGTTGACCTATGTGTTCTTGCCCGACAGACTGTCAGCCCTAGGAGGGCAGGGACTATGTATGGCATGTCACCTTTAAGTCTGCAGTACCAAGCTCAGTGCTTGGCACATGGGAGCAAATGTTTAGAGAAAGGAGGGGAGAGAGCAGGAGCAGATGGACAGGGATGCTTGCAAGGATGAAGTGATCAATGGGTGTCCGTGGAAAGATCTCTAGTTTAGGAAACCTTGCTTCTTAGTCACAGTTCTGCCACTAACCAGCTGTGTGACTGTCTCCAGTGCACAGATAATAGCACACTTTCGGCCTCACAGGGTTATAATAAGGGGACAAAATAGAAGCGTCAGGTGCTTTGGAAAACACACAGCATTATATTAATGAAAGCTATGTCAGCTAAGGTATAATTCTGACAAAAGCATTTTCTTTCGGCTTTATGTAGTCCTCCCTTTCAAGCCCTGATATCTTCGACTCCCCAAGTCCCGAAGAAGATAAGGAGGAACACATTTCACTTGTGCACAGAGGAGTGGATGCGTCAAAGAAAACGTCAAAGACTGTTACCATATCCCAAGTGAGTGACCGCCATGGCGAGGGTGTCCTTGCTGTTTTGTGCATGCACTAATGAAGGGTTATAAACCAAATGAGGATAAACAGACTGTGCAGGTGTTTGTCCTTCGTCAGTGACAGTGATTAGTCATCAAAATCCCTGAGGCATGTTGCAAAGTCTCCAAAACTGGGCAGAATCCCTGAGATGCAAGTTCAGTTGTTTATTTCCCATGTTTTCTCTTGTAGCTTGATCTCCTTTTCATACCATCACACACGTGCACACAAATGCCCTTGCGTGCCACCACTCCCACCACAACCAAAACACTTAAAAAGCCTTGAAGTGTCTAGAGAGAATACATTAAATATATTAAATGCTGTGTCCTCTTCCCACAGATCTTGCTTTTTATGTTCAAAGCTGGGCACAAATTATAGTTGGAAGACCATAGATATAACTAATGTGATCTCTTAAAAACCGATCTGGATTCATATTCTAGGATAATTTTTAGTCTAAAAACATTTTAATTTCATTGCATGCTTAGGGAATGGTATAGCTATTTTAAGTTATTGGTTTGTGAGAAACAAAGAAGACATTGTCTAGCTACTCCATGTAACTTTCAAAGAGTGCCCTGTAGAAGTTCTGTTCTTCCTATGAATACAAACCAAGATTTTAAAATTCCATTTTCTTGTACTAAGCAAACCCAGTCAATTGGAATTATTTTCTCTGAATATTAGCAACTTCTCTCTTAAAGCAGAAAACTATAGTCATTTGAAGCAAGAATTAACACAAAGAAATCAAAGGTTACATAGGATTTTCCTCCTCATAGATTTAAGAATTTACACGTATAGATCTTAAAAATTTGATATAGTAAGCAAAATGTGATCCTATAAAACAGATCAATTGTAATTATCCACAAAACCAAAGCATTCCTCCTTTATGAAAGGATTCCATTTGCAGAAATTGGATTTAGACTTTTTTTTTTTTTTTTTTTTTCCCTGGTGCCCATAAGTTTACCTATCGTTTCATTCTCTCGGACATCCCTGGGGTGTCTCTACAGTGACATCTACTGGTAGACAATGGCTTTTCATGTTTCTGATTTGCACAGTTCCATCCCATTAGCTTATCTCACTTTTCCAGAGTTGTCATGTTGTGTTCTTCATTGCTTCTAGAAGTTCCACTTGAACTGATTTGATCAGGAAGTGTGGTGGCCTATACTCTGTGAGGGCTTAAAAAGTACTTAATTAGCAGAAATGGGTAGGGAGAGCGAGTCAGGTAGGAAATGCCAAGCAAAGCATTGATTCAAGAAGTAGCTGGAAGTCAATCAGTGTAAGGACATTCATGGGCCACGGGAGGTACATAAACATACAGGATGGGAGTAGGGGAAGGCATGAGCCCAGGAATAGGTGATAAGCATAGAAAAGAAGGACAGGAGAATGTGACTCTTCAGACTCAGGCAGCCACACCGGGCTTAAGGGATCTGGCTCGTGGCGAGGGGACAGACTGCCAGTCCTGCCTGTCGTTAGCTGTGAGACTTGGGGAATTACTCAACCACCTCGCCAAGCCTCAGTTCCATGCTTGGTAACATGCTTGTGCCAGCCGATCCTTGTTTGAATTGGCTGGCGACGTCCAGCATGTGATCAGGGCTCCATACGTGTCGGCTCCTCTTCCCTCTTACTATAACTCCTACGAACAATAAAGCTCGGGCTGGCGGATTGCTATCCCTGGCAGCAGAGAGCGCTTTTCCTCAATGGCAATTTGGCAGAGAAAGGGAGAGCAGAGAGACTGGGAATGATGGCCCATCTGCTTTTGGCTCTCTCTGCCCATTCTCTCCCTCTAGCACAGCCTGAATCCAGACTCTACCTCCTCCTCACCGTGCCAGCCAAGCCCCTTCTTGGCTCCTGCCCTGGGGTGGCCGGCGAGGCGTCTGCTGCTGGAGGGAGTCCCGTGGCCGTCCTGCCAAGCTCCGCCACCACCCTCAACTTCCGCCCTGCCGCTCACCCCCAGTATCCTGTCCCACTACTGTCCCTCCTCCACACCTGACTACCAGCTCCCGTGCTGGTATCTGCTCCCTGGACCCTCCTGGCTTTCTCAAGACAGTTCTCCATCAGGCCTCCCCACCCCCACCGCCTGTCTTCTCCATCTTCAGCCTGCGCACCCCCACCCTTCTCTCAGCATGTTGTGCAGCTCAGGGGCTCGCCCGTCTTGCAAAGCGAACAAAATCCTCCCTTGATCCTGTCTCCTCCTGAGGCTTCTGTATGAGCACTCTCTCTCCGCCATTTTCCTGCCTCCACCAAATTTCTAAAAAGAGTCCTACACTTGCAGGCCACACTCCTCACGTCCCATCCAGGTGCTCATCTGCTGCGATCAGGTTTCTGTGTCCCTTGTTCCACCAAAATGGGCTCCGCCCGGTTTTCCTCTCAGCACTCTTCACACACTTATTCAAGTACTTTTTCCCTTCTGGAAACTCTTCCAGGGGACTTCTGTAACCCAGGGCCCTCTTCTGGTCTTGCTTCGTTCCCCTCTCTCACCGTCTTTCCCAGTCGCCAAGGGCGTGCTCTACCTTGTCTCCCCACCCCTTCCAGTGGGACTTCCCCAGCTGCCACCACTGTGCTGCTGCTTTCCCCCCTGCACCTTCCACTTCCCCCCGGGCCAGCTCACTCTTTCAGTCACTGGCTCTGCCCACTAGGTGTGTCCCCTTGGCTGTCCCTTGGGCTCCTAAGATTCAATGTTTCCAAAACTGAAATCATCACCTGGGCTTTCAACCTGTTCTTCCTCCATGAAAGGTACAACCTCTATACCTGGTTCCTCCCTCCCTGCCCACGGCCCTTGGTCTGTCCTTCCTCCTGCAGCCTCTACAGCCTGTCCAGCACCACATCCCCCTGGTCACAGGGTGTCTGCTTCATGAGGACAGGGGATACGTCTGCCTCACCCACACCCCACCCCAGCACCAGGAACAATGCCTGATGTTCTTTGTTGGATACATCTGCCTTTGCTGCATCTCTCAAAGTTGTCTTGTCTCTCTCTCTCTCTCTCTCTCTCTCTCTCTCCTTGGCCACTGCCAAGGTTGAACCCCTGCCATTTTTAGCTTTCATCGTATAAGAGTCTTCCAGCAGTTCTCTGGACTCCAGACCTGCCAACCCTTAGGCCCTTCTGCAGCCAGAGTGATCCTTAGCTGCCTTTCTGACCCTTCACCCAGCCACTTCCACCTCCCAGCCTCGCTCTCCCTCCCCAGCTCTCTCCTGCCCCTCTGATGTTATAGATGTGCCTCCCACCAGTGTGTTTTGCTCCCTGGTCTCTAGGCCTTTGCCTGGTGCATTCCATCCTCCTACAACTTCTTTCTCCAACCACCCCTCCTTTCTTCTGGCCATTTCCTCGTCCTCCTCCAAGACGGGGCTGTCAGCACCTCCTCCCCAGTGCCTGCCTTCCCATTCGTTGGCCCCTTTCATACTTTTCTGGAGCTCTCTGTGCTCACCTCCCCCTGTGCAGTCTTTCCTGTCTTCTGCAGTGTGTTGGTCTGTCTGTCTGTACCCCACTGGGTTCTGAGCTCCCTTAGGGCCAGGAGAATGCCTTCATGTCTTGCTCACTTCAGAGTTTGTGGTGCCTGGCAAGTAGTTGGGCATCTCTATGTGTACATTAAACCGATTAGGAACTATCTGCCCAGAAAGAAGGTCAAGTTTACACAGAAGGAGGCACTTGGTGGTGGTCGGGAGTGGGGGGAATACCTATACCACATAGGCCCTTGGTGGCTGGTGCATGAAGGAATATACATGAGTGGGCTGTGTAGAGAGAGGTGGGGACAGTGATGTTGATGGAAGATTTGACTAACCAGGACAGGAGGCACAGCACACAAACCCCTGGCCCTGAATCCTCCCCACCGTCCCTCATCACAGGTGTCTGACAACAAAGCATCCCTGCCACCCAAGCCGGGGACCATGGCAGCAGGCAGCGGTGGGCCAGCCCCTCTGTCCTCGGCGGCACCTTCCCCGCTGTCATCCTCTTTGGGAACAGCTGGACACAGAGCCAACTCCCCGTCTCTGTTCGGCACGGAAGGAAAACCAAAGATGGAGCCTGCAGCCAGCAGCCAGGCAGCCGTGGAAGAGCTGAGGACACAGGTCCGTGAGCTGAGGAGCATCATCGAGACCATGAAGGACCAGCAGAAGTGAGTATCCGGGGACCCTTTGCAGCTGCCACCCAGGTTGCTCTCCACGGGGACAGGGCCTAGTTCTGGAAGCCTGAGTCCCAGCCTGCCCCAGAGGGTGGACCGGGCCTCCACAGCGATGGTGGCAGCAATGGCGGGAGTGGGTATGGAGGCGACAGGCTGAAAATTTATACTTAAATTATGCTGTGTGTTTATGCTGGGCCTACTGTGTGTAGGAAGGGCCCACACTGGCCATGGGGCACACAGGGATGAGTCAGCTGCAAGGACTGACACTCTCAGCAGGCTGCTAAAATGAAAATTCTTTAAATCCCCCATGAAATATAGTATGTACATGTACCACTTCTTAAATAAGCCCACTGGCCAGCTTTTCCTCTAGCAACAGAAAAATTGCAATTTCTTCACTTAGCTGCCAGACGAAGTCGTTGGCCTGCACTGAGGGGGCTGTAAGGTGCGAAGGAGATATAGGGAATCTTGAATCTCGAGACCTTCCACTCAGGAAGATGTCCTGCCCATGAAACTTGGGGGGCTCCCTCCATGCAGGCCTGCACACACGCCCCCCCGCTGCACTCTCCTCCTCAGAGTGCACTTAGATGGGGGGAGTGGCCTGTATGCGAAAATAAATATCATACATAGATATCACCCCGGTGCTGTTTGCAACGACAAAGCAGGTAGGAGGATTAGAAGTAGAGAGGTGCTTATCTGAATAAACTGAGGCTCAGAGAGCTTGGAGGTCAGTTAGCTCTTTCTAGAGGGGATCAGGAGAGACATCTCAAGTATTTCCCGAGTAGGATTTTGAAAGATGATCTAGAACTGCCATGAGCAGACCACTCCAGCAGAGGGGAAAGCATACGGTTTCCCGGGTACGTGAAGAGTCAACGCAGCTCCGGGCTACTGGCATCCTGGGATCAGGAGGTACCCAGGGCGGTGGCAGGAGATGCTACTGGAGACCTACCCTTGGGAGGGAGTCTGGGGCTGGCAGAAGCCCCATCACCTGCCTCCCCCTACGGGCCTAGAGGGACCTGGAGTGTTTGTGATCACTTTGCGGTATAATGGGGTTAGGCAGAGTTAATTTCTTCTCTGCAGGACTTTTCAGAGCCATCACTGTACATTGGGATGATGGAGAGGGTAGCATATACAGTGTTTCCCAAACTTACTTCATCACAGAACCCCTTTTTTCTAGAGCATCCTAGGACCAGGGTTCCATGGAGCTTACTTTGAGCAATGTGGCTCTAAGCAGGTTCTGTTCCACCCAGACTGGGAGGTGTCCTATGAAATTGTGTCCCCTTGGACATTCCGCCTGCCTGTAAGAGACTCATCAAATAAACATACAGAACTGGCAAGATGGTACTTGAGAGGGGCTCCTAGGGCCACCCTGGCTGCCCCCGACTCCTTAAAGTCCTCAGCTCCTATCTGGCTCTGGAGGTTACAGGTTTAGGTCCCCAAGGTGACATGTGCCCCTTGACTAAACAGTGACCTTCTGGCCCCAGGACATCCCAGAGCATTGGTTCTCAGCCTTCTGAGCAGGACCATCCTTGAGTCAGACTGGCTTGGGTCCAGGGCTATGACCCTTTGGACCCTCTGAGAGGTGCCTGGAACCTGCTTACACGTCTACAATGGCCTAAGCCTGCCTCTGAGTGCAGAGCCACCTGTGCTTTGGGGCTGCCACACTCTGTGTTTCTTCCCCCACTGCAAAGCCTACAAAGAGTTGGCCAGAATTGTCCTCCTCCAGCCAATGTGTCTTGAATCAACACCTCTTCCAGGGCCTTCCTTTCCAGCCTACCTCAGCCTGGCCTCATGCCCGGGGTCTGTGGGTCCCCACCAGTCTCCTACCTTAGCTCTTGGTGTCACTTTCCTTTTAGCCTTCAACTCAAGTCTGTACCAACCCTCCTCATTCCCAAACGTGCTGGTTCTCGCCTCCCTGCTTCTGCCCTGGCTTTTCTCTACCAATTCCCTCATCTTTCTTCCTCCTCATAGACTTACACTCATTTTTTAGTAGTTTGAGACTCAGTGACTTTCTTTGGATCACCTTCCTCAATTAACTGCCCCCACCTGGACCACTTGAGGCTTTGCCTGCCAGTCCTCCTGGGTTATGCCATGTGCTCAGGATCTCACCTTCTACTTCTTCCCTGAGCCCTAAGTAGTGTCCATTGGGATGTGGGTGCATATTGTGCGCTTGTATAAATACGATGATGAATCACAACTGGTTCATGTCAGATAACCCAACATGTTGATGGCAGGGCCAGGACACTGTCCCAAGTCTAGGAACTATCAAGGTGCTCATCTGAAGTGAACAAATGCAATATAACTTCTAACTTACCCACTGCAGTATTTGTGCCATCTTTGTTTTTTTCATTTTCCAACCCAGTTTGTAAAAAGGTATGTGTAAAATGGAGCATTTGCTACCTTAATGTGGAGGACAGCTCTCTGACCAGATTTTGGATGGTTGCTTGGTTGCTGTGTCCTGATTTTGCAAGATGATTAGTTTTGTTCCACTTCATTATTTAATGTTGGAAAGGGCATTAGGCCGTGGACCCTAAGTCATGCCTGCCTCTTACCTAAGTTCAGTTATTTTACCTCCAAGTTTTCAGGTCTTACTATTTGTAGGATTTTGTGAGAATCAGTGAAAATGTACCAGTAACCTTTTATTGATTTAAACTCCTGTTGGAAATAAAGGAAATATATGTGGAGTCGTAAAAATGTCTGCAATGAAAATGAGGATGTAAGTATGTTTAAAGACCAGTGATTTTGTAAGGAAAGAATAATCAAAGGGAAGACAACAGATGAGCCTGGTACCTGGAATCTAGTCATTGGGCAAGTCAGGCCACCACACTGGGCCTCACTGTCCCCCTCTTCTTTCTCCTTCGGGGAAAAGTTGGGACTAAGGAAGGGATCTCAAAGGTCATTTCCAGATGTACCATTTGATGGATACAGATTTGGGGGGCACAAAAATAATGGCAAGCCTTTCTGTCTGCAACAAATTTCAAGCAATAACAACGCAAGGAAAATATCATATTTTGTCCACATTTTCTTTGTAAAAGGGCCAGATGGATTTTGTAGTAATACTAAGAGGTTCTTATCTCTTACTGGGGAAGTCTGAGCTTTTGTTTAATTTCATTGCCATTTGCCTTTCAGACGAGAGATTAAGCAGTTACTGTCAGAGTTGGATGAAGAGAAGAAAATCCGGCTTCGGTTGCAGGTGGGTCTCTCGGGGTCCTGCTGCCTGTGAGGCCTGGGCTCAGTGGGGACAGGGACAGAATCAGGGCTTTATTTTAAACAGAAATGATTGTTACTCCTTTGCAGATTTAGATACACTTCCTCACACAATTTTCTTAGAATTGTATAGACTGGCTACACATCTTCTCCTGGGTTCCAGGAAGTCTTTGGGAAGGGAAACGTTAGTAAATGTGCCCCAAATTGGGTTTCTCGTTTGGAATTTGTCATAAACATCTCCTCTTCAAAAAGTCCCCCCACCCCACCTCCATTTTCAGGAGGCCCCGTTATAGTAACAGCCAGAGGGTGTGGCACTGGGGTGGCCCTGCTGCCAGCTGGCTTCTGTCATGTGATCATTGGGACTCCAAGCTGTCCATGCTCGGCACTTGTTCTTTCTTTATCTTTTTTTCTTCCTGATGGCTGGGTCAGTCCTGCCAGGGCATCAGAGCTCTGTCCCCTCTAGTGTCTGATCCAATGCTGTTATTACCAAATGGCGAGGAACATGTGGGACTTCTAAATGACCAAAGGTAGACTTTCAGCTTTTATCCAGTTGGCACCCTTGGTAATGATGGGACCCATGCTGCTTAAAGAAGAGATAGGTAGCTGCTCACCGTCACTTTGGGGAGCTGACAGACACCCCCTTGGGCCAACCACAGCTGCCTTCTGACACCGCCAGATGGTCCAGCGTGTCACGACTGCCTGCTCTACCCTCTCTGGCTGGGAAACTGGAATTATTGCTGCTTTTGACAACTTTGCATCCTGGGCGCTCGGGAATTCAAACATCCACCATTTCCTAGTGCACCGTGTCTGTGTGCCTGTGCTTTGGGGTTTATGTCATTTCTGGCATTGCTGTTGATTGATCATTCAGAAATCATTTTACCCATTTCACCTTTAAAATTGTCAGGTTGATTGCTTTCTTTCAGTCGATCAGGTTGATTATCTTTCAGCTTGTATAAAACCAGCCAATTCATGATGACTTTGTTTGGTTCTTTTTTCCTTTATAGATGGAAGTGAATGACATAAAGAAAGCTCTTCAATCAAAATGAATATTTGATAAATGAAATGTCACATTATTCATCCTGAGTCTGAGACTCAAATTTTCTGCCCCAGCCAAAATAATCTTGTGCCAAAAGATTAAAGGTTTGCCTCAACATGTCCCTGTTTGAAAGATTAGCACAGAAGTCTTGATAGCACAACACAAATTCCATCCAAGAGGAGAATCTTCCCCATGGTGTAGTCCTGGGGCTGGCAGTGGTTGTGACTTACACAGAGCAAATTGTGCTACAGGCTTTTCTACTTTGAGATCTCATGCGAAACGAAAACTCAGGCAGTTTAGTCCATAGTGGTACTATTTTGATGATATTTTCCATTAATAAAATGTAATTTCAGATTATTCGTTTACAAGCTTTATAATTTTATGATTTTTTAATCGTGTTTTGTCACAGGTTCCCCTAGTGTTTGTACTACACGTAGTCAGGAGCGAGTGTCCCGTTCTTTTGCTTCAGGCTGAGAGCTGCCTCGCTTTGTGTCCCCCTTTAGGATTCTATTACATATGCAATTGTAGGTCCAACTGTCCCTTCCCCTGCCAGCAAACCCCACCACCCTAAGAGAAATTTTAGCTTATATATGATGGTATATTTACAAAAAGAGAAAGAGAAAATCTGGTATTTGCAATGATCTGTGCCTTCTTTTTACCACCCTCTTGATTGGAGCTTTTGTGATGCAGCTACCATGATTCAAAAAAAATTAAAAAATAAATAAAAAAAAAAACCTGCCACTTATCCAAGTCCACTAGAGGCCACTGTCTTCAAAGCTTCTCTCACCCTAGCCAAAGGTCCTAAGAGGAGACAGCTGTGAAGTTGGGCGTGCTCTGTGGTACTAGCTGTGACTTTTAAGTTTCTCCTAGTTTTTAGGTTCCATGAAACTAGAAATGTCATCCCTGCTTGATTTTTCATAAGCAAAGTTAAACTCCTGCTTCCTGTCCTTTGCACCTTTTGCGTGAACAGAATATGCATTATTAAAGCAAAAATAAATAAAAGTAAAATGCAAATGAAAACAAGGGGGGGAAGTTGTATTATTTCCTGCACTGGGTTATCCGTGTGTGTTATTGTTTAAACTGTATTCACATGATGTCATTGGCCTTGCTCACTTGTAACCCTTTCCTCGGGTCCAAGACAATGGGGGGAGGGTCTTGTTGAAGTGTAGCCATTGGATCTTTCTTGCATTTATGGAATTGCTTTTTCTTTCCCAAGGAAACTGATGTTTGCTTGTCTGCTTTATCTTTGTAGCACATGAACAGTTCAGCCTTAGACTATGTAACTGTTTTCTCATCCTTAGCTGAAAATAAGGGGCATACTGTATTGCAAGATTGTTCGGGGGTAGGGGTGGAGGGGGTGGTCCCTTAATGGCCCCTGAAGATGTTTGATGTGTTTCTCAAAAGCTGCTTTGTCTATTTCCTCAGTTTTATAGTGAAACTACTGAACATTAATAGACTTGCACAACCACAAAAAATGAGAATTGATAACATTGAAGGAACGATACAAAAAAAATCACGTGTTATTGATCATTGATAGTATTACAAATAAATGTCTCTTCCTTTCTCTTTCTCTCTCCCTTCCCCTGCCTTCCTCTTGCCTATGTGCTCATCCTTGCTGCTTGAGGCCACTACTTCCCTCTGAGTATTTGCAGAGCCCTGGCACCCTGGCCTTCCTGGGTGGTGGTACAGTTAAGGAAAGGGAGTGTGTAAAGAAAGAAACCTCACACCCTTCATTCCCGTGTCTGGATATGTTGCCTTTTCAGTGTGCTGCGGGCCAGGAGCACCAAGTGTCCAAGGGCAGCATAAAACATTCCTGTACCCCTTGACTGTCCTAAGCATTTCTGCTTTAAACTTGAAGATTTCAGAGATTTCCCACCACCTAATAATAAGGATGAGGATTGAATGCTTCGATGTTCAGATTTCTCACTTCCTCATCATGAAAATCCCTAATGATATAGTTTTATATAATGTGTATACAGAGTAGGATTGTTAATAATTAAATTGAGAGGTTGGAGCCCTCATGGGGCACTGGCGACATGGAATGTAGAGGGCTGATGCCTTCCCCTCAGAGGCCATTGGCTTCCTTTGTATAAGGAGAGGGAGAAGCATTTCTAGAAGAAGTTGGCATGTCCAGCTTCATTACTGCCCCTTGGGCTAACCAGCAAGAGGATTCTGCATCATGGAACTGGACGAGCCACTACCCAAACAGCCACCATCTTTACTCCTTACAAAATGGACCCATCAAGAATATTGAAAAGCTTGGAAGTATCACTTTTGAAAACATTCTTTTGCATTCAGCATGGACTCGACCAGGCATCTATGGAGATTATTTTTTGGCTTCATTTTCTAAAGTTGTATTTAGAAAAGTCTTAAGTATTGTGCTTTGTAAAGAAGATGATTAAAATGAAATTTTGCGAAAATATTTCTGTTCAAAGTTGTCATGGTCCAAGAGGAATAAGTTCTTGGAATATAAATCATTTTTCTCCATTTTACACAATTTGATTATTCTTATAGAAAATGTCTTTAGAAGGCATTGAATATAGTCCCCCTTCAATCTTCCCCAAGGGAACAGGAATAATCCATTAAAATATGTGCCTGTGAATTCTATTTTTAAAATGTTCAATTCCACATTTATATCTAAGCAGAAAATGCTAGTTAAGTATAAATTCGCTTTTAGTGTAAAAATTGTTGTTATTCCAATAACGGTGTAAAGCCACTTTTATTCACACACAGCCCTCCGGGCATCACATTCAAGTATGTGATTAGTTTTCTTCCAGAAGGACATCCTGTATCTATCATCATGTGTGTCTTTGGTTATTAATGGCAGGGTTTTATTTCCTTTCATAACCTGCTCCTTGATGGGAAAACTGCAGGATATATAATTTATTGCTCATAGTTGCTACGTTCTGTATAAAAATAATCCCCAGGTCCTACAAAGACCTTTGTATTATAAACTGAGGTCATCATGGTCCCTTTCTTTGGTATTAGATTGGGTTTTAGTCCTCTAGTTATTTTAGCACAAATGAATGTCAAGATGTTTTGGCACCAAGAGGGCTTGCTGAAAGCTTTTCTCTTTGGTTTTGTACAAATGAGAACTGTAACAAAGCAACCCACGCCTGGGTGATGGGCGTTCAGTGTGGGTGATTGTAGCATCACACAGAGGGAAGCTTTTGGTGCTTAGGACCTAAGCCTGGGGAAGAAGATGCTGTTCCCAAAATTAGCTCTAATGAAGGGGCACCATGGCCAAGCCAGAAATAAACGTCAGTGGTGTAACTACAGGGAAGGGTCAGGTCTCTTAAGAGGAAGAACCTTTCCTCTCAGTCCTAGTTCTGTCCCTAGGGTCAATGAGGCCTGGTACCCAACATGTGCAGCAGAGGCAGCCCCTGCAGCCACGGAGAATTCACGAGGTAGGTGCAGGTCCCCAGGAAGAGGTTTTATTTCATGCCTTTTGAACTGATCCCAAATTGAGGGCAGCCCCTTCCTGCAACCAACAGTGCTCACTCATCACATTTGTGAATTTGGAATTCGCAGTAAAATGAGCTACTCTGGCCGGGCGCGGTGGCTCACGCTTGTAGTCCCAGCACTCTGGGAGGCCAAGGTGGGAGAATTGCTTGAGGCCAGGAGTTTGAGACCAGCCTGGGCAACATAGTGAGACCCTGTCTCTACAAAAAAATTTAAAATTAGCCGGTGTGGTGGTGTGTGTAGTCCCAGCTACTGGGGAGACTGAGGCAGGAGGATTGTTCGAGCCCAGGAGTTGGAGGGTGTAGTGAATTATGATGATGCCACTGCACTCCAGCCTAGGCAACAGAGCAATACCCTGTCAACAAATAATAATAATAAAGCTATTTTTTTCTTCTTGGTGCAATAGGTGATAACTAATTTCAACCAAACAATGGAACAAAGTGATCTAGCAGGTTGTAGCTAGAATTTTCTGAGGAGATATAGAAAGAAACTGAATAAAAGAATTCCTGGTAAACCAGCTTCATGGAGACATTCTCTTTAGACGGCAACAATTTTAATTATTCAGATATTATAGTGTCATTTAAGTCTTGAATGTGTCTCCATCCCTACCCACCCCTATAGAATGTTCCTAGTTCTCCAGAAAACTAAGATTTGTTGACAAGCTTTGAGCTCTTTGGTGGGAAGGTGCCCTGGAAATGCAACATTTCATTACAGTTTCTACTAATTTAAAAAAAAGTTTTAAGGAGTTTACAGACGAATTTTTAAGCTGACCAAGCTGATCAAGCCATCCTGAAACCAAAGAGAAAAATCATGATGAAATCAACATTTCTAACGTTATTCCCCAAAAGAAAAACAGAGAAGTCGTAGGAGAAACAGAGCGGATTCTTTTCAAGCTTCATGATTATTTCTTAAACTCAATCTGAGAAAACCAACAATTTGGCTGGGGCTAAAGCTCTGCCCTTGAGCACTGAAGGGAGATGGGTGAAGAGGGAGTGGACGCTTGTGTGAGGTGCCTGCCTATCCCCCTTGCTGTGGCCCCAGGTGGTGCTCAGAAAATGTCCTTGTCTGTCCTGAACCAGGGCAGTCCCCTTGGAGAAAGTGAATCTGGAATGAGGAAAAGGAGACATGGATTGAGAGAGTAAGAAGGAGTTTCAGTTTTGGAGGTAGAATCAACCTATTTTTAAAGGGACACATCTAGTGCTGAGAGTCTGGGAGGTGGTGACGAGGAAGGCAAAACAGGGTAGAGCTGACGGTGACAACTTTCATGGTAATAGAGGACTTGTTGACAAGAGTCCTACCAATCAATCTCCATCTTTTAAAAATGTCTAGAGGACCAGAGTGATGACTGTAGGCTCAAATGTAGAACACAGTCACCTTGAGAATTTTAAAATAACTTTTTACTGAATATGAAGCTAATATACTATGTCCAAAGTAGAGAAAATAAAATATAAGGAGAAGGCAGAAATTATCCTAATTCCATTCGTAAACAGCCTTCAATTATTTTTTGAGTCTCATAATGGGGGGGTCCTTCTGTGTGTATAGTTTTATAGTTTGCCTTTATATTTCTTTGTCACTTAATATTTCTTTGTCATTAATTTTTTTCAGAAACATGATTTGTGATGGCTGCATAATATTCCATCTATAGATACGCCAGAAAGCATTTAACCAGTCTTTTAAGGAACACATATAGAATGCGTATGATGATGTGCTTGATGCCATGACAGGTGCTGAATGAGACATAGTCCCTGCCCTCAGGGAGCTCAGAGTTAAGTGGGGGGAAGTCCAAGGGGGATTGGAATTACAAAGGAGAGGTGCCCAATGCAGCCTTGATGCTTAATAGTGGGAAGGTCAGGGAAGGAAGGGCATTGTCCATTAATTTCAATGTTTTCCCTTATAAATATAGCTGTCATGAATATCTTTAGGCATACCTCTATGTCCCTATTTCTGAAATGTCCTTAAGATAATTCCTAGAAGTGGAACATGAATATAAATTCCCTGAGATTTTTAGCAAAAATAATCTTTGCCCAATTATGAACATGGTTGAATTAACATTCGCATATAAAAGTGACTAACCACCCGTCTTTCCTTAAAGTTGTATTCACCTACACTTCGTGGGGATCAGGTATGGATCTCTTTTTTCCTGGCTGGTCACTGCTCAAACATCACCCCATCAGAGAGGCCCTCCCTAGCCCCCTAACCTCAATCTACCCACCGACTCTCCTCACTGATACCCTGCTTCGTGTATTTTGTTTCATACCCGCTCATTCAGTCACCCTTCCCTAGAATGAAACCACCATGAGGATGGTGACTTTCTTTTCTTCACTGCTGTATTCCCAGCACCTAAAACATTGAAAGATATATAATAATCACGTGGTACGTACTTGACTGAATAGATGAATTGTTCATTGTGACTAATGCCAAATAGAATTTGTTCTATAAATTTGAGCAGCCTGGTTTGCCTTTACTAAAACTCCAGCACAAAACCAGAGCATTAGGGAAGATCCATGACAAAAGAAACATATGAAGAAAGCCTTCAGAGGCACTTTACTTGTACGTGAGGCTCAGCCAACACCTGGACCCTAAGGACAGTGCTGCTTGTGTCACCGTGGTCCTCAAAACCAAGTTCATGTAGTCTGTGCACCATTATCTCTAAGGCTGCCATCCACTATTTGGAAAGCTGTGGCTACTGCTATTTTAAAACGTAAACCTTTACTTTTTTTAATATTCATTCTGGAGAAAGGAATTCTTTGTTGACACTTTACACTTGGCACTTCTCTGAGGTCAACTGAGAACCTAATTGCTGCCTCTCAGGGTTGACATCTGCCCTCAAAGTCATGAATAAGTGGGACATGCAGATGAACCCTGGGCCTCCAAGAAGCACCAGAGGGCCGTGGTTCTTGGAGTATGATCCCCAGAAGAGCAGCATTAGTATCACCACTGAGGAACTTGGTAGAAATGAAAATTCTTGGGCCCTGCCCCAGACCTACTCAATCAAAAACTCTTGGAGAGAATCCCAGCAGTCTGTGTTCCAGCAAGTCCTCCCAGCAATTCTGATGCACGTTCAAGTTTGAGGACCACTGTCATGGGGGGATTCACTCCCAGTGAGTTGTGTAGAATAACCCACAGCAATCTTTTCCAGAAATCTCTAGTTGGAGTTGGCTGAAGCAAAACAAGGTGCACTCTCCAGAAACTATGTCATAGTCTGTTAGGTTGGAACATATGAAATTGACATTTTTATAGGTCAAATGTGGTTGAATAGGGCTTCTGGTTTCTGCTCAGAGATGTGGAGAGCTGCAAGAAATCCCTTCCCATGCTTACAAGAAAAGATCTGGACAGACTGGAAATTATAATAACAAGACTGAGTTCAAAGAGCACATGGCCATTTCAAAATCTGCGGAGAGGCACTTCCTGCGAGACATAGGATCTGAGCATTTGCTTACCAAGGGCAGAAACCTCCAGATGCCACAGAAGTAGGTAGGAAGATCAAGCTAGAAAATTGAACCAATGGCCAAGTATGGGCTAGCTTGAGAGCGTGAAGGCCTGGGGAGAGGGGTTCCCATGCTTCCGCAGGCTTTTCCTCCAGGAACCCCAACTGGCTCTCACAGGGACGATCAGGGGAAGTTCAGAGAAAACTTAAGGTGCTGGCACAGGAAACACTGAGAAATCTACCCAGACCCTTCTCCCTTAAGGAACAAAAGGCCTATCAGAATAAGGACATGAGGAAGGACTTGGTCTGAAGGCACCTGGTGAAATACCACTGCAACTAGGGGAGGGAACTCCACCCAACTCCACTCCCATCTCACCTAAGGAAAAAACAAAAGATTTAATCTTCAGAGAGAAGGGCTTCAAGTCTGTAGACCGAAAACACTGGTGGATACCCATGGCAGCTGGAAGGTGGGGGAGGGGTGGGAAGCTCTATCCCTGAAGGAGAAACAGAAACATTTATGAAGGCTACACCCTGAGACACAAGCCCACTGTGCACTCCAAAGATTGAAGCTTAGAATGTTAGAGAATCCCCTCCCCTGCTGCCACCCGTGCACCCGCCAGCATGCTAACAAGCCTCTAGGAATAACCACAGCAGAACTTTAAGAGATAGACTTTGTCTAGGGAGCAGCACAAAGGGAAGCCCCAAAGCCAAGTGGGAGAACAAAAAAAGATTTTGAATTAGAAGTTTCTGATGTTGGTAAGAAAACCAACCTCAACACAGCCCAACACCTGGCTAAATTAACATAAAGTCCCACACTAAGGACTTACTTATTTCAATATCTGCTGCCCTATATACAATGTCCAGCTTTCAACAAAAAATTAAAGGCATGGCAAAAGGCAAGAAAAAGCAGTCTGAAGAGACAAAGCAACGATCTGATTCAGACTGAGATATGGCACAGCTACTGGAAGTATCAGAGAGGGAATTTAAAATAATTATGATTAGTATGTTAAAGGTTCTCGTGGGCAAAGTAGACATCATGCAAGATCAGATAGGTGATTTTAGCAGAGATGGAAATTATAACAATCAAATGTCTAGAAATAAAAAAACACAGTGACCAAATGAAGAATAACTTTGGTGGGTTCATCAGTAGACTTGAATATTTACATTTACTTGAATAAATAGCAAAACTGAAAAGGATAAAAAGAGAGAAGGCACAAATCACTAAATCAAGAATGAAATGGGTAGCACTACAGATCCTGTAGCCATTAAAAGAATAATAAATATGAATAACTTTATGGCCATAAATTTAACATCTTGGAAGAAATGGACCAATTCCTTGAAAATCAGAAACTACTAAAACTCAACCAAGATAAAATAGACAATCTGAATAGTCCTATAACCATTAGAAAAAAATTGAACTTGTAATGAAAATGCCCTGGAAAAAAATCTCCAGGTCCAAATGGTCTCTCTGGAGAATTCTACCAAATATTTGAAGAAGCAATACCAAATTTTACACAATTTCTTCCAGAAAACAGAAGAGAACAGAATAACTTCCAAGCCATTTTATGAGGCTAATATTACCCTGATACCCAAAATGGCAAAGACAATGCAAAATATAAAAAACAAAACTACAGATTGATATTTCTCATGAACCTAGATGCAAAAATCCTCAATAAAATATTAGCAAATCAAATTCAGCAATGTATAAAAAGAATTATATACCACAATCAAGTGGGATTTATTCTAAATATGCAAGCCTGGCTCAACATTTGAAAATCAATCAGTGCAATCTACCATATCCATAGGCTAAAGAAGAAAAAATATTATCATATTAATTGATAACCCAAAAAGCATTTGAAAAAACTAATATCCATGCACAATAAAAATTCCTAGCAAACTTAGAGGGAAACTTTTCTTGATAAATAGGATGTACAAAAAACTTACTACTAAGATCATACTAAGGATGAAAGACCAGAATGTTTTCCTTCTAAGATTGGGAACAAGGCAAGGATGTCCACTCTCACAACTCTTTTTCAACGTAGTACTGCAAGTTCTAGCCACAGTAATAAGGCAAGTAAAAGAAATAAAACTGTCCCTATTTGCAGATTACATGATTGTCTACATAGAAAATTCCAAGAAAACAAAACAAAAACCTGAACTAATAAGTGAGCTCAACAAGGTTGTGTAATACAGGTTCAACATACAAAAGTTGTCTTTCTACATACTAACAATGAACATGTGAGCCTGAAATTAACTACCATGCCATTTACAATCACTGTAAAGTGAATGAAATTCTTGGGTATAAATTTAACAAAACATGTACAAGATCTATATGCTGAAAATTAGAAAATTCTAATGAAAAATCAAATAAGATCTAAATAAATAGGCATACTGTGTTCATAGTTTTGAAGATTCAATGTAATAACAATGTTAATTCTCTCCAAATTGATCTATAGGTTTACTATAATTCCTATCAAAATCCTAGCAAGGTTTGTTGTAGATATAGACAAACCTATTGTGAAATTTATATGGAAAAACACAGGCCCTAATATAGTTAAAATAATCTTGAAAAAGAAAAAAATGAGGCATCACTCTACCCAATATTAAGGGTTGCTATGTAGCTTCAGTAATGAAGACAGTGTGGTAACGGTGGAGGGATAGACACATAGGTCAATGGAATGGAATAGAGAACCCAGGAATAGACTCACACACATACGCACAACTGATTTTTGACGAAGGGGCAAAAGCAATTCCATGAAGTAAGGATAGTCTTTTCATCAAATGGTGCTGGAGCAATTGAACATCCACAGGCAAAAAAAAATGAACCTCAACCTAAACCTCAGACCTTATACAAAAATTAAATGGATCATGGACTTAAATGTAAACTGTGAAACTATAAAATGTTTTAGAAAAAAATAGAAAATCTTCAGGCCCTGAGGCTAGGCAAAGAGTTCTTCATTTGGAACCAAAAGCACAAGCCATAGATGGAAAAATTGATAAACTGGACCTCATAGAGATTAAAAACTTTCACTCTGTCTGTGAAAGACTCTGTTAAGAGGATGAAAAGAAAAGCTGCAGACTGAGAGACAATATTTGCAAACCACATATCCACCAAAGGACTGGTATCTAGAACACATAAAGAACACTGAAAACCAAACAGTAAAAAAAAAATCCAATTAGAAAATGGACACAAGATATGAACAGACATTTTACCAAAAAAGATATACAGATGGCAAATAAGCACATAAAAAGATGTTCAACATCAATAGCCATTGGGAAAATGCAAATCAAAACCACAAGGCTATGTTACTACACACCTATCAGAATGGCTAAAAAAAAAAAAAAAGTGACAACACCAAATGCTGATGAGGATGTGGAAAAACTGGATCACACTTATATTGCTGCTGGGAATGTAAAATAGTATAGCCACTCTGGAAAACAACATGGCAGTTTCTCAAAAAATTAAATAGGCAACTACCATATGACCCAGAATTTGCACTCCTAGACATTTATCCCAGAGAAATGAAAACTCATGTTGACACAAAAACTCGTACATGACAGTTCATAGTGGCTTTATTCATAATACCCTAAAACTGGAAATAATGCAGATGTTTTCCAAATGGCGAGTGGTTAAAGAAGCCGTGATATATCTATACCACAGAATAGTACTCAGCAATAAATGGAATGCACTGCTGATACGTGCAACAATTGGATGAATCCCGAGGGAATTATGCTGGGTTAAAAAAGAATCCTAAGAGGTTACATACTGTATGATTCTATTTATATATTAATAACATTCTTTTTTTTTTTGAGACATAGTTTCACTCTGTTGCCCTGGCTAGAGTGCCGTGGTGTCAGCCTAGCTCACAGCAACCTGAAACTCCTGGGCTCAAGCAATCCTCCTGCCTCAGCCTCCCCAGTAGCTGGGACTACAGGCATGCGCCACCATGCCCGGCTAATTTTTTCTATATATATTTTTAGTTGTCCATATAATTTCTTTCTATTTTTTTAGTAGAGACGGGGTCTCACTTTTGCTCAGGCTGGTCTCGAACTCCTGAGCTCAAAGGATCCACCCCTCTCGGCCTCCCAGAGTGCTAGGATTACAGGCGTGAGCCACTGGGCCCAGCCTAATAACATTCTTTTTTTTTTTTTTTTTGAGACAGAGTCTCACTCTGTTGCCCAGGCTAGAGCGCCGTGGCATCAGCCTAGCTCACAGCAACCTCAAACTCCTGGGCTCAAGCAATCCTTCCGCCTCAGCCTCCTGAGTAGCTGGGACTACAGGTATGCACCACCATGCCTGGCTAATTTTTTCTATATATATTTTTAGCTGTCCAAATCATTTCTTTCTATTTTTTTAGTACAGATGGGGGTCTCGCTCTTGCTCAGGCTGGTCTTGAACTCCTGACCTCGAGCGATCCTCCTGCCTTGGCGTCCCAGAGTGCTAGGATTACAGGCATGAGCCACCTCGCCCGGCCCCTAATAACATTCTTGAGATGAGAAAATTATAGAAATGGAGAACAGATTAGTGGTTGCCAGCAGTTCGGGATGGGGTGAGGAAGGGTGATGAGTGTATCTATCAAAGGGCAACAGGAGTAATCCTTGTGGTGATAGAGCCGTTTCGTATCTTGATTGTATTAATGTCAATGTCCTGGTTGTGATAGTGTACTATAGTTTAGCAAGATGTTACCATTGGGACAATCTGAGTCAAGGGTACACTAGATCTGTCCGTGTGATTTCTTACAACTGCATATGAATTTACAATTACCTCAAAACATTTTAATTTTAAAAAGTCTTTTACACACATAAAACAGCAATAGAGATTAATAGAGAATCTTCTAGAAGAGAATCATCAGGGTGAATAGTAGCCATGGAGAAATGATGGAAGGGTCTGGGAGAAGGGGCATCACTGGCAAAAGAGAAGACTTAAGGGCAGTTCTTGGAAAGCTGTCACAGGGAACAGGCATTATATTAGAATCAATGGGTAGAAGTTACAAAGACAAGATTTCATTTAAATATATGGAAGAACTTTCTATGACACCTCTGCATTAGGGCAAAGTGTTTTCCATGACATGTACTTAGTAAGGGGTAAGGCAAATGTAAGAACGGGACAATTATTCAATAGAACAGAAAAGACTAATTCAGCATTTTGCAATTTTCTTCTCAGTGGGGCTAGGGAGAGGCAGGAAGGACATGGCGGGGGTGCTGGGGCATGCTGGAGACAATGACGAGGTGGGCTGTGTGTGCCAACTTCAGGGAAGGCGCTCGGTAGCTGGGTAAACGCTGGGTTCTTTACTCAGCAGGGTTTGTATTTAGAGGAAGATATTATTCAAGCCAGAATTCATAACTGCTGTGTGTCTCACTTAATCAGCAGGGCCCCAGTGAGAGCTAAGAGAATTCAGGAAGATTGCAGTGGGCACAACAGCAAAATGCTGGCAAGTGATTCTCAAATGGGCATCTTTGCCCTTCCAAAGGCTGTGCAAGTCACTGGAATAATTTCAGATGAACAGGCACATTAGGAAAATTACTATTATTATACATTACAAGGTTACAAACAACACTTGTCCTTTTATAGCATCATATGAAAAAAGTCTCAGAACAGAGGTGCTGAGCATTTTCCCAAGTTTTCCTTGTTCCTGACCTGGTCTGTGTGTTCTCAGAGATTTCTGCAGAGCCCATTTTTCCATTCTTGACCACAGAATTGGATGCATATTGATGCCGTTTGTGAAGTTCTTGATTCTACCAGGGCTGGAATTAGGGCAGGGTTTCTTCAAGGATTTAAGCAGACAGTTTCTGCTTTCTCTGGGGAGCGGGGGCGGGGGGGGGGGGTTGGGGGGGTGGCCTGCATTATTACTGAAATGCAAAGAGAGGATGAAGTGCTGTTTTATAAGACAAATCCTATCCAGTCTGTGTCAAAATGGCTCGTGATGTGCTGCAAAGGACACCATCAAGAAAGTGAAAAGAAAACCCACAGGATGGGAGAAGATATTTGCAAATCGCGTATTCGATAATGGACTTGTATCCACAATATATAGAGAACTCTTACAACTCGGTAATAAAAAACCAAATACCCATTTAAAAAATGGGCAAAGGATCTGAATAGACATTACTCCAAAGTTGTTATACAAATGGCAAATAAGCACATGACAAGATGTTCAACATCACTAAGCCATCACGGAAATGCAAATCAAAACCATAATGAGGTACCACTTCACACCCACTAGGATGGCCATAATAAAAATGACAATAACAAGTACTGGGAGTCTGTTTTCTGGAGAAATTGGAACCCTCATATACTGCGGGTGGGAATATAAAATGGTGCAGCTGCTTTGGAAAACAGTGGCAGTTTCTCTAAAGGCTAAGCATAAAGTTACCACGTGGCCTAGAAATTCTGCTCCTAGGCATATAGCCAAGACGAATGAGAACCTATGTCCACACGTTGTATGATTCCATTTCCATGAAATGTCCAGAATGGGCAAACCTATTGAGACAGTAGATCGGTGGTTGCCTAGGGCTGGGGATGTTGGGAGGGGGAGAATGGAGTGATTTCTAATGGGTACTGAGTTGGGGGGGGTAAATTATGAAAATGTTCTAAAATTGATAGTGGTGGTGGCCACACAACTCTGTGAATGTACTGAAAACTATTGAATTATACACTCTAAATGGGTGAATTGTATGTGAATTATATCTCAATAAAGCTGTTATTAAAAAAGAAGAAAAAAATCCCCAAATTTTGTGATAATGTCCACATTTTAAATACAATGGTATGACCTGCCGTGGTAACACCTCATATTTGGGTCTAAAATCGTGAGGTCCGTGGGATCCATAGTGAAGACCCCCTTTGGGTTCACGGTGTCTCACAGGTCTGGCAGGCGGCGTACTTGGAGTCTATTTTCCGGGCAAATGAGGTTTGCTGCTGGTGCCTCCCGGTGCCTTGTCACAGTGAAAGGCAAGACAAGCCAGCCTCTAGGACAGGGCTCAGGAGGGTCCGCGCTTGGCAACCAGGGAGGAAGAGTGCAAAATGAAGCAACCACTCATCCCAAGGCTGGGTTAAAACTACGTCTGTATTTAGTTTGCAATTGAATATTTACATCCAATCAATGCTTTGAAAGAGTTTTTACCCCGCTTGAAAGCTTCAAATTGGGACGGGCATGGTGGCTCATGCCTGTAATCCTAGCACTCTGGGAGGCCGAGGTGGGAGGATCGCTCGAGGTCAGGAGTTCGAGACCAGCCTGAGCAAGAGCAAGACCCCGCCCTCCCCCCCCCCCCCGTCTCTACTAAAAAAAAAATAGAAAGAAATTATATGGACAACTAAAAATATATATAGAAAAAAATAGCCTGGCATGGTGGCACATGCCTGTAGTTCCAGCTACTGGGGAGGCTGAGGCAGAAGGATCGCTTGAGCCCAGGAGTTTGAGGTTGCTGTGAGCTAGGCTGACACCACGGCCCGGGCAACAGAGTGAGACTGTCTCAAAAAAAAAAAAAAAAAATTCCTCACACTCTAAGTTTCCCCCCTTCTCACCTCCACAGACACATTTCCCCTCCCTTCTCAAAAAAAAAAAAAAAAAAAAAAAAAGCTTCAAGTTGTTTTGAGAAAAAAGAGCCTGGGGCTCCTAGTGGTGGTCAGGTTTAGAGCGATGGCGAAAAAAAAAAAGTCCTGAAGTTCCGGCTTCGGCCGGTCTCCAGGCTCCGGGCGCGGCGCGGAGGCGGCAGCAGGGGGCGCCCTCCGCGCTCCTGCCCTGGCGCCCTTTCCAGGCCCGCGTCCCCCGCCCCTCCGCTCGCCCTGACGTCCCAGCCCCCGCCTCTTTTTCTTCAGAGGGCGCCGGGGGCAGCGGAACCTGAGCTTCAGTCCGCCCCTGAGGGGCGCTGTCTTGACCTGCGCACCTTGGGGCCACTGGTGCACGCTGGGTCGTCCGGCTCCAGTCGCATCCCGCGCCTCAGGAGCAGGTGCTCGGACTGCGTCGCCGCTGCAACTTGTGGCTCCTGGCTGACCGCAGCCGCCAGCCACTCGTGGGAGCGAGAAGGGCACGCCGGGCGGTCTGATGGAGAGCGGCGGCGGGACTTCCCCGGCCGGGGCCCTCGGGGCGGCAGGAGAGTTCCCTCAGTGCCCGCTACCGCCGGGGGCCGAGGGCACTGCCGGGCCGGCCGAGGCCGACGCAGCGGCTGAGGGAGCTGCAGGTAGCGGCGGCGGCGGCGGCGAGGGCGGACCGCGGCGGGCTCTGCGGGCAGTATACGTGCGCAGCGACAGCTCCCAGGGCGGCGCGGCTGGCGGCCCGGAGGCGGGGGCGCGGCAGTGCCTGCTGCGGGCCTGCGAAGCCGAGGGCGCTCACCTCACCTCAGTGCCCTTCGGGGAGCTTGACTTCGGGGAGACGGCCGTGCTGGACGCCTTCTACGACGCAGGTGAGGGCGATTGCCCCCTTCGTCCCCACCTCACTCCTTTTGTTACCCTCACACAAGCCATGGCGCCCGCCCAACCCCCCGTTCCTCTCAGCTCCTCCCCTCGTCTCTCACCCCCCGACTCTTACCTCCGGACTGCCTTTCGGGGAGGGTGGAGTAGGTAGCGTTGTGCCCCTTAACAGATAAGAAAACGGAGGCCACTGGCATTGAGACTCGTTTATTCCTCAGTCTTTTAAAATATCGGATAACCCAAGAGACAGCCTGTAACTCAGGCGATGCTGAACGCCCCTCTTCTCCAGTTACCCAACTTTTTACTTTGTCACCCGTGGCGTGTCTCTTACAGCCATGGGTCCCAACGCGGGCTGTAGGTTAGAATCGCCCGTAGGTTTAGAGCTTTTCAAACTCTAAACGCCCGGACTGGACCCCCACCGCTGACATCAACATCTGCGGCCTCAGGAATGTTTAACGAATGCTCCCCAGGTGACTCCATTCTCCAGCCAGGAGTGGGAATCAGTGCCTTAAGTGTGCGCCTGTGTTTTGCCCCTTAGAAATACCTCGGGGTTCTTTTGCACACTTTAATTTCTGCCCTCAGCACACACCGACAGTGGGGTGTGATCTACCACCCTGTGGCAGGTTTATTTTTTATCCCGGAATGCCCAGCATTCACAGGTTCAGGGTGACTGTATTGCAGGAGTGGGACGCCAGATCGCCACGCTCACTGTGATAGGTGTGCCGTAAGAATCCGGCCTTCAGTACGGTACTTTGGGTTGGCAAGAGTTTCTCTAGGTGAGGAGTGAATAGTTGCTTGGCTGTTTTCCTTACGGTGCCTTTGTGAGACAGTAATTACTTGGGAGTCCTTGTGCCTCAGTTTCTCCGTTGACCAAAGGGAGTAACAGTGCCTACCCCAAACCTAAAAGGATATGAGACAGTAACTGGGTGGCGTTGCTTTGCTGAAATAGAAAGCTGGGTTTATTACCATTCATTCTTTGCTGGAGGCAGCATATATCTGGGCGGGGGTATTTTTGTGTATTTTGTGTGTGCGCACGCCTGTTTTTTGTTTTTTTTTTCCAGAGCAAATCCTCCCCAGGTAGAAGCGGGGGGGCAGGTGTGAGGCTTGTTTAAACAAGTGGCAGCTGGACCTGTTGAAAACACTCTCCTGACATTTCTGACCACGCTGAGTATCCCCTTCAACACATCATCTTTTTAGAAGCGTTCAGGAGCCCACTTCACCTACAACCACTTAGTTTTCTCGATTCCTATTCACTCTGTTCCAAAATTGGAGCTTGAACAGACTCTTCTCTGAGTGGTTAAATGTCCTTTTTGCCATTAGGCACAGCGCTGCCCTCCTACCGTAGTGGGTTTGTGGATTAAACAGATTACTGTCGCACATATAACGTTTATGAATGTCACCCAAGTGCCAAAGGCTTGTCATCAAAGGAGCAGTAAGGAAAACACCCCTCTTCCTTGTCTCTACCACTCACAGATTTTTGGCATCACCACCAAAAAGATACAAATCTGTCACTTCTTTGTTAACAGTTCTAAAACTACGCCATCTAGTTTGGTAGCCACTAACCACGTGTGGGTATTTAAAGGTAAATTAATTAAAATACAATCAAAATAGTTCCTTAGTTGCGCTAGCCTCATTTAAAGTACTCAGTAGGCACAGGTGGCTCCTATGTGGGACAGCAACTCTGTAGAGCGTTTTCCTCATCGCAGGTGGTCCCGATACGGTGCTGATCTAGAAAAGGGCCTGTGAGGGAGGGGAACGGCTGAACCGACCCAAGTGTGTTTTAAGGGCGATCATAGATGTGAAATTTAAGTGCTTGCTATCTCCTGTTCTCATAGGAGCTTCTCACAAGTCTAAGCTGGGTTTGATTTTGGTTTTCCATCTCCTTATATTGTTTTATGGGTCTAAATCTTGAGGCTGTATGTCACCAGTGCCTGGGTGATTCAGTGAGCTGCAGGAAAGCCGCAGGCAGGCCTTTGACCTAAGCAAGGACAAGCAGATGCTGCTGTGAGTGAAAACTGTCATGGGCCGTGAAGGGCAGGGCACAGCCCATTTATTTCAATTGCAGCAAAAAAACAAAATTCACCATTTAACCATTTTAAAGTGTTGATTTCAGTGGTAGTAAATAGATCCACACTGTTATGCAACCATCACCAGTATCCATCTCCAGAGCTTTTACAAAGACATTTTTAAATAGTGGTTTTAACAGCAAAACTGAGATTTCCTGTAGACCCCCTATACCCCTCCAACACAACCTCTCCCACCATCAACATCCCCCACCAGAGTGGTGCACTTGCTACAATTGAGGAACCTATGCATATGTTGACATATCATAATCACCAAAAGTCCTTCATTTACATTAGGGTTCACCCTTGGTGTTGTACATTGTGTATTTGGATGACGGTGTAATGACATGTGTCCTCCATTATGTGATCATGCGGAGTTACTTTCACTGCCCTAAAATGCCTCTCTGCTCTGCCTATTCAGCCATTGGGTTTTATCATCCCAAACTGAAGCACTGTACCCATTAAACAATAACTCCTCACTTTTCACTCCCCCCAGCTTTTGATACCCACCATTCTACTTTGTCTCTATGAATTTGCCTATTCCAGACATTTCATATAAGTGGAGTCATACAGTATGTATCCTTTTGTGACTGGCTTATTTCACTTAGCATGTCTTCAGGGTTCATCTGTGCCATAACATGTGTCAGAAGCTAGTTCCTTTTTAAGGCTAATATTCCAGTGTTTGAATATGCCACATGATGTGTATCCATTTGTCCACTGATGAGCATTTGGCTTCCTCCACGTTTGGCTGTTGTGAACCATGCTGCTATGAACGTGGTGGACGGATGTCTGTCAGAGTCCCTGCTTTCACTTCTTTTGGGAGTGTATACCCAGAGGTGGAATTGCTGGGTCATATGATAATTCTATGTTTAATTTGAGGAACATCCCATTTGCTTTTGGCAGAGGTGGTGGGCATCTCTGTATGCCCTTAGCCCCTAGAAAGACTAGAATGTATGTATGTATTTATTTATTTTGCATCTATCATTCATCTCCAAAGACTGGAATCTTGAGTTCAGCAGAACTATCAATTTAGCAAGTGAGGGTCAATTGCCCAGTTATTAATACTTCCAATATTTGGAGAACAAAGTAGATCCCTTCCCCCCCCCCCCCAGAAGAAACCCTTTCTTCTGGATCTGCCTTCACTCCTGTTGTTTAATTGTCCATCTCTCTGCTTTCACTGAATTCCAAGTCATGACTTCAGCTGCCATACTGTGTGTTTGGACTGGATTTACCTGGACAGCCTTCTCTACTTTTTTCAACTGCAGGCTGTCTGCCTCCTGGAGATTCTCAGTGCTTGTGAACACTTTAAGACTGAGATATCATGCAGGAAGGAAACCTGTGTGACCTCGTCTTGTGCTTTCCCAAACATTTTGACCGTGGAAACTCTAGTCTCCCAGGATGCTATAACTGAATACACTTAATGTAGAGGCAAATCTTAAAATGAGATCCGGACTGGTAGAATATATTTATCTCCCTCTCTGAACTTCACTCAAATGTTGCTTTCCTGATCCACGGCCTTACCTCTGATTCTTTTTCTTCAGTTATGTTCACAGTGATTTTAAAAGTTGTGATGTGTTGCCACCTACAACAGGGGATGCTTGTATTTCCTGAACATTGTTAAAAAGACCAAGCCTAGGGCTTCAGTTTCCAGATTAGTCCTTTGGCTTTGCTATTTTCTGATGATCCCCTTTTCTGGCTGGCTTGTATAAGAGTCAGTCAGGGGTACAAATTGTGGTGGAGATAGCTGGGTGACCACGAAAGATTTGTGCTCCTAGTTCTTGCTGAGAACCAAGGACTAAATTTTCCAACATCCTTTGAGTCTAGGTGGGACGTACAACTACTTCTGGCCAATGGAATGTAAGTAGAAGTGATGTCTGTCACTTCTGGGCCAAGGTGTTGGCATATCTAGTAGGCCTTCTCGCATTTGCTTATACCTTTCCATTGTCTCCATGGGAACCTTGGAGGTTCCATGTAGAAGATGGTGGAGGCACAAGATGGAAGGTGCGTGAATCCCTGAGTTACTCCTTGCAGGATTGCTGTTGGAACATCCACTTTGGATTTTGCATAAACGAGAAAAGCTTTTATTCGGTCAGGTTACTGTGATTTAGGGGTTGTTTGTTATAGTGATAAGAGAGTACAATTTAAGGTATGAAAATCGAGCCCAACTGCTAGAAGATTGTCTCCTAGGACATGCTTTATCCAGAGAGTCCATGCCATGGATCATCTCATGTCATGAGCCATCATTGTTCATAATATATGCCAATTGTGGGACCCCGCACTGTGTCGATGTGGGCTAAGGTGCTTGGACCATCAGGTTAATACCAGCGATGGGGGACTGGGGTGGGAGGAGATATTTTATATCCTCTTTCATGGTTTTACCAGTTTGGGAGGCGAGGTAACTTTTTCCTTTTGTATTAAATAATACTGTTGTGATTCTGTTAGTTTGGATGCAACAGTGATATTGGGCTTTCTGCAATATAAGATATGTAATGGTTTAAAATAAGGTTAGCTCTAGTTTTCTTTTCTGCCTTTTGTGTGGGTTATGTCACTTCTCCCTCTGCAGTGGTATTCCTGGACTCTTTATTAGCTTGCTGCATTGTGTGGCAGACAGTGCTCACCAAACATCTATATATTCTTCCACGTTTTCTAACATCCCTTGGGCCCTTGTGACTATGCTGGTCAATGCCACGTGAGTAGCAGCAACGGGCATTACTTTGGGCCGAGGAAGTTAAATGGTGCACCTCCTACATCTCTCTTTGCCTCTGTTGTGGCAAACTTGAAGATCATGTGTTTAAGCTGGTAGTTAAGGCACTGAAATTTTGGGGCTTTGTCTGTGGTAGCAGCCTAGCCTACCTTATCCTGTTCCATACAGCTTGCCATGCATTCTGCTAGAAATGCCTAAATGTATCTCTTGGCTCAGCTCACTTTAGCAGGCTCAATCCGCACATGTATTTACTCCTCAGAAAGATGCCTTAAGACTTCTTATAATTTGCTGGGTACTCTCTCTTCATCATTCTGGAAAATGCATAAAGTTCAAAGATGGTCCTGTGGGACACGTGGGTTTGATGGTTGTGGAATGATGAAACAGGCAGCCCTCTGATTCAGCACCAATGTTTTCTGTGGCATCCAGGCGATTGGCCAAATCTATTTCTAGCAGAGTATAGGAACAATAGTTAATTTAGACATTGCCTTCTCTAAGTAAACATAGATGAGTAAAATCGTCCACCTAGCAGTTCATGTCAGAAACCTAGGAGTCAGCCTTGACTCCACCATCTCCCTCATTGCCAAGTCCAGTTAATTACTTCCAGAATGGTTCTCAAATCTGCCTGCTTCTATGTGCCCTGCTACCATCTTCGTCCAAGCCTCATCTTCTCTCCTCTGAGTTACTGCCAACAGCTTTGTAACTGGTCTCTCAAAACTGGGCCGATCTTGGTGTGTTCCAATCCATGTTGTCTGCCTAGAAGCCACTGTAGCCTGGCTTCTGTCCCCTCCCCCACCTGCAGTCTTCCTCTCTGGCCAATCAATACCTGTTCTGCTTTCACATCTGAATTCCTCAAGGAAGCCTTCGAGGACTCCTCTCCTTCTCCCTGCTGGCTTTTACATGCTGAGGTTTGCTTTCCTAGCAGGCAACACAATTGTGATTAAATAATTATTGATTTAATGCTCTTCTGCCAGACAGCGAACTCTTCAGTGGCAGGGAGCCAGATGCAGTCTTCTTTGCTACTGTTTGAGTGATTCCTAGGAATATCCACCCAGCTCCTTTTAAGAATAACTATCAGTGGGCACAGATAACACTTTGCTTTTCCTGTTGAGATGAAGCAAAACTTGTTTGGTGCCCTCAACAGAAATTCAGAATGTAGTTTCCTGTGGCAACCATGTTGAAAATGGTGTCCAAGCCATAGAGATAGTGCACTTATGATTTTATTAAGAAATAAGATATATCCTAATAATAAATTTCTGGGTCTGAACTTTTCTCCTCAGCAGTGCATATCCAATAGAAGAAACTAGAAGAACTCACACTGGACATGCTGGAATGGGAACAGTGGTTTTAGTTGTGTGCTGGGAATACCGATTCTTTTTCTTTTGGCTTGTCCACATTTTCTATACTGTATGTTCTAGAATATAAGGATGATTTTGCTTTAAACAAGCACAGTAGGAGATTAAAAATGGGGTTGTAACTCGGAAACCTTCTCCCTGTCTCTCTCCCTGCTGGAGTGAGGGGCCTGGTATGCTCAGGCCAGGCAGCAATGACTTCGCTCCCAGGGACTAGGCCGCACCAGGGGTGGGGAACCTACAGTCTCAAGGCCACATGTGGCCCTCCAGATCCCTGAGTGCAGCCCTTTGACCAGATCCAAACTTCACAGAACAAATCCCAGTCAAAAGGCCACACTCAAGGATCCAGAAGGCCACATGTGGCCCCAAAACCACAGGTTCTCCACCCCTGTGTGGCCCAAACCTCAACTGTCTTCTGCCGGACCTGACTGCTGGCTTGCCCATGGGGGCCCTTGCCCAAGTCTCCTTCCATTCTATGCTGCTGATAGTGCTACTGACTCAGCATTGAGCCTGGAACTTTCCTCAATTCTTAGTCACGTGGGCTGACTTTGAAAGAAGCATTGCACCTGCAGCATTTAATTGAGATGTTGCTGTTTCAGCCTTGAGTGCATTTTAGGGTAGATGGATATTTGTGGGCTGGTCTTCCACCTTATTGGCTATGTAGTATTTGTTATAGGGTAAAATGTATTCTCAGTTCCCAGCAGTCAACTTCTGAAGATAGTTTTGGAATATAAGCCATCAACTTTTTCCAAAGCCTTCTATATATCTGACTTTGAGATAGGTGCTGTTTAAATCCTGGGACAAATAATGTAGTTGGAATAGGACTGAACTTTTACTAAGTAGGCTGGAAAAATTCTTGCTTCCCAATACCTCGCACAGGTTTTGAGCTATTGGGTGTGACATGACTTGGCAGAAATGCCTGGTGGTTGTTGGGGCTTGGCTGTAGGGGTTGAGGTGGGGGCTGCAGAGAAGAATGGAGCTGGGTGGTGGGCCTTGGCAGGAAGTGGAGCTCATTCAGGTATTGGGGGCTGCAGGAGGCTGGCCCAGGGGCCAGGAAGAGTGGACACAGAAGGGGAGGGGAAAGAGAAGGTGGAGAGAGGCAGAAGCATTTGATGTGGATGCCTTTTTTTGTAAATTTTTTTTTTACCACGGAAAATTTCAAGCACGTATGTTACCCAGCTCTGACAATTATTAACATTCTGCCATTCTCATTTCTTCTTTACCCATTCCCCACCCCATACTTCATACTTACTTTTAAACATTTAAAGTGTAAAATGTATATATATTGAAACACAAATCTCAGCTGTAAAGCTTTGAAAAATGACTAAACCTGTCTAACCCAATCCCCTATCACAATATAGAACATTTCTGTCTTCCCAGAAAGTTCCCTCACGTCCCCCTTCATTCAATCCTCCCTTCACCCCTATCCTTGACCCCAGGCAATGACTCACCTGTTGTTATCTGCTGCAGATTAGATCTTCCTTTTCTGGAGTTTCATGTAAATGGACTCATACAGTGTGTACTCTTTCATGCCTGTCTTCATTTGTCCAGCTTGAAAAACCTTTTTGAGATTCATCCATATTGTATGTATCAGTAGTTCCTTTTTAATGCTAAGTACGATTCCACTATAAGAATATACCATAGTTAGTGTAACCATTCTCCTGTGGATGAACATTTCAGTTACTTCCAGTTTGGGGCTGTTAACAAGGTTGCTATGAACATTTGTATATAAGTCTTTCTGTGGACCAACGTTTTTACTCCTCTTGGGTAAATACCTAGGAGTGAAATGGCTGGATCAAAGGTTAGATGTATGTTAAAATATATAAGAAACTTCCAACCTTTTTTCTGAAGTAGTTAAACCATTTTATATTCCCAGTACCAATTAATGCATGACAGTTCTGGTAGCTTCACATCCTCACCAACACTTTGTGTTGTCAATCTTTCAATTTTGGCCTTTCTCATGGGGGTTAATGGTTTCTCTTTATGGTTTTAATTTGCCTTTCCCTGATGATTAATGATGTTGAGTACCTCTCCATGTGCTTTTTGGACATGCAGGTATCTTCCTTTGTGACGGATCTGTTCAAGTCATTTACCCATCTAATTGGGTTGTCTGTCATCTTATTACTGAATTATGAGAGTTCTTTATATGTTCTGGATTTAAGTGCTTTGTCAGAAATATGTTTTGTGAACATTTGCTCCCAGTCACTGGCTTGCTTCTTCGTCTACTTAATGGTGGCTTTTGATGAGCAGAAGCTTTTCATTTTGATGAAGTCTTATTTAGAATATTACTCTTTCATGGTTGCTTGCTGTATCTTCCCTAAGAAATCTTCCAGCTTGCAGTTGTGCAGATACTCTTTCTTATGTGTTCTTCTAAAAGCTTTATAGTTTTAGCTTTTACGTTTAGATTTGTAATTCCTCTCAAATGAACTTTGACACAGGTGCTATTTGATAAACCGAACCTGACACTTGGCCTCAAACATCTGGAAGGCTGGTCTTGTCTGGGATGAGTACTCCAGGCGCTTTGAGTCTGGACAGCCGGACCACAACTGCCACCTTTTCATCTCGTTATCCAAGAAAGTACAGGAAGCACAGGTTCTCTTTCAGGAGAGTGGCCTTTCTGCTTTCCTAAGCAAAAACTTCAAAAATAGACCCATAATAAAACTTTACCAACATGTCTTCTATCATTGTTTCCCACTGCCCCTGGTAATAGAAGTGGTGGAAGAGAAAGGACATTGGCTTTATGGGCCGGAGTTTGAATTTTTACCCTGTTGTTTATTGGCTATGTGACCCCAGATAACTTACTTCATATCTCTGAGCCTCCTTTAAAAAGATTTCTATGTAGGGATTCAAGCTCAGTGCCTTGAACTTAGTCAGTGCTCAATAAATGTCTGCTCCCCTATGTCACTCCCCTCTGGCCCCACCAATAAACATACCAGAACCTCAATATGGAATGAAATGTGCTTTGTGAAAGAATAAATTGCCAAAACCCAGCGTGTGAACTTACCTTTTTCACAAAGCGTTAAGTTAATGTTTCTATAATTTAGACTCTAGTTTATTAGAATAAGTTATAACTACAGTATGAGGTATACAATACATGTTAAAGCATGTGTCTGTGATTAAATTAATGATATCTAATCTTTCAACAACTGTTTCTGTTTATCACATTTCATTCATTAGTGTGTATGTTAATTTGTATGCATTATTTAAAAGGAGCAAAATTGCATAGTAAAAAAAATTTTTTTTTAAAAGACTCAGGGCTCAAATCCCTTGGACAATCATCCTGTAGTGGGGTTGCATTATACTCCTGCAGTGTGTAAGGAAAGTTTCCAAAGTTTTGAGGTTTGAGATTCCATCCTAATTCCATTCCTTGTCCCATGGTGAGGAAAAGGCACAAACCCTGCTCTAACTATGCCCTTTATTCTGTCTTTTTATCGAGGTCTAACATGCACACATACACGTACACACACATACACACGTATATATATGTATAGAAAAGGGCACACTCTTGTGTGTACTGCTGAGTTTTTCAAAGACTGTACACACTATGTACACAGCACCCAGACCAAGAAAGCGGAAGCTAACAGCACCCCAGAGTGTGTCCACTTCCATTTTCTGGCCCCACTCCTGGCCAAGAGTAACTATCCTGATTTCTCATCAGCATGGGTTAATTTTGCCTGTTTCTGTACTTTCTATAAATGGGATAATAGAATTTGTACCTTTTAGCGTCTGGCTCCTTTCATTCACCATTATGTTTGTGGGATTCCTCTATATTGTTTTTTTTTTCGGTTTTTTTTTTTTTTTTTTTGTTGTTGTTGTTGTTGTTGTTGAGACAGAGTCTCACTTTGTTGCCCAGGCTAGAATGAGTGCCGTGGCATCAGCCTAGCTCACAGCAACCTCAGACTCCTCGGCTTAAGCGATCCTACTGCCTCAGCCTCCCGAGTAGCTAGGACTACAGGCATGCGCCACCATGCCCGGCTAATTTTTTCTATATAGATTTTTAGTTGTCCATGTAATGTCTTTCTATTTTTAGTAGAGACGGGGTCTCGCTCAGGCTGGTCTCGAACTCCTGACCTTGAGCCATCCACCCGCCTCGGCCTCCCAGAGTGCTAGGATTACAGGCGTGAGCCACCGCGCCCGGCCCCTCTATATTGTTAATATGGCAATCACTCCTTCTCATGTTTATATGGTATTTCATTGTAAGACTATAGCACAATTTATGTTTTCTACTGTTAATGAACATTTGAGTAGTTTCCAGTTTGAGACTATTATGAACAGTGGTGCTGCTATGAATATTCTAATATTTGGGTTTTTTCCTTTTTAGCAGCTTTATTGAGATATAATTCATGCTCTTAAAATGTGCATTTCAGTGGTTTTTAGTATATTCAGAGTTGTACAACCATCACCACTATCTAATTTCAGGCCATTTTTATTACTCCCAAAAAGAACCCTGTACCTATTGGCAGTCATTCCTCATTCCAGCCACCTACCCCATGACCCAGGCAACCGTTATTCTACTTTCTTTCTCTATAGATTTACTTATTTATGTAAATTAAGTAATAGGTAGCTTTTCGTGTCTGGCTTCTTTCACTTAGCATGTTTTCAGGGTTAACCCATGTTGTAGCATGGGTCAGAACATCATTCCTTTTTTATTGCTGGATAATATTACATCGTGTAGATATACCACATTTATCCATTTATCACGTAATGGGCATTTTGGCTATTTCCACTTTTTGACTATTGTGAATAATGCTTCAAGCTTTTATGTGGACACGTTTGCATTTCTCTTGGGCATATACCTAGGAGTGGGATTTCTGGATCACATCGTACCTATATTTAATCCTTCAAAATTTTTATTGTAAAAAATGCATAACGTATAATTTACCATTTTCACCATTTCTAAGTGTATAGTTCAGTAGCATTAAGTACATCCACATTGGCATGCAACCAATCTCTAGAACTCTTATCTTGAAAAATTAAAACTCTGTACCCATTAAAGAACTCCTCCCTATTTCCCTCTCCTCCCAGCCCCTGGCAACCACCATTCTACTTTCTGTGTCTATGAATTTAGCTACTCTAGATACTTCATAAGTGGAATCATATAGTACAGGCAGTCCCCAGGTTACAGACAAGATACGTTCCTGAGGATGTCTTTAGATCAGATTTGTATGTAACTCGGATCCCTGATGAACTGCACATATACGGTAATAATAATATTATAATGGCTCATGTGGTAATGCAGTGTAATTATGTAATAATAATAATATACCCCGTACTATAATAATAAATTACAGAAACTATTGTGCTGTTTCTTTTAATTCAAACAAATAGAACATAAAAACAAACACATACAAAAAGTTTAGGAGAAATTTCAAAAAGAATATTAAAGGTTAATGCTCACCTAATGTTGCATCGATGTCTTGCTTACTGGAAGGGGCATATTTGTGGCAAGAAGGCAGCTGACATTAATCAGAAGATGATGGAGATGGTGCTGGAGAGGGTGGAGCGGGGGCTGGAGGATCAAGGTTTGATTCTGTCACTGGAGGAGGGAGCTCACCATGGAAGTCGGTTTCTTGAAAAAGGTATCTAGGGTTGTCTGCACAGCCCTTTTCTTTTTTTCATTGTAAATGGCCTTGTAGCAGCTGATATTCTCACTAACCGCACAGTAAACCTTGGGAAACCACTCGATGTTAGGATCTGGCTCCTCAAGCTTAGAAAATCCTGCTTCAGTGAGACAAAAGGCTTCAGCTAATTCTTTTCTTGTAAACTTTCTTGGCTCTGGATCTTCTGATTCTTCATGTTCTATCAGCTGCTTCTCTATCCACGAGACTAGCTGCTAACTCAAAGATGCTGTGCCAAAAAACTGCTCATGCCTGCGGGTTTGTTTACATACAAGAAAGAAAGTACTTCCTGAATTATTTAATTAGGAATTATCATTATGGGAAACCTTGGAAGCCCATTGGCAAGTATGGAATGCTGTAACTGGGTCATCTGTAACCTGGGGACTGCCTGTATTTGTCTTTTTCTGTTTGGTTTCTTTCACTTAGCATAATGACCTCAAGGTTCGTGCATGTTGTAGCATGTGTCAGAATTTCCTCTGTAAGGCTGAATAATATCCCATTGTATGTATATATCACATTTTTGTCTACCCATTCATCCATGGATGGACATTTGGGTTATTTCCACTTTATGTTAACCATTTGAGGAACTGTCAACTTGTTTTCAAAGCAGCTGCACCATTTTATATTACCACCAGCAATGATAAGGGTTCTGGTTTCTCCATATCATTGCTGACACTTGTTATTGTCTGTCTGTATTTATTATAGACATCTTAGTGTGTTTGAAGTGTTTTTTCCTGATGACTAAGGATATTGAGTATCTTTTCGTGTGATTATTGGCCATTTGTATATTGTCTTTGGAGAAATGTCTATTCAAATTCTTAGCCCATTTCTTAGGTTGAGTTGTCTTATTACTGAGTGGTAAGAATTCTTTATATATTCTAGACACAAGTCCCTTGTCAGATATGTGATTTGCAGATGTTCTTCCCATTCTATGGGTTATATTTTAACTTTCTTGATGCTGTCCTTCAAAGCACAAGAGTGTTTAATTTTGACAAAGTCCAATTTATCTGTTTTTCTTTCATCCCATCTATGTCATTCCCCCTAGATTTTTCTTAGTTTATTTGTCCTTAGGTGTCTCTTTATGTCAGGTGCTAGAAAGCTACAACATGCAGGGCCAGCTGCCTTTATTTTATAAATAAAGTTTTATTGAAACACATCCATACCCATTCATCTATGGCCACTTTCAGGCTACAATGGCAGGGATTGTTTGGCCTGAAAAGCTGAAAATATTTCTCTGGCCCTTTAGGGAGAAAGCTTGCCTACTCCTGCTTTATGTAAATGAGAGCACATACACATTCTTATTCTCCCTTTCTTATTCAAAAAATACCCAGCCAAATACTGTTCTGCACCTTGCTTTTCTCAGTTAAGTTTTGCCTGGATGTATTTCCTAATCAATATATGGGAATCTTCTCTATTCTTCTTCATATCTGGTTAGTACTTCATTGGGTGGATGTATCATCATTTATTTTACCAGTCCCTTTTTGAGGGACACTGGGTGTCTATTTTCTTTGTTTTTGCTGTTGCCAAGTTCTGTTTCAGTCATACCATCAGTTCCGATTTCAAAACCTTTCAGTGTTCTTCGGATCTGACCCATGTGTGCAACACCCAGTGGCCAGCCTGGGCCCTGGGTGGTGGTCTATCTGCTCTCAAAGTCTTTGGTCTTCTATTTTGGATCAGATTCATGCTTTCATAGCTTGGGGCGAGGGAGCTCAGGAATTCATAAACAATTTGGGGGACTGGTTTTCCTAAGTTCCTCCCTCTCTACAATCTCCATTGTACTTTCTGGTTTAGTGGGGCTTCCCTTGTCAGTTCTGTGGCCAGAAAGCTGGGGCTTTAGTTGTCCCATTCTGCCTCACGCTGCCCATAGCTTGCCCATGTCTGAGGCCAGGTGTTGAGAAACAAATAAAAAGCAATAGAGGGTCACCCCACCCTCTTGGGACTACAGGTCCTCCAATTAGAGAAAAAGCTTCCCCTCTCAGAGTTCCAAGCACCTGGGCCCCTGCTGCCACTGACTGTATCTGCTGTCATCACTGTGGGATTACAGGGGTCCTGGGCTACAAGAGAGCCTAGGAAAAAGAAAAGGTCGAGAATTTCCCTCACTCCTCTGAGCAGTAGAAGGTCCCTTTCCTGTTCCTTGGGCCAGCACTCGAGGGTACTTCCTGTCCATACCCAGCACCCACTCTGGGTTTTAGGCTGTCTTTAGTCCAGGCTGAGAAAACTGGGGGAAAAATGGGAAACTTGCCATTGGTTTGATGGTACTTGGAAATCTGGTCGCCTTTCCCAGTCTGCTTGCTACCATCTACTTTTTGCATTCCTGAAATAGCTGTTCCATCCATTCTGTCTAGATTTTATAGCTGCATTCAGGAAGAGACAGGGCAGAATGCATTTATTCCATCTTATTTGGAACCAGAACTCAAATTTGTGCCATTAAATTTTGAGGTGTTTTGTTATGCAATAGTAGTAACCAGAATATAATAAAATATCTCTGCATCTTATTGCTAAAGCTTATTTATACACTAAAATGTCCTCAGTGCCAGCTGCATTACATCAGACCAGTTCTATCCATACAAGATTGCTTGTATGACCATTAAGGTTGACAGCAAAAGAAGTAGAATAAGTGGAACAAAAAGAAATAGAAATTGTTGATATCATAAAGGTGCTTAATTGGCCTCCAATGGAGCCCACCAAATATTTTGGTTGAACTGGGAGCAAAGACCATCTTGGTGTTAGAGTGACTATTGGATTGCCATTGGATCTCACAAGGCTAAAGTTTCAAGACTTGTTGGATGAGTTTGTTAAAAAATGTGTTCTGTATTCTGAGGATGAGAATCCTACATCCAAAGTGCTTGTCATTCATTCCTAAGAAGCAAATAGATAGTTTTTGTAAAGCCTGTGGCTATTGAGGCATGCTTGATGCAAATTATGAACTCTGCACATTCATTCTCAAAGGACTGCCTAAGAAAAAGGAAATTGGTACATAAAAAAAAAGAAAAGAAAAGAAAAGGAGCTGAGAAGGGGTAAGGCTCTGTATCCAGCAATGAGTCACCACCACCGCCATGACCAAATGAACTTGGTTCCCTCCATAGATTGTGGGGACAGACACCACTGCGGAAACAGGGCACAGAATGGGTGAAATCAGTAGTCGTGCAAAAGTCCTGATGCTTAGTGATAATCTTTAAGGAGCAGTTGATTTTGTTAAGAAAGAGGGTATTGTTGTCGGTGAAGTCTATGTAAAAGCCATGGTCCTCTTATGTTGACTCTCCATTTTAGCGAGACAATTAGAGAACAAATTAAGAAATGCAAAGGCTATTTCCTACGATTTTGCCACAATCACAGAAAAGCTCAGCAGTACCCTTCTCAACGTTTGCGGTGTGTGGCAGCGGCTCATCAATCTCTGCTCAAGCTATAAAATTGTGCACATCTTGATGGTGGCATGTGACATGGACCTTTTCAAAGAAGAGATTGTTATCTGCTGGTTTCTACTCTGTTCCCATTGCTTCACTTGACCAGCCTAAAAAAAAAAAAAAAAGGCTTCTAAGAATATGTCAACAGAAGTTTGCCAAAGAGAGTCATGTCAAAGCAACCCCTTTGCAAAAGGGTTGCCGGAAGCTGAAGAGGAACCTTCAGGTGATGAAGATGAAAATATTGAGGTGGTGTGCTCACATACTGGCGGGGAACCCAGAGTTGGAACCGTGAAGTATGACAGTGTGGATGATGCTGATGTTAATACTATGTAAAGTGATGAATGCAATCTAGCATGCAGGCTAGTGCTGCACACTTTTTCTGCATTGTTGTTACCTGGAAGAACAATGTGTATGTGCAAAAGATAAAGCGGTTGAAATTATGCTATACTGTGTATTGAAATATTTCACCGTGAGTGGTCTGAAATTGAGCCCAATGAGTCCATTCACCTCAGTGGGTAAATGTAGTTGGCTTATAGATGACATGTTTTATTTGCAAAAACTGGTGGTGGACACATCTCAATCAGTTATATAGTTATAAAAAGGATTTATTTTTGGTCATTCTTACAAAAGATTAGATACTGGGAAGCAAAAAACAGGAGACCAGATAGTTTCCCAATGGCCCCACCCCTCCCCTCCTTCCTCCTCAGTTAAAACTTGATGCCCCAAGCAACTAGTAACCACCTAACATGGCACTTGGTAAGGACTTGTGGCACTTGGTAAGGACTTGCTGACTTCCCGACACTGAATTGGCAGGTTGGCTCCTTATGATATTGGAAAATAAGATTTAAATGACACCTCAATACATTCTTTCCATTGACCTGACCTGAAGTATGTTGGAAATGAATGGCAGTAGATGAAATAAGATCTAAATTATGGTAGGAGTTAAGAGAGGTACTTTCTGTTCAGTAAATCCAAGCTTTTTTTTTTTTCCAAAAGTGTTTGGCAGGAAACTTATTCTAAAATCTAGCTCTTTTCATTTAGACAAAACCAGTCTTATTTATGTACATAATTTCTTTTTTGCTGCTGGGAGTAGGATAGGCTTACAGATAACCTGGCCTATATTTAAAGACTGGCATGAGCCAGTACGGTCACAGAATTACTATTTGGTAAATCATTCGCCATCATATCATTTTGTTGACTAATGCTTTGCTTCAGAAATCAGATACTTTTAAACCACACTAGAAAATTAGTTTTATTTATTACTTATAAAACATTTAACAAAAATAATGTTCAAAAGTTTTTAATGGGTTGGGTGTGGTGGCTCATGCCTGTAATCCTAGCACTCTGGGAGGCCAAGGTGGGTGGATCGCTCTAGGTCAGGAGTTCGAGACCAGCCTGAGCAACAGCGAGACCCTGTCTCTACTAAAAATAGAAAGAAATTATCTGGCCAACTAAAATATATATAGAAAAAAAATTAGCCGGGCATGGTGGCGCATGCCTGTAGTCCCAGCTACTCGGGAGGCAGGAGTTTGAGGTTGCTGTGAGCTAGGCTGACGCCACGGCACTCACTCTAGCCCGGGCAACAAAGCAAGACTCTGTCTCAAAAAAAAAAAAAAAAGTTTTTAATGAACTAAAATCCTATATATCATTCATCTTTCTCATTTCATAGTAGCATATTTTGAAATCACTGTAATTGATTATTAAATATTATTAAATAGCTTGTGGGTACTTTGATTTTAAGTTCATTTTCCTGCTAAGTGTAAATTTTAACTGGAGCCCCCCCCTTTTTTTTTTTTTTTTTTTTTTTTAAGAGATGGGGTCTCCTTTTGTTGCCCAGGATGGACTCAAACTACTAGCCTCAAGCAATCCTTCCATCTCAGTCTCCTGAGTAGCTGGGACTATAGGCTCATGCCACCACACCCAGTATCACTTCTTAAAGTTGTTAAACCAAGATAGCTAGGGGGTATGGGTGTGTGCCTGCCTCATGGATTAAGGCAAATGGTTTATAGGATACAGGCTTTTTCCCTGTGGCTAGCCTGTCAACAGGAACTGGAAGGTAATGGTTGCTAGGAACACAGGGTGCATTTGGGAATGAAAATCTGAATTTTACTCTTCCTTTTTATCTGTGATATGTTTGCCCAAGATTTAGCCTGTTATACAAATTGTTTTGCCCCCAGGTGGTTCAGTTTTAGAAAATGAGTCAGGAACATACTGAGCCTCGTGGGTGATTGGGGTCAGCAAAAAAAACTGAGTTCAAGCCCCAGCTCTGTGATGCCCTAACCGAGTGACACTGGGCAAGTCTATTAACCTCTTCGTGCTTCATTTCCCCACCGGCGAGGTGAAGCCAGTACTTGCCCTGCCTGTCTCCAAGGGTTGCTCTGAAATTCAGCTGAGATGTCTGTGGAAGTGTTTTATAAATGACAAAGCATGTGACCATGGTGATGATGAGTGCTTTTGGGTAAGTGCTACACTCTTTGAGGAAAAAAAAAACCTCTTGATTCTTTGTATATAATAAAAATTCTGGTTCAGTGTTTTATCACAATCAGCATTTATAAACTGGATGCTGAATCAGTATCTTAGAAGCTCTGAAAATAAGCCAGTTGAATATTGTTTTAAATTCTTGAAGTGAATTCAGTCTACTGGCCTGAGTGACAAATGTCAGGCAAAAATTTCAACTTTAGATTTGAGGCAGTTTTCCTCTTGAACGTGAATTGCTCAGAATTTTTTTTTTAGTAGCAGTATTAATCTGTCCTGTTTTAATTGGCACTGAATAGTCTATCTCCCAAGCCTTGGTGGAGCCACAGAGGGGCCTCTTGGTAAAGGTGGAGATGCCAGTGCATCCCAGCACAGAATGCTGAGAAGGCAAAGGAAGAGAGGAACCTGTGTTACCATATTAAAACTTAATCTTGGCAACAAGCTCCTCTGCCAAGTTCCAGGTTGGCTACGAACATGGGCTGTGGTCCTTTACCCCTGCCCTCTGCCCATTTCCACTACTCTCCTCTGTCATCTTCCAGTAGCTTCCTTTCTTTTATTAACTAATTATAGCAGTCACCGTGGCCTTGGAATTAGCATCTCTGTTGTTGCCGTTTTTTAATAGCATTACTATGAAACATATAATTTATACTTTGGGCAGGTGACAAAGTCCAGGAAACAGCCATATAGGCAGAATGTCTAATTTACTCAGCTGCAGTGTTATTTTGACTCCAAGCAAATGTCCATGGGGAACAGAATTATCCATTTGAGATAAAATTGATCAGGCTGAGTTATAAAATGGTTCCCCAGCATATACATTTGTCTTTTCGTTAGCAATAACCTCTAAAGGGTGAATTCGAATATGATAGTCTCCTGTTGAAAACCCTCATTATTTAAAGATATTTTCAGATCAGACGTTGATACTATGATTATTTTTATTCTTTCAGTTCTCATCTTTTAGTGACACATCCTGAAGTATTTGAGGATGAAATGATATGGTGTCTGGTAGGACTTACTTCAATATAATACGGAAGGGGGGTGGTGTGGATGGCAGCAGAGATGAAACAAGGCTGGCTGTGAGTTGATAATTGTTGAAGTGTATACGGGTTTCATTATACTATTCTGTCTACTTTGTATATATATTTGTAGTTCTCCATAATAAAATGTTAAAAAAAAAAAACCTACCATGGGTTTCCCATTGCCCCAAGGTAGAGTCTAACCCTCTTAACATGGCCTTGAGACTCCTTTACTACCTGGTACCTACTAACCCTTCCAGGTTCATCTCCTAGGGTTTTCTGGCCCCAGGAAATGATTTGCAGTGGGCCTAACACACCCTGTCTTGCCTCTCGCTCTTTGTACTTGCTGTCTTCTCTTCCTATACCACTCTTTCCTTTCCTCTCGTCCCCTCGTCCTCACCCCGATTTGCCTGCCTAACTCTTACAGCTCCTCAGGTCACAGACATCATCACTTCCTCTAGGCCTTCCCTGATTGCCCTCCACCCAACTGCGAGTTAGGTGCCTTCGTGGAGAGTGCTTCCATCACTGTGTCTCCCTCACTTCAGTGCTCTTCATGGTGATCCCAGCCATCCACTTCCTTCTGGTTACCTACATGGTAATGTATGGTTATTTTGAGAAAAGGGATTATGCCCTATTTGTACATAGCAGGCAATCACTAAATAAGGAAATAAAAGGCCCACCCCAGGGCTTGGGGACACTTTGCCTCAGGTCTCCCAGTACCCCTGTACAGAGCCAGTGGTGCCTGGTGTTGATGTGGCTTCTGCCTGCTGCCTTATTTCTTCATGCCTCTGTTTGACTTGCCTCTGTTCCGTTTCATCAGGATTTTCAGTGACTTCCTATGAGTCACAGAAGCGCAAGCATAAGTTTGGACACCATATTCCTATATCTTTACCGTATCTTTACCGCACATGATGAGGAAGCTCTTACGAGTTTTGAAATGGTGTCCAGTCTACGGCTATACCACCCTGAATGTGCTCAATCTCATCTGAAATGATGTCTAGTACTACTAGGCACAGTTAAACATGCTCATTATAGGTTCAATAAGTTGCTTCTCTTGTTTTTGTTTGTTTATTTTTTACAGACAGTCTTTTTCTGTCACATAGGCTAGAGTGCAGTGGCACGATCATTACTCACTATAACCTCTAACTCCTGGGCTCAAGTGATCCTTCCACCTCAGCCTCCCGAGTAGCTGGGACTACAGGCATGCACCACCACACCCAGTTAATTTTTTTTTTTTTTTTGTAGAGATGGGGTCTCACTTGTTGCCTGGGGTGCTCCTGGCCTCAAGTGATCCTCCTGCCTCAGCCTCCCAAAGTACTAGGATCACAGGCGTGAGCCACCGCACCTGGCACTCCTCTGTTTTGAATAGGTCTCTACTACAGGGCACAACTCCATGGGGCATTTTATATTGTCAAGTTGATGGACATGTGAACCAGGAGCTATGACAGGAGTGTTTATTGTAGCAGTTTCAAATAGGAAAAAGAAAAAAATGAATAAAATCTCTATGGATAGGATAGATAAAGAAATTGTGGTTTAGTAGTCATATAACAGAATACAGAAGTGAAAATGCATGAACTGGAGTTAGACATACAAATTGGTTGAATCACACCAAAAAATAGCAAGTCAAAGAACATATACAGTGTGACACTATTGGTATAAAGTTCAAAGACATACAAAACTAAAAAATATACTGTTTAGGAATTTATACATATATGTAATATGCTTATATGTATTGTCTTAGTCTGTTCAGACTGCTGTAATAGAATATCATAACCTAGGTGTAGCTTATAAACAACAGAAATTTATTATAGTTCTGGAGGCTAGGAAGTCCAAGATCAAGGTGCCGGCAGATTTGGTGTCTGGTGAGTGCCTGCTTCCTAGTTCATGGATGAGGCCATCTTGCTGTGTGCTCATGTGGTGGAAGGGACAAGGCAGCTCTCTGTGGTTTCTTTTATAAGGACCCTAATCTCATTCATAAGGGTTCCACCCTCATGACCTAATCACCTCAGAAAAGCCCCACCTCCCAATACCATTGCATTGGGGGTTAGGTTTCAACACAAATTTTGAGGGGACACAAACATTCAATCTATAGCACACGCACACACACAAATGTGTGCATGGGAATGATAAATACATAGACCAAGATAGAGGTTTTTCTCTGGGCCAGAGGGAGATGTGATCAGGGAGGGGTACATGGGGCTCTGACAGTGCAGGTAACACTCTGTGCCTTGGGCTGCATGGTGGGTGCATGGTTTTTCGTTATACTTTATACTCCCTATATAGGCTAAATATATTTTTTGGATATGAGATATGTCTCATAACAAAGGTAACATTAAAAATAAATCCATCAGCAAATTTTAAGTGAGACCGTATTCCCAGCACTTCGAAGAAGGAAGAGGTTTGTGGATTATTTTTATTCTTACTGTTATTCTTCTACAGTTCATGGAGTAATTTTAATCAAATCATTCCTCACTTCTACTTTACCTAAAAGGCTGATGGCAGAAATACCAATTGCCATAGTTCCCCATTGGTGATCATCTGCAAGTAGGTTAAGTAGAACAGACCATTTCCTCTTACTCTGTCCTGTCCTTGTTCGTCGCAGATGTTGCCGTTGTGGACATGAGTGATGTCTCCAGACAGCCTTCTCTCTTCTACCACCTTGGAGTCCGTGAAAGTTTTGACATGGCCAATAACGTGATCCTGTACCACGACACTGATGCTGACACTGCTCTCTCATTGAAGGTAAAGGGTATTGTTTACCTTCTCCCGAATACTTCATTTTGGGAAAGCAGAATTATACATCCAGCTGAAATACTGTAGCACACGAGATTGGAGAAAAACAATAAAGACTTGCTTGTACAATTCCTTCCGTCCCACCATAGGTTCTAGTTCACACAGATGATTTCCAGGCTCATTAGGGAAGCAAAGGCAAAAACTCCTGTTAGTTTCCATTGAAGCAACCATATCACTCTGAATCCTTTCATGGGCAATTTGATGCAAGCCTACATATTATAAAAATCAGTTCTCAACTTGGATAATAACATGAAAACATTTAACAGTGATCAAAATGGGCAGAAAATTTTAGCATAGACACAATTATAGTATTTAATCTGTTATTTTCCCCCAGTCTGAAAGCAAAGCAAAACTGAAAACTTGTGTGTTCCTGCACAACTCAGTAATTATTGAGAATTTCTAAAATGAGTTTGTAAGTTTGATACAAGCTTTTTTGGATAACTTTTAAAAAATGCTTGTATTGGCCGGGCGCGGTGGCTCACGCCTGTAATCCTAGCACTCTGGGAGGCCGAGGTGGGCGGATCGTTTGAGCTCAGGAGTTCGAGACCAGCCTGAGCAAGAGCGAGACCCCATCTCTACTAAAAATAGAAAGAAATTATATAGACAGCTAAATATATATATAGAAAAAATTAGCCGGGCATGGTGGCGCATGCCTGTAGCCCCAACTACTTGGGAGGCTGAGGCAGGTGGATTGCTTGAGCCCAGGAGTTTGAGGTTGCTGTGAGCGAGGCTGACGCCACGGCACTCACGCTAGCCTGGGCAACAGAGTGAGACTCTGTCTCAAAAAAAAAAAAAAAAAAAAAAAAAAAAATGCTTGTATTTGTAAAATACACATGTCTAACGTGAGTTATTCCAAAATTCAGCTGATATTAATACTGTTGAATATCATAGAAAATCCTGGTCTGTGTTAAATCATTTTAGGAATAACAGATTAGTTTTGTTTATAGCAGTGCTTCTCAATGTTGACTGCACTTCAGAATCACCTGGAGAACTTGTAAATATCCCATACCCAGGCCACACCCCAGACCTGTTACATCACAATCTCTGGGGGGCAGGGCCCAGGCATGGGGATTTTTTTTTAAACCTCCCAAATGTGCAGCCAGGGCCGAGAACCAATGGTTTAGAGAGTCAGTCTTCACAGACATCATTTCTAAATGTCCAACTCGCTCAGTATTAAGAATCACTAATATATAGTAGTACAGTCATATACCAAAGTTGGACATATTTATTTGTGTTTCTTGAGGTTTAACATTAACCAGGTTTTCTGGGTTCTGTAATGATTTGAGATTATTTCCTGGTAGAAATACCACCTGCTTCAGATGTGTAACCTGTATGTGTTAAACATTACGTATACTTTACATAGATGTGTACTCTGTAATGACAGCACAATACTGTATTTTAAGAAATCATTCAGGCCAGGCGAGGTGGCTCACGCCTGTAATCCTAGCACTCTGGGAGGCCAAGGCGGCCGGATCGTTTGAGCTCAGAGTTCGAGACCAGCCTGAGCAAGAGCGAGACCCCGTCTCTACTAGAAATAGAAAGAAATTATATGGACAACTAAAAATATATATAGAAAAAAATTAGCCGGGCATGGAGGTGCATGCCTATAGTCCCAGCTACTGGGGAGGCTGAGGCAGGAGGATCGCTTGAGCCCAGGAGTCTGAGGTTGCTGTGAGCTAGGTTGACGCCACAGCACTCACTCTAGCCCGGGCAACAGAGTGAGACTCTGTCTCAAAAAAAAAAAAAGAACTCATTCATAAGACAGTGGAAGAAGAAACAGTTTTATTAGTGTAGTTTACATTGTAAAATATTTTGCCAAAGACTATAAACCAATCTAAATTACTTTAGATATTTTCACTAAGGTAGTTATTCTTAGAAATATTTAGAATTTAAAAAGTATGAAAGTATAGATTACTAACCTTTATTGTAATGAGAAACATGAAATTAAGAATGTATTTTTTTTCCAATTCAATACGATTTTTTCCTTCAACTGTGCCTTAGCAAAGTCCTCTGGAAAGTCCTATGACCTAGATAAGTTTTAATTTTTAAGGATATGGAAACATATTTCCTAAAATGGAAATGGGTAGTCAGTTATATCTAACATCAGAAGAAGCAACCTGCACTTGTTATCAGAAAATAGAAATCTCAGAGTGTATAAAACATGTTTTACGGGCCAGCTGTTTAATTATGATTTTTTCCCCCAGAAATGTTGGTTTTCAGTGCATAAATGATATAGTTAAGGGCTGCATGACTATCATGCTAAGTTAACTGGCTAAAATTGTCATCACTGAATTTGAAGATTCCTAGACAGTTCGAGTGGGGTGTCGGGAATCCTACCAGTACCATCCCTTCTATAGGAAGGCTAACTGTGGTGCAGCCTTCGCATTGATCTTTTCAAGAAATGGTTCTAGGCCGGGCGCGGTGGCTCACGCCTGTAATCCTAGCACTCTGGGAGGCCGAGGTGGGCGGATCGTTTGAGCTCAGGAGTTCGAGACCAGCCTGAGCAAGAGCGAGACCCCATCTCTACTAAAAATAGAAAGAAATTATATGGACAGCTAAAAATATATATAGAAAAAATTAGCCGGGCATGGTGGTGCATGCCTGTAGTCCCAGCTACTCGGGAGGCTGAGACAGGAGGATCCCTTGAGCTCAGGAGTTTGAGGTTGCTGTGAGCTAGGCTGACGCCACGGCACTCACTCTAGCCTGGGCAACAGAGTGAGACTCTGTCTCAAAAAAAAAAAAAAAAAGAAAAAAAGAAATGGTTCCAGACCTGAGGATAGCACAGCACTTCCCAAATGCTTCTCTGGGAAGGTGAGATGCAGGGCACTCAGTGCCCCAAACTTAAATCTCAAAATCTTTTGGGCAAAAGCATTGGCACTGCCCTGGGAAAATCCTTATAAGCATAAGTGCCCCCTAATAGTTCCATAGCTAACCACTTATGATCAATTTTCCTTGGAATATGAATTTTACACTTCTCAGAGGTTCATTCTATTTGAAGCTTTTTTAGAGGGAGGTTTCAAGTGATTAATTCTTGCTCTAAGGTAGGTGCTGGATGATGGGGGTTGCTGGCCAATGCTTATGGGAATTAACTGTTTTGAAAAAAATCTATATTCATCTTTTGTTTTTCTTTTCAGGATATGGTAACTCAGAAAAACACAGTAAGTATTACATTTTCAGATTTTTAGCCTTGTAAATAAATTCATAAAATGCTTGCCTGAAAATCACACAGGTAGCAAATGACTTCTAATCATACCTGTTGGTTGTGTTTTTAAGGAGGGCAGCTAGAAACTCCCTATGCCTCAACCTGCCAGCTAGCCCAGGCCCTACTCAGCCATTGAAGGTGTGGGGCAGAAGGCAAGATCAGGAAAGACAGTGTATGTTCTTCGTTACTAACTAGGACTTTGCACTGGAACCACCTGCCTATCTCCTTCTGAGCTGGGTCAGTGTTCCTATGGACCACCAAGAGTCTTTTTTTGCTGTAGCCAGCATCTCCCATACTTCCCCACCAGTTTCCCTAACGATAGAGGATTGTGAACTTATACCTCAGTTAATGTGGGGGCTAGCCTGAAGTTCCCTGCCACAAGCTGAAAAGAAGTGGGGCAGAATTCTACTTCCTTCTGTTCTGTCGATGTACTGAAGTCTCCTGATTTGGCTTAAAAGTTCTGCAGTTACTTAGTTTTCTTGCCATGTTGGTTTGAATAGTACAATGAAACCACTACCCTAAAGCCATTTAAATAAGATCATGTCCTTGGAAATGGTTCTAAGGTTATCCTGTACCTTTGAATGCACCTCAAGCTGCCCACGCGCACCTCCCCTCCCAGACCTATGGCATTGTGGTTTGAGAAACCATGATGTAGACTCAGGACAGGCCCTTGCTTCCTTTCTTTTGGGCCTCAGTCTCCTTGCCCACTGGCCCTTCTAGAAGGGAAGGGCCTACTGACTCTTCCTATTCCAATTAGGGTTCCTAGAGGGAGAAAGAGAAAAGAACCCAGGAGGTGAAGCCCGCTGTAGGGGAACAGGAGCTTTGTGTGACTTTAGCCCTTGGCAGAAGGCCCTAACCTGCAACTTTGGGGACCCAAGCTTCCCCAGGACCCTGACAGAACTCCTCACCTGAGGTGGAAGTTCTAGAAAAAAGCAAGTGATATAGTTTATGTGATTACTCTTGGAGCACGGATTTAACAAGCAGGCCTATAAAAGAAGGCATCAGGGTGGTTTCGAGTTCCTCTTGGAAAAGAGATGGAACAATGTGTGACTTCATTTTGTCCCATTTACATCCTGTTGTTGTCCACTTATGGGAATCTTTCTTGTTCTTTCTAGATCTTGGGTTTTTTTTTTAATGACCTCCTTCATGGAGAAACGGGGGAGCTGTCAAAGGAGATTGGGCCTAAGGTGCTGTTGTAGCTGCAGCCCTGCTCTAAGAACACTGGGCAGTTGCTCCACCCCTGCCCAGGCCTCAGTATCCTCAGCAGTAAAATGAAAAATGTTGAACTCAGTTGTTTTGCTCATAAATACCTTCCAGCATTCAACATCTGTGGTTTCACATTTGTTGCACAAGCAAAAAGATGCAACTTGGATTTAATGCAAGAATGTCTATGAAACCCTTATTCCTTAAAACAAGTTACATTAAGGCAAGGAGCAAGGGAGACAACTCGTGTTCTTTTTCCACTCCTGGGTGTTGAGAGTGTCAGCACTTAGAAATATTCTGTCCTCCAGGAGACTTAGTATTATTCTGTTGCAATTCTACTACATACCTTCCTTTCTAGCACATTCTCCCTTCTCCTAAACACCCAGGAATTCCTTGACATTCTTGGTAATTCTGATCATACCTTGACACTGTTCTTCCTAGGTATTGTTGGTTTATTGGTTTGTTTGTTTTTAGGAATAATCTTATTCTAAAGGATTTGGCAACTAATCTCTATGCTATATTTGGCATTATGGTAGAATTGAGTGCTCGATATTGGTTGTCTTTCTTGGAAAGATGTGAAAATTTGAAGCATTCAGAAGAATAACAAAAAGGATCCCAAGTGACTTGAAAAGTAGAAAATCGCACCTAAGTGGAAAGGCTGAAGGGAAATAAACTTTGAGAGGTACCATTAGTGGTTATTTTCAAGTGTTATCTTCTTTCTGAAAGTAAAGAGACAGTTACTTTTTCCACTCCAGATGGGCTGGAAGTAGGGCAAACAGAAAAATGGTTTGGGTCAGCAGAATGGACATCTTGCAACTAATGGTGATTAAACATTAAAATAGAATGTCAAAGTAAATTGGGTGACTCTAAGGAGACCTTGCTCACTTGCCCCCTACATGTGGATTGGGGTAAGACTGGAATCAGAGGCCTGGATCAAAAGACCCCAGAGATTCGGAGAGAGAATCTGGTATAATTGTGGATTTGTGATCATTTTAGAAAGATTTAAACACACACACATACACACACAATGTAGTCATAGTGAACTATAAAGTCTTTTGTTCAAAGTGATTTATGAATATGTGAAAGCTAAGATACTCTGAGATCTGTCTTCAGAGAGTCATTTGATGTTTCTAGAGTTGTGCCTGATGACATATTGAATTCGGCTTCACTTGTCAGAGGAGTGGGCACACTTGTTTCCATTTCTGGAGGGTCATTGCTTTGCAGGGATGTAAAAGATGGGAAACTGATCTCTGGGTTTCAGACTAGACCATGCATAGCCATTCTGGGCTCCTTTGCTTTCTAGAAATGTGGTGTCAACTTTTATGTTCACCTCTTTTACAGATGATGGTCATATTCTTGTGTTCTGGCTTTGTTTTTTTTAAAAAATACCTTATTTAGGTATAACTTACATACCATAAAATTCACCTGTTTTAAGCACACACAATTCAATTACTTTTTCTTTTCTTTCTTTTTTTTTTTTTTTTTTTTGAGACAGGGTCTCACTCTGACACCTAGGCTGGAGTACAGTGGTGTCATAATAGCTCACTGAAGCCTCGAACTCCTGGGCTCCAGCAATCTTCCTGCCTCAGCCTCCCAAGTAGCTAGGACTATGGGCATGCACCACCATGACTGGATAATTTTTCTATTTTTTATAAAGATGGGGTCTTACTGTGTTGCCCAAGCTGGTCTCAAACTCCTGGGCTCAAGCAAACCTCCTGCCTCAGCTTCCCAAAGTGCTGGGATTACAGACATGAGCCACTGTGCCTGGCCCAGTGACTTAATAATTTATAGAGTTGTGCAGCCAATTGTAGGATGTGTACCACAATCTGGTTTTAGAGCATTTCCGTCACCCCAAAAAATGTTTATTTGCAGATAATCCCAGTTCCCTCCCCAAGTATCTACTAATCTACTTTGTGTCTTTTAGATTTGCCTTTTCAGAACTTTTTTCATATGAGTGGAATGATACTATATGTGGTCTTAAGCATCTGCTTTCTTTCGCTTAGCATGATGTTTTGAAGTTCATTTTTGACGTAGCATGGATCAGTAGTTCTTGCCTTTTGATAGCTGAATGGTATTCTACTATATGGGTATTCCACATTTCATCCATTTCCCAGTTGATGGACATTTCGATTGTGTCCACTTCTTGGCTATTATGAATAATGCCACTGTCAACATTTGAGTACAAGTCTTTGTATGGACATATGTTTTCATTACTGTTGGGTATATACCTAGGAATGGAATTATTGAAGCATAGGGTAAATATACCTTTAACTTCTTAAGATAATGATTCCAAAGTGGCTGTACCATTTTACATTTCCACCAGCAGTGAGAGGCCCAGTTTCTTCACATCCTCACCAATACTTGGTATTGTCTGTCTTTTTATTATACCTACTCTAGTGAGTATGAAGTGATGTCTCAGTGTGGTTTTAATTTGTATTTCCCTAGTGACTAATGATGTTGAGCATCTTTTTATGTGCTTATTAGCCATTTGTAATCTTCTTTGGTGAAATGTCTATTCAAATCTTTTGCCTACTTTTAATTGGGTTGTATTACTATGGAGTTGTAAGAGTTCTTTATATATTCTGAAAGCAAGGGCCTTTTCGGAGGCTTTGTCAATTATTTCTTTTATAGATCATGTTTTTGGTGTTATATTTATGAACTCTTAGCTTAAATCAAGCTCACAAAGTATTACTCCTATGTTTTCTTTTAAAAGTTTTTTAGTGTTCGCTCTTACGTTTAGGTCTCTGATCCATTTAGAGTTGATTTTTGTGTTTGGTGTGAGGTAGATGTCCAACTTCATTTTTCTGCATGAGGATATTCAGTTGTCCAGTACTATTTCTTGAAAAGACTATCTTGTCCCCATTGGCACCTTTGTCACAATCAACTGACTATATATATATATATATATATATATATAAGGATTTATTTCTGGGCTCTCATGTCTATTCATTGATCTACCCTGTATGTCTATATATCTACCCTTATGCCGATACCATGCTGTTTTGATCATTATAGCTTTGTAGTAATTTTTGAAATTGGGAAGTTGAGTCCTCCAACTTTGTTCTTCTTTTTCAACATTGTTTTGGCATTTGGGGCCCCTTGTAGTTCCATATAAATTTGAGGATCAGATTTTCCATTTCTGCAAAAAAAAAAAAAAAAGAAAAGAAAGAAAGAAAGCCATTAAATGTTGATAAGGGATTGCATTGTATCTGTAGATTTCTTTGAGTGGTATTGACATCGTAACAATATTAAGTTTTCCAATCCATGAACATGGGGTGTCTTTGTATTAGGTCTTTAATTTCTTTCAGCGATGTTTTGTAGTTTTCAGTGTACACGTCTTTCATCTCCTTGGTGAAGATGAAGGTTAAACTTATTCCTGGGTATTTTATTCTTTCGGATACTCTTGTAAATGGAATTGTTTACTTAATTTCCTTTTCAGGGTTGACTTTTGAAGAATATAACTTTCACAAAAATCTTTTTAACATTTACTGCATCTTACTTCATGATTCACTATTTGAGTTAAAAATGTAATTCAATTTTTGGTCAGAGTTCCATAAAAATGACTTCTTTTTCTGTATTACTTTCATCCATTTTAATTCTTATGCTATTTTTCTGCTGCTTTAGAAATGACAAAGATAGCTACTTTCAACATTTTATCACTTTGAAAAATATATTTACATGATGGCAGGTCAAGGTTGAACGAACCTTTATGAAAGCAAAAGAGTGAAAATAAAGCCAACCCCGAATCTACTTTATTTATTAAACCTTGGAACTTCCTAGTAGTTTGTCACTAGTGTACATAGTCCATACGTATTCTGTAACTTCGTTTGCTTTAATTTTCCTTAACAAGAATGGCCATACCATCAAACTTATGGCTGACTTTGGAGGTTGATTTACCCTGGAATCAAACTCTGAGGCTTGAGTTTAGGGTACAGGAGGTTTATTAAGGCATGCCCTTGGGACTGATGCTAGGGAAGGGGAGTAAATAAAGCAGGACTGGGAAGAGGGAGAAATGGAGCTGGGATGCAGGCTCAGTGTCAACTTTGGCTGATCCAGTGAGGACGTCTGGAGCTGGAATGGCCTTTCTGAGTTGTCCTGAATTAGAATGAGATGGCCAAGCCTTTATATTCCTGTATCCTTCCATCATTGGAAAGAGTGTTACATTGGGTGAGATGCTCTCTGCAACTGAGGCAGTTCCAGAAGTGACAGCAAGGGCTGATAGCTTAAGAGCTCCCAGCAGCTGGGGCAACACATCCTTTCTTGAATGGAGCTCTAGGCAGCATACTCGAGTGTCTACTACATTATAATCATTTCATTTGAAAAATATATGTCACATATACTCCAAGACTAAGAAATACATCTCCAAGGCGGATAAACACAGAAATAATTGTTTCCATTGGATTAGTGGGTGGTTACCTGAAAGGTATTCACAGCCTTGTTAGAGAGGAAACACGGAGACCTGCACCTTCCCTGTCCACCAGAAGAATCACTGGGAGAAAATGAGATGGTTCACTCAATATTTGGTGAAGGGATTGTTAAAAATACACTGGAACTTATTTTCATTTGTCATGTCCTAAAGCCAGGGTTCAGTTGTTTTTTTAAAAAGCAGAGTTAAATCTCCAAGCTAGGATCACATTATTTTTTAAAAACCTTATTAAAAAACATGTTATTAAAAACTAATCTGGTTCTTGACCACTGGACTAGGTGATTAGTTTTTTTCTGGAAACTCAATGAGATTTAAAAGAAACTCATTGTTCCTACTAAAATGGTTATCTTTATAATCCCAATAAATTGGAAATTCTTTGAGAAACAGACATTGGCACTATTGGGAGCATTGCCTTCAATGTTGGAAGTCTTCCCTCTGGCTCATGGGGATGTTTAGGCCTTGAGTTCAAGGTAACAGAATTTCTCCTGCTCTTTTTCTCTTGCCTTCCTCAATTCTTTACTTTGCTGTAGCTTGGGATTCAAAATTATCAAAGATGATATAGTTTGCTTAGGAAAACTTTGACAGAAGGACAATTAAATTTCTTTTCTCCTTTCCGTATTCTTTGGGTTTTCTGAGTTCAAAATCAAGATTTCCACCACTTTTACTAGCAAAGACTCAATTTCAAACAAGAAGATTACATCCCATAGTAGAGGGAGAATTTTATTTTACACACAGAACATGAATGATGTAAAAACCTCTGCCCTTTACTTATTCATTTGATTTGTATATCTATGTTTTGTTATTTTTTACTTCATCTCAAATTATCTGTTAAAGTCTTTTTGTCCTTTTTTTCTACATGCCTTTGGTCTTTTTTTTTTTCCAGAATATTACAGGGGTACAAACACTTTGGTTACATAAATTGCCTTTGTACTGCCCAAGTCAGAGCTACAAGCGTGCCCATCCCTCAGACAGTGTGCACCACACCTGTTAGGTGTGAATTTACCAAACCCCCCTCCCTACTCTCACCTGCCCGACACCCAGTGAATGTTACTTCCATATGTGCACATAAGTGTTGATCAATTAGTACCAATATAATGATGAGTAATATGGTGCTTGTTTTTCCATTCTTGTGATACTTCACTTAGTACAATGAGCTCCAGCTCCATCCAAGATAATACAAGAGGTGTTAGTTCATCATTTTTTTTTATTGCTGAGTAGTACTCCATGGTATACATATACCACATTTTGTTAATCCACTCATGCCTTTGCTCTTGCTCCTGTTTGTTCTTTTTAAGTGGAGTACCCTGGAGTACGTGAAACTTTTCTCTGTACCTCTTGACTATCACAAGGGTAATGTCAAGTTTCACAGGGCCAATGTTGGATGGAGCCAAATGATCAATATTTAGTTCTGCCTACCAACTGAATAAGTCTTTGATATACATGACACCCATCTATTTTCTTTAAATTGAGACATAATTCACATACCATAAAATTCACTATTCACCCATCTGTGTTGGGAATTTTGTACAGCTTTATTTAAGAATATTTCAGAATTAGGCTGAAGTGACAGTGACAAGAATCTTGGAAAGGGAGGAGAAGGCCTGAGATTTGTCTGGCTTTGCGGTCATCTGTAAGGCCAGTTGGTTAACTACGCTGAGTCTCGGTTTCTTCTATAAAATGAGATGATTAACGAGGTGACTTCTGAGATTTGTGCCAGCTCTGAAGCAATCCTGTGACTTTATGATGGCCATGCAGTTGTTTAAACAAAGTAGATCAACTATCACAGTAGCTCAGCACTACATGGCATGTTTCCAGCAGGGATATCTTCATTTACCTTTAACTGGCACAATAGCCTGATTATCCTGTTGAAATTGTTATACAGCTTCTGTATATTTGTTTCTCTGATGACCAGATAATTATAGAAAAGTAGCATTGTAGAATGCTATTTGCATTGATCTCAAAACAAAAACAAAAACAAAACCCTTGCATTTTCCTAGACAATGCATGTGTGCTGATTTTTAAAATTCTCCTCTAACTGGCTAGACAAAGAATCTTATCTGTTAAGCTTAAACCTTGTAATCATTTTTTAGGGGGTAAAGTCAACTTGAAATTTCTCCCTTAATATTAACAAATTGACTTTGTCATACATGGTCATATTAAATAATTTTTTAAAAATTATTGTCCCATGTTTGTTAATTTGCTCCCTAAATTTTCTTGGGAACAATCTTCTGTGCTTTTTCAGTTTTGGTTTTCAGTGAGAATTTGCGATCCACTTGCATTACAAGATACAAGCTCCAAAGTACCACATTCTGCCAGCAATCAAGATGTGTATTCTTCTGCAAGTGCTCAGAAATCAGTTCATCTTGAGTAGTATTAAACCACCTTCCATCTGCCTTAGATGCTTTTTTCCCCTCTCTTTTGACTAGGCCATTTGTTGACTGATTAAATGTTTGTATCATTATAAAAAATGTTTTCTGGAAGGTCAAGCCAAAAGTCTCATTATGAAGTTGGCTGGGATAAACTTTTACATATCGTATTTGCTCCAAAGAATTAATTTGTGAACCCTGTCCTGCTGTTGACCAACTTTGCCACCTGCTGCTAGCCATAAATAAAAGTAAGTGCTAGTGTAATGAGGCCCCTTGGCTTGTTTGTCCATCCTGGCCTTCTTGGACCTTTGGCCACTTTGTATGGGCAGCCTTCAGAGAAGCCAGCTGAGGAGCAAAACCAAAGTGTCCTTGGTTAGTGGCCATGATTGAACCCAGTGATAACTGAGTCGAAGTCCTGACATGCTGTGTTTTCCTGGGCCATCCTAAAGAATCCAGGCAGCTGTTTACAGATGGGAATTACACTGTCGTTCATGAAGAGCTTTCTGTTGGAAGCCCACTAAAGGAAATAACATTTTAGGTTTGTAGTTAAGGATGTTCTACGTGAAGCATCTAAGAGTTTGCAAGTGGGGGTTCTTAACTTTATGAGGGCCATGGGACCCCTTTGTCAGTCTGGAGGAGCCTATGGACCCCTTCTCAGAATGTTCTCAGAATCTTCTAAAATGCTTACATACAAAAGATTACAAAGGAGACTCATTATTTCACGATACAGTTATCAAAATATTTTTAAAAGTTGTAATAGTAATCTCTGTGCTGCTTTACTAATGTCTTAATAAGATCAAGCAGCAGGTTTAAAAAACTGTCATAATTTTGGAGTAGTGATGGGTATAGAAGTTATTTTGAGATCTCTGTAGGAACTGTAATGTGATATGAAAAACTCTACGACTTCTATTCGTGACAAAGTGTCTCTCAGGTCTCGCTAATACTACTAGGGCATGTTACCTACATTTCTAATTGAAGGTAATGTTACATTTCAAATGATGGCAAATGATGACAAAGATGTAATTTTTTTCTCATTCAAGTTCACAGACTTCTAAGAATTAATGGACTCCAGGTTCAGAACTCCTAGTCTGGTGTAGAACTATTGCACATAACGAATATTTATTGGATGCCCACTATGTGTGAAGCACTTCACAAAAAGGGCCATATTTAAGCCTCTATTGTCTAATAAGGTTGACACTATTATTTGTCCCCATTTTAAAGATGAGAAAACTGAGGTTTAGATAGATGAGTGCATTTTTCAGAGTCATCCATCTATGATGGGGTGAAGCTGGAATTCATTCCTTGGCCCTCTGAATTCTTCACCATGTTGCTATGCTTGAATTGGGATGATACTGACTTCCCATTTCAGTACTGATAAAGTGTTTCTTGTTCACCTGACCTCGCAAATGGGAAAAACAAAACACTACCCAGTTCTGCTGAGAGGATGATGAAATTGGCACACCCTCACATGCTGCTGGTGGGAGTGTAAATTTGTTCCAGCTTTTCTTACAGCAACTTGGCCAACACGTATCAAGAACCTTAAACTTGCTCTAGTAATTTCACTCCTGGGAAGCTATCCTTAGGAAAAGACCACAGCACAAAGCTGCCACATGCAAAGATGTTCATCTCAGTGATACTTATAGTAAGGAAAATTTCAAAACAAACTGAAAGTTAAGCAATAGGAGAGTGGTTAAGTAGACTATATATATTTACCAGATGGTTTATTAGGCAGGCATTAAAAATTATGGCATTTAAGACTATATAAATAAATTTTTATAACAAATGTTTATAAAATCACCTATTTAATGATGGTATAGGACAGTCTGTTCATGGTGGTGATATTTGTAGATGGCAGTAGTTCTGGGATTTCCCAATTGCTAGGTTAGGAACTAAAAACTTTAGAGGACAAATTCCTTACTACCTGCACGCTGTCAGAAACCAGTGGTTTACTCTGCCCTCTGACCTCACTTACTATATCAGAGTCACCCTTTTTGGAAATATTTGGAGAGTGTTTAGAATAAGAGTTTACATATTAATGTGGCTAGCATACTGGTTCGAATGCTGCTTTATGTAGGAAACTAAGCTGCCTTTGTTAAATTTGTTTTAATGAGCTGGATTCTTGAGATGTTTCCATTTATAAATGTAACAATTAGAAATAGCTGATCCTAGCTCCCCATTGAACATGTGTTATGCTAATCATTGTTTTTATATTTAATTTCTGGTCTCTCCACCAACAAAAGTCTGAATGTGTTCCATCCTTTGAAGATGTTTGGTCCTATTTTTTCTCTTTATAAGAACAGAAGTACTATGCTCAGAAGCTTGTGCTTTCATTTGGAAGTTTATGAATTGCTTTTAAAAATGTAGTCATTAGTCCCAATTTCTTTCTGTAAACTTTCTTAAACTTTTATGCACTTTTTGAAAGATTTTCTTAAAGAAAGTATTTTTACCTTCCCAAGTCTCCAAATTCCTGCTGTCTCTTCAGTTCTGTTCGTTAAACTCTCAGCTGATTTCAGAGTTCATGCATTTCCTCTCTTTCTCCTTATTTTTCTCTAACTATAACTAAATGTTTTCTCAAGGATCAAACCCTCTCCTAACTGCAGGGAAGGCTTCATCAGTCTCTGCTGCTACTGCTCTGCCGTCTTAAACAAGAACTTGTGACAGCACATAGCATATGTTTGTCAAAATCCAATTTTCACACCTCATTATTTAGGATTTGAGCAGAACTGGGGCAAAGTTTACTCTTGGGCTATTTGGGAAGACTAGGTTTATTAAAGGAATAATGTAAATGAGACTTCAGCACAAATGTTTGTCTTAGAAGCAATTTTAAGACATAATTCTGTACAAATAGGTTAGATTCTTGCATCTTCAATTTACCTGGTATAGAGGCTCAGGGTTATTTAATAGTAATGTTTATCAGTATTTTTGTTATAATTATGTCTTTTAAAGAAACAGAAGAAAACAAATGTGTATATGTATATATAGAGAGAGATTGTTATATTAACCTTTTAATTTACCATTTCTGGTTCTTTTCATTTGTTCGTGTGGATTCAAGTTGCCATTTGGTGTCATTTCCTTATTCCAATACAACTTTTTTCCTACCTGTGTCCTTTTTGATGTTATTGTCAAATATATTTCTATATTTTATAAGCCCCAACATGTGATTATATACATCATTTTCTGAAACTGCTTTTTAAATCAGTTAAGAGAAGAAAGGAGAAGAAATTTGCAATTATATTGTCTCTCTCTTTTTTTTTTTTTGAGACAGAGTCTCACTCTGTTCCCTGGGCTAGAGTGCCATGGCGTCAGCCTAGCTCACAGCAACCTCAAACTCCTAGGCTCAAGCAATCCTGCCTCAGCCTCCCGAGTAGCTGGGACTACAGGCATGCATCACCATGCCCAGCTAATTTTTTTCTACATATATTTTTAGCTGTCCAGATCATTTCTTTCTATTTTTGGTAGAGACAGGGTCTCATTCTTGCTCAGGCTGGTCTCGAACTCCTGAGCTCAAACGATCCTCTTGCTTTGGCCTCCCAGAGTGCTAGGATTACAGGCATGAGCCACCGCGGCCGGCCCTAGTGTCTCTTATAATTGCGTACATAACTACCTTTACTGGCATTCTTTGTTTTTTATCATGTGGATTCAAGTTACTTGCTTTCTGGTGTTACTTGCTTTCAAACTGAAGAACTTTCTTAGGTATTTTTGTAAGATGAGCCTGCTAGCAACAAATTATCTCAGTTTTTGTTTATCTGAAAATGTCTTCATTTCACCTTCATTTTTGAAGGGTAGTTTTGGTGGATACAAGATTCTTGGTTAACTTTTTATTTTCTTTCAACACTTTGGTTATGTCTTACCTTAGCCTTCATTGTTTCTGATGAAAAGTGAGATGTTAATCTCATTGGAGTTTCCTTGTACGTGACAAGACATTTTTCTCTTGCTGCTTTCAAAATTTTCTTTCAGAATTTTGACTATGATGTCTGAGTGTGGACCTCTTTGCCTTTATCCTACTTGGAGTTCCTTTAGCTTCCTAGATATTTGATTTCATCAAATTTTGGACGTTTTCAGCAATTATTTCTTTGAGTGTTTTTCTGCTGCTTTCTCTCCTCCTCTTCTGGGACTCCTATGATGTGTCATGTATGTTGGTATGCTTAATGGTGTCCCATGTTTCTTTAAGGCTCTGTTCTTCTCTCTGTTCTTCAGGTTGCGTAATCTATATCTATCTATCTTCAAGTTTGCTGATTCTTTCTTCTGCCTCTCAAATCACCTGTTCAGCCCCTTCAGTGGCTATTATACTTTTCAATTCCAGAATTCCCATTTGGGTTTTTTTAAATAATTTCTCTTTATTGATATTCTGAGATAATGTCATCATACCTTCCTTTAATTCTTTAAGCATGGTTTTCTTTAGTTCTTTGAACATATTTATAGTAGCTGCTTTCAAGTCTTTGCTAAGTTCAATATCTGGGTCCTTTCAAAGGCAGTTACCATTTCCTCCTGTTTTCCCCATTTGTGGATCACACTTTCCTGTATCTTTGCATGTTTTATATTTTTGTTGTAAATTGGACATTTTAGAAAATATAGCAGCTCTGAATATTGATCTCCCTCCCTCCTGCCTCTGGCGCATGTTGTTTTTGTTGTTTGTTTCATGACTTGGCTAGACTAGTTGAGTGAAGTCTGTTTTTCTGCAGTATGCAGCCTCTGATGTCACTCTTAGAGGGCACAATCTTGGACATGTGCACAGTTACTCTGACCCCTCTATCCCTACCCAGGGAGCAGCTGGGCTCTCTTTGACTCTCTTTCTCTGATCTTCCTGTTAAGTTCGTGACCCATTTTCTGTATTGGTATTACACCCAGTTGGTAGTCTCCTTTGTTAGGTAATGGCTCTATTGTTTTTGATGATGTCCTGAGGCACAAATTGTTCCACAGTCTGATATAATTAAAGTTGGCCCATTTGCAGGAATAGTCCTCAAGTGCAGTCCCTGAGGCTTGGTCTGACCTCAGGAAGGCTCCTCTTAGCTGTCTCTTTCCCTGGTTTTCTCTGTTAAACTGCTAATTGTCATACCCTTGACTTATTCTTATGATGGAGCTACCAGCCCTCTCTTAATTGCCTGCCACCAAAATCTATCTTTTTTTAAATAATGCACGTGAGCTTGAACTTCTCTATGTTGTGTTCCATGTAAAGTTAATTCTCTTATGAAGAGGTGCAGAGTGCTCTGTTCTTACTGCCTGCCTCTGCCCTGGGAGTGCTGAACAACTGTTCTGGACTGGATCTAGTGGTGGAGACAGCAGCCTCCTTCTCTTGGGATGATACACCCTGCTCTATGAGTGGGGCACTGGGCAGGGGTGGCAGCCTGTGGTCTTCTCAGCTTACCTCTCTTGGCATGGAACCTTCACTCTCTGAGTGAGCTTAAGGCAAGGACAATCAGGGCCCAATATTCTTGGCCTGTTTCACCTATGATAGAGCTTCTGCCCTACAAATACTGGGTGGAGAAAGGGAGCCCTGGTCCTCTTGACTGCACTTGCCTGGAATAGAGCTTCTGCAACACCAGGCTGTGGTGGATGAGAATGCTGGTGGCCTGGTCTTCCCAGGAAAAACTGTCATACTGCACTGGAAGTGAGAGGGAACCCTGTTGTCTTGGCCATACCTACCCAGAGTAGAACTTCTGTCACTCTGGGGTTGGGGTGGGGGGATGAACAGGTTATGTATGGCTCATATGCTACAGAATCTCCCTGTTCTTATCAAGATTTAATAGATTTTCTTGAATGAAACGTTTTTCTACTTGCTGTATGTCGTTAGGACAACTTATAGAGACTTTCAATGGTTTTTAAAACAAAATTTTCACCAGTTATGGTTGTTTTCCTAGGGACAGGATCTGAGGAGCTTGTCATACCTCTAGTCTATCTCTAACTTTTTAAAAATAACAGACTATATTTCCTCAAAGATATTTTACCTTCTAGACCTCACTGTTCCACACAGCCCTTTTCTCCCTCTCAGTCTGAAATAGGAAGGCTTTTATCTTAAACTCAACCAATTTCAAGTGGCAGAAAAAGCAGTTTAACTTCTGAATGCATAAATAGCATTTATTTTAGTAACATGGCTTTCTTGACATGGATGAAGGAGAAATTTGTCTCTAACCCACCAACACCTTAGTTTGCTGGGCAATTTGGGTCTCTTTGAGAATATGAAAGTGTTACAGGGAGGGAAGGGCCTTTGTTCCTGTGATGTAGGCAATTTCTAGTGATTGTGAAGAAGTAGATATGAGTCCCCTTCTCCAGTTATCACCTATACACTGGAATTTTTGCCCCTTCCACTTATAGCACTGGCATTTATGTTCTAAGGGGTTTAATGCCAATAGCTGGTGCCCACAAGGATGGTCTCCAGGTGCTGTTTTGCAGCAGGGTACGTATTCTCAGAAAACCCTATTTCCAGGGATAATAGAATACCAGAAAGCTTAGTCTATGACAAGGGTTGACTCGCCACCTGTTTTTGTATGGCCTGAGAGCTAAGAATGGTTTTTACATTTCTGAGTAGTTGGAAAATATCAAAAGGAGATGATGATTTCAGGACACATAAAAATATGAAATTCAAATTTGTGTCTGTAGAGTTTTATTGACACACAGCCGCACTCGTGTGTTCATGTGTCGTCTGTGTCTGCTTTCATGTTACGACAGTAGAGTGGAGTAGTTTTAAAAGAGACTGTGTGGGCCGGGCGCGGTGGCTCAAGCCTGTAATCCTAGCACTCTGGGAGGCCGAGGCGGGTGGATCGCTCGAGGTCAGGAGTTCGAGACCAGCCAGAGCAAGAGCGAGACCCCGTCTCTACTAAAAATAGAAAGAAATTATATGGACAACTAAAATATATATATACAAAAAATTAGCCGGGCATGGTGGCACATGCCTGTAGTCCCAGCTACTTGGGAGGCTGAGGCAGTAGGATCGCTTAAGCCCAGGAGTTTGAGGTTGCTGTGAGCTAGACTGACGCCACGGCACTCACTCTAGCCCGGGCAACAGAGTGAGACTCTGTCTCAAAAAAAAAAAAAATAAAATAAAAGAGACTGTGTGATCTGCAAAGCCAAAAACATTGACTGCCTGGCCCTTTACAGAAGAAGTTTGCTGACCCAGTCTAAAATATGTTTTAGTGGAGCAGCACTGGTAATTTTTTAACAAAATATTTTAGGGTCCAAAATGTGTGCTGACGGGACTGTAGATGCCAACAAGATAGAAGAGAGAGAGAGGTTCAGGGCAATTATTTATATTTTAATTTAGATGGAAATAAGAATGCCACCTGTCTTTGTGTAAACAAATCTTATTCAAAAGGAAAACTTATCTGTGTTGCATATATATATTTGAAACTAGTTCCCCAATGTTGTAAATTTTCCTAAACGTTTTGTTTGATCTGAGATCATGACTTTCTGACAGTTTTTGTAATGATCAATGAATTTCTTTTTAATTTAGAAGAAACCTTGTCCCTTATTTGACTTCCCATTCTTGGAGAAAGTGTACTTTCCAAGGTTCTATCTGCATTATGTCAAAATACCTAGATAACTCCACTAGTTCAGTTTAAAAAATCAAACAGAAGAAATCAGATGAATTATTTCTGGTTTCATATAAGTTCTTTAAAACTTAGTGGAGATACAGGAATTAAAAAGTTAGCATTTTAAGCTAGTTGCCTTTTATGACAGTATAGGCAAAATATTGACTACGATATCAGAATGTCACATAAGAATATATTTTAATACTCTAAATGTGCTAAAAATTGAGCCTTGACGTCATGTTCTTTAAAGGTAATATTTATGCTTTACAAAGATCATGATTCATAGTCTAACTGTAATCATTCCATAGAAAAAAGATAATATTTTACCTGGGTTGTGATTTGATGATACAAAAAATTTTAACCGATTCTTTTTCCAAAAGATCTGAGATGAATCATATTTATTAAATAATTTTTATTAAGTTTATGATAGTTCACCTGCAGTTAAATTATCAAATAATATGACTTTTTCATCTTTGCTGAAAGAAAGAAAAACAATATCCTTGGTTATCAGTGGATTCAAGCTCCCTCTGGTATGGAGAGCAGTCCTTGTTTCTCCCAAGTACTAACCAGGCCCGACCCTACTTAGCTTCCAAGATTGGGCACATTCAGGGTGGTGTGGCTACAGATAATCCTTGCTTCTCAATGGGTTTGGGTTCTTTCCAGTTTGGGGAGCAGGTAATGAAACGATGTAATTTGAGATTTAAAACCCTAAAATTTCTGCCAGTGAAGTTCAGAGACATGTATATGTCACTTTAGCATTCAAAATCAAATTTTTGTCATATCTATGTGGTAGAGCTTTTGAAATTGGGTGGTTTCCTGTTTTGTGCCTAATAGATTTGTAGTTGTATCGCACAAATTGTTGTTCATACTCAGGCATTTTCTCCTCCCCTGTCCCACCAGGTCCCACCTGCCCAAAGCCACAGCTATGTTTCCACGTGAATTACTTTCTGGAACATTTTTGTTTCTTTTTTCCAGGCATCTAGCGGAAATTATTATTTCATCCCTTACATCATGACACCATGTGCTGATTACTTTTGCTGCGAGAGTGATGCCCAGAGGCGAGCCTCCGAATACATGCAGCCCAACTGGGACAGCATCCTGGGCCCACTGTGCGTGCCCCTCCTGGACAGGTTCATTAGCCTCCTCAAGGACATCCACGTGACTTCATGGTAATTCCCATCAGCCACCAATAACCCCAGGAGCCTTGCCAAGGTTTACCTTCACTTTCGGGGAGGCAGTACACCTTCAAGTAACCAGAGTGCCCAGAGAATAGGGAACTCTGGCTGATCATTTAAAAATCTTCCTGGAATCCATTATTGCCCCTTGTTACCTCACTAAGCTGGGCCACTGAGGCAAAGTCAAAAGAGAATAGAACTAGAGCTAGGAGGTCAGGATTGGGCCTGTGTCTGGCCCTGACTCCCTGTGTGACCTTGACATATAACTTCTCTTCTCTGTGACTGTTTTCTCTTTTGGAAATTAAGGAAGTTTAATTCAGTGATTTTTTTTTTTTTAATGATCTCTTTCAACTCCAAGATTCTGTGTTTTAAGATCATTTCTGAACATGACTTTACACTCCCTTAGTGGTTGAGGTTGAGGTTCTTAAAATACCTCAGGAAGGTCATTCTGATCTTAAATTCTTGTGCTGTAAAGACCTATGTGCCTTGAGTCCAGCTGCAGTCATCCTGACCTCTGGACGTACTGTGACACGTTCCCTTTAGGTTTACATCAGAGGTGGCATGGAGCACTCAGGGGTGGACAGGTTTGGATTTGAATTCTGACTTAGGTGACCCCTAGCTGCATAGCCTTGAAAACGTCAGCTCACCAATTTGAGCCTCAGTGCTCAAGAAACTGTACCTTCAAATGTTCTTATTCTAAAAGTTAACTGGATTCTTCTTCACCAAAGGATCCAGTTATTTTGCTTGCAGCCTATTTAAAGGATTTATTCCTGTAAGTTCTGTCACAGGAGGATTTGTCCTTCCAAAACAAATGAGAATCCAGAGTGCTGGCAGGACTGACTCATAATGAAACATAAAGGACCTCACTCACATCATGCTTTGGCTCACATTGTGGCCCCCTGAACTGTGGAGTGTTACTACTGTCTTGTGTGAGGTGTTAACACACTTGTTAATAGTCTCTTTTCCTTTTCTATCCCATCACTTCTCCTTTGGCTGCAGACTTTACAGACTTTAATGGGAAAACAAGACTGAAAACCTAGACACATGTGACCACGTGCCAATGTAGAAAGCAAATGGGGAACATTTTGTGGCACATTCCTGGAAAACTTCATTGAGTCACCCCTTGTTTCACTATTGTCTTATTGCAAAACAAACACTTTAGTGAAGTTAATGGAGAAAGCTCTTCCAATACCATATTTTCAGGTCTGACAAGGAGGTAGGCTAGCTTAGATCTGCCAGATGATTCAGGTCTTTGTGAGAAATGGACTCAAGTTTGTTTCTCATTCAGTGTATGTATGTATCAGTAGGAAAACAACTCTTTTGATTTGGTTTAATTTCAAAGGGCTTGAAATACCTGGTGGTGGATTTCATTCCATAAACTAGCAGGTGTCTGGCAGTGGTTAGTGAGAGGGGAAATCGTGCTTATGGTAAAACATCTATGATAGATGACAGGTAAATTTTTAGCTCAAGTGCCACCTCTGGTAGATTTATAAAGTTTATCTTGAGTCCTGTGCTGAAAAGGGCTTTGAAGCCATTTCCAAGTTCACATTGATTAGCAACATCTTCCCTGGTTCCCAGAGGCAGAAATGGCTGCATGTTTATTACATATCTGATGTCCCCAAGCCATATTCAAGTCAGTATTTTATTTACTTAAGTTACTGTTCTTATTAGGTTTTTCAGTTTATTAAGACTATTTTTCAGAATTACCCTTGAAAAACAAGACTAAAGAATAACTCTTTATTCATCATGCTAAACTAATAACACTATAATAGCTTTGATGCCTTTATAGTCCACCAAAGGAGCAATGGCTGTCACTCAACTTAATGATTCATTTGATTAATGACAAAATTTTAAACACTGGCAGAATCTGTTAATTTGATCATCATTGGGGTAATAGAAATTGACAAATAAAGGAATAAAAAAATCAATGCACTGATATTTTAATATCAGAACCACTTCTGTGGGGCTTCACATTATTCTTTAATTGTTAATTGAGGTCTTATCATGAGCATTGGACCAGACTATGTACTGTATGCACACTTATTGGCCACAGTTTTATAATTATTGAAAGTAAGTACCATTTGTTCTTGTTCTACGTCATGTTGTTTTTCTTTCTCTGGAGACTCTAATTTAGCTTACTCTCTTTTTAATGAACAGCCCAATTTTACTCTTTACAAGTTAGATCATTTCAGCTTCTTAACAGGTTGACAGTTTACTGCTTGGCAATGCCTAGTCTCCATTTAAAACTTCCTTGCAAAATTGACAAGATATTTATACCAATCTATGGTTGTTATAAGTTGGCCTCTGTACATGAAATTAGGTTATTTTTCAAGGTTTTAAACCAAGTACCAGACAATAGCATTGTCTCTTTGAGAGGCTATGGTAACATTCCAGTGTGGATTTACACTGCTTTAAATGTTTTTAAATATTTCCGTTATTATCTAGATGATCATCTGAAGGAAGCTATATATTTTGCATTAGAAAAACATTCTAGCAGTTAAATTTGACAAGGAGAGTGAGGTTGTCCATAAGTTTCCAGGCATGACCTCTATGTGTCCTTTTTTTGGATTGCTCGGGGACACAACACCAATTTCCAGCTCTCCCTCCACTAGGGAGAGCTTCGTGACTACTAATGGGGACACCTGATAGAGAAATTCATTTTAAAGATGTTCTCATCTGTGTTTCGTGGCTTTTGGAGTTCTATTTGGCTTTGTGATAATCGGTTATCAGTGGACAAAACAAATATTCAAGTAAGGTACCTTCTTGTCCTCTGTATGTTTGAAAATGCCAGAGGAAGTGCGTTGGGTTGAGTAGCAAGTCCTACATGTCATCCAAATACAGATGGGGTCAACTTTGAAAATATTTTCAAGTTGTAATGAACTGATTTTTATTCATTTACTGGTTAGTTTCTGCAAAATATGAATAACAAGTAGAAAGTGGCTCCTGTTGGCTGGTGCGGGGAAGCTCAGGTCTGGGCCAAGGTCCCCATGTGTTAGCCTAAGTCATGTCAATGAGAACCATGTTTTAGCACTAAAGAAGAGAGTCCTGGATGAATGTGGATGTGACTGAAGCTTTTGGTGTTTCTCTCTCCAGTGCTTATTACAAAGAAACCTTGTTAAATGACATCCGGAAAGCCAGAGAGAAATACCAGGGCGAGGAACTGGCAAAGGAGCTGGCTCGGATCAAACTGCGCATAGATAATACTGAGGTTCTGACCTCAGACATCATCATTAACTTACTCCTGTCCTACCGTGATATCCAGGTATGAAATGTGCCTAGCTGGGGCTAACATATGCCAGGTTCTTCCTTTGCATGAGGAACTCCTCATATGAAGTCCCTTTATACCAGGTGTGTGGTGAACTAGCTGTTTCATACTTAAATAGGTATGTTCCAGGTCACAGGTCATCCAACTTATCTGCCGTGAAAATTTTGGAGAAGGTTTTGTCTTATCATGGCTGATGTGACCACTCCAGCAAGAGATCTCATATACAGGATTGCTTAATATAAGGAATTAAGTAAGAATTTAACAGTTTATATGAACTTTATGCTAGGAATGGTTCCAAGACCTTTGCAAATCTGAATTCATTTAATTCTCTTAACCTTATGAGGTGTATGTATACCCTTCAAGAAACAGAGGCACAGAGAAGTTAAGTAACTTACCCAAGGTCACAGAGTAGTTGGTGAGGTCAGGATTGAAACTGAGGCTACAGCTATGCTACTTCCTTTAGACCTTTGTCACTTCCTTATTTGTTTACCACCACTCATCAGTGACAGGGAGGAGTAGCAGAGGCACATTCAGGACCCAGAGGATGCAGATGTTTATTCCAAGACAAGCATCAGAAGATACTGGAGAGTTCTTGAGACAGGGCTTTTGGAATGTGGTACCATGAAGGAAATTGAGTGTTTCTCCCCTCCAAGTCTAACGCCATTGAGCCATTTCTAAGGGTGTCTTGCCTCCCTTCCCTTTGGAGGAACACAAGATAACGTACCTTACTGTAAAATTTTACAAAGCTATGTTGGAGGTTGGCCACAGGTCTTCACATCCAAATGACTGAGCTATCTACATATGACCTGGACCAAGAGCACAGTCAGCCACTAGAGAACTCATGCTGTTCGTGATAAACAGATGCATCTAACCGATTTCACTAGCAGATATTATTAGGAATTGTGATAATGATTAAATCATTCCCCACAGGACAAGAGAACGGGAATGACCTTTCTTGAAGTCTTTCTTGCCCTGAGCTGCTGGCTTCCTTCTGTCCTTGCCTTCATGCATCCCTTCATTTTTTAACCTTCCATTTGATGAGGCTCTTAGACTTGAAGGTGAGCCAGGAGGTTCCTGGAATATACTGCCTCCTCTTTCCTGTGGCAGCAGCATCAAGGTGCAAAGCCACGGAACAGGCATGGGATTTCAGTGAGAAGCCCTCCTCCACTGACTATGGCTGACTGTCAGTGAGTTGGCCAGTACCAATGATTCTGCGTCTGGCTGCAAGGATAACAGGTGGCGCTGCTAAGTGAGGACCCAGCTGAGATAAACATGGTAGCAATTTTTCCCTGGGTAATTATGCAGCGTTTAGAGCAGTGGTTCTCAACTCAGGGACATTTGGAAGTGTCTAGAGACATTTCTGGTTGTCAAAACTAAGTGTATGTGTGGGGAGGTGCTACTGGCATCTGGTGGGTTGAGGCCAGCATCTTGCAGCACCCAGAATGGCCCCCACAACTGAGAATTGTCCAGCCCAAAAATGTTAATAGTTCCAAGGTTGAGAAATCCAGGTTTATATTAATTTGATTGATTCTGGCAAAATAAGAAGACCTGGGATGTTTTCTTCCTTTATTTGGGAAGTTGACTGTGAGTTTTCTTCTGTGTTTATGTCCAGCTCATTTTAACATGTGTCTCTGCTGATGGTGTTAACTCTTCTACACTCAAAACATGGTAGCTTTTTCCTGACTGCTGGGCTCATTTACTTTCTTTTGTTGACTTTGGATTTAACCCCTTTCCATAGGTCACTTTGTGCCCTTTGATAGCAGGGATTCCTTCTATGTCACCCTCTCTCTCATCCATCTTGTTTTCTAATCTTTTTCTATTAAAGGCTCCAAGTAACTTCACTAATTGCCCTCTATAAGAAAAGGCCTGCCTTTATGTGATGAAGCTGTCTTATAACTATTCAGAAAGATCTGTGGAGAGCTGTGTTTCCTCTGTTACTCACCTTGGTACCTCTTGCCAACAGGACTATGATGCAATGGTGAAACTGGTAGAAACACTGGAGACGCTGCCTACATGTGATTTGGCCGATCAGCATAACATTAAATTCCACTACGCATTTGCACTGAATAGGTAAGAATGATGATGTACATGTAGGGTTTTGAAACATGCCACCTATTAAATTGTGATTCCTTCTTCATTCAACAGTCATCAAGTATGAGCCAGGTCACATGTTATATGCCAAGGTTATGAAGATGGGCAAAGCGTGGTCTTTGTCCTTAGGGACTTTGTGGAACATACATTCTAGCTGTGATATCAGACATGTAAATAAATGCTAATAGCTCAAGGTGATAAATGGTTTAATAAAGGTTTGTCCAAAGTGCTATGAGGTGTAGCAGAGGGAGGGAGTCATTCTGCTTGGGGGTCCTAGAGAAGCTTCTCTAGGCTCTTTGGGCTGGATTTTGAAGAATTAATAAGAATTACCTCATGGACAGGGGAGAGTGAGAGACAGAGGGATGGTGAAAAAGACCATTCCATTTGGCCAGACCAGAAGTGTGAGCATAGAGTTTTTTATGTGCAGGATGCATTCAGGGAACATCCAGTGCAACTAGAACAGAAGATGCGGGTGAAGCAGCTGTAGACATTGAGGCTAAATGTGGAGGATGGAGGACCGTGTCTTGAAAGGACCTTGGATAAGTGATAGTATCTTGTAGACTGCAGGGGACTAGTTTAAGCATCGGGGTGAATGTTGTATGATAGGAAAAGAGGGTGCTGTCTTTATGTACTAGTATAATCTGAACTTCAGAATTCAAATTGCTGGCCTAAATAGAATATGTGAATCTTGGAAATTCCTGCTTGGAGACCACAAGCCTCAGGAGCTTAAGTGCTAGGGGGATCAGCTAAGATGCTGTAACAGAGAGACCCCAAGTGCAACGATTTAAATAAGATTGAACTTTGTTTTTCACATAGCACTCGAGAGGTGAGTAGACCAGGCTAGTGGCACAGCACTGCTCCAGGAGCTGTTCAGGGACTTGGCATCCCACTGTTAAGTAGCTCTTTCATCTCCTGGAGTGTTGTCTTTATCTACATAGATGAAGCTAGATCACTGCCACTCTGAGTTCCAGTCTATGGAATGGGGGAAACAGAAGAAGCCCAGGGCAAGTGATTTACTTCAAAACAAGTAGAATTTACACATGCCACCTCTACTCACATTCCACTGGTGAGAACTCAGTCACATGACTCCAATTAGCTGTAAGGGAAGCTGGGAAATGTAGTCTCTAGCTGGTTGGCCATGCGCCCATCCAAACTTGGCTACTATGGATTTGGAGGATAACTAGGAGTTTGCCACATTCAACCTCACAAAATCCCAGGTGCCTGAATGTGTTAGTTCTACAGTCTCTCTTCCTCCATTGATAATATATATGGAAGAGGAGCAGCATTAGGTGAATATCACAAGAATCATGCCCAGATACACTCCCCACTAGGCCTGTCCTGTGCTTGAGCCAGAATTAGTCATACAGAATCATGGCAGAGCACTCTGGGAAAGGCGTTCAAACTTGACTTGAGAGCTAGAGAGTTCTGGCACTTCCTCGTCAATCCTTCTCCACAGGGAATGAATGAAGCGAGAGTTGGAGGTGAGCTGAGTTAGAGCACTCTTGTATCTGATTTCCCACTTTGAGAGGCTGTGATTTGCTTCATCAACTGGATTAGACTAGATTGTTGATCTCCCACTAGCAGCACCTGCAGAACAGCAGCAAAGTGGACACCCATGGGTTTGAGAGTTTCATAACACATATGAGGTCACATCTCTCTCTTTTAAATCAAGGTAAAATTTATAGTCAGTGAAATGCATAAATCTTAAGTATATAATTTAAGTTTGATAAATAGATATACATATGCAAACAACATCCCTATCAAAACAGAAAACATTTTTATCACTCCAGAAGTTTCCTTGTGCTCCTTTGCAGATAATCCTCACCTCTCCATGGGCAGCCACTATTGCAACCTCTGTCTCCATAGATCAGTTTTGCTTGCCCTTAAACTTCATGTAAATGGAATCACATAGTATGTACTCTTTTGTGTCTGGCTTCTTTCATTCACTGTCATGTTCATGAGCTTCATTACGCTGTTGTGTGTGTTAGTAGTTCATTCATTCTCATTGCTGTAGAGTATTCCATTGTATGGATAGGCCACAATTTATAATATTTATCCATTTTACTACTGATGAGCCTTTAGGTTGTTTCCGGTTTGGTGCTGCTATAAACATTCTCGTACATGGTTTTTATACACACAGGGACATGTTTCTGTTGGGTATATAGCGTATGCATACAGTAGACACTGGCAGACAATGATAGGATTCCGATTCCTTTTTGGGAGGAAGCTTCCTGGTCTCTATGAAAATATGCCTACCCTCTCCCCAGTGGCCTTTAAACCCAGCATCCCAAGGTGGGGAGCATCTTCGTGAATGAAGGCCAGTCTTCATTAAGTCTGAAAAAACAGTCTTGTAACTTCATTCCCCTAGCGTAATAGGCTCCATTTTTATTTATGCTTACCTATACTTGATTGATCCTTGATTTGTAAGGATTAAATGAGTTATCACTTATAAGGTTCTTGGGAGACTGCCTAGTGCACTGTAAGGGCTATTAAAAAAATTGGTTTGTTAAATAAAAACTAAGGGCCATTTAAGTCACTCATCACTATTTCTTTTTCCCAAAGTAGAGGTAATTGTTGTCAAAGAGAGAGTAAAACAATCGATTACCGTTTTCTCAAAGTAATAAAGGTTTGAAATGGAAAACTGGTATCTAGGAGAAATGGGCTTGGCAGGATGAGGTGATACTGAGACAAATATTTTTCTAATTCGGAAGCAGAATGGCTGGGATTGTGTGCCAGAGAGCCACCTTTCTCTTTGACAGTTTTTTTCCATTTGATTATTTCCTATTAGACAGTGGCTCTATTTTGTAGGACAGGCAGGGTCCTCGATGCTGAGAACCTCATTTTTCTCCCAACAAACTAAGGATTTTCCATAGAATTGCTGTATTTGCTTCATTTATACATACAGTCTGATCCTGAATTTCATGTTTTTGCTGTAGGTTTAACTAGGCCAGATGTCAGCATAGTCATGGTTGGATTTTGCATTACAGGCTGAGCTTCCCTAATCCAAAACTCCAAAATCCTAAGTGTTCCAAAATCTGAAACTTTTTGAGCGCTGACATGATGCTCTAAGGAAATGCTCATTGGAGCATTTCAAATTTCAGATGAGGGATGCTCAACTGGTAAATATAATGCAAATGTTCAAAATCTGAAAAAATCCAAAACATTTGTGATCTCGAGTATTTCAGATAAGGGATACTCAACCGCTATTCACAGTTTTGAGGAAGTTTATGACATTATCTTGTATCTGTAACGGGGCAAATAGTGATGGACAAAAAATGAATTTTCCTGCATTACAGTTAACTTTTAACTCTTCGGAAGTGGAGCAAATCGTGGCCGTAAATTAGTTACTAAAGGTTGGCAGTAATGGATGGCATTTGACCCTCAGATAGCAAGGGCTGCCTGTTAGTGGGAAAGCTGGCTTGATAGCTTCCACTTCACTGCATTCAGAAGCCCATTTAAAGCTACTTCAGGTTTCCACTGAGCAGTTAAACTGCCTCTGAGTGGCATGGAATCCTTTATGAGTGATTTTTATTTGCTGTTGCTTTTATAGATAGGGACTTTATTAGATACACTAATATCCTGACCAGGGATCCAGCCAGACGGCAGAAGGATGGTCCCGAAGAAGAATGTCAGAATCAAAGTCCTAGGTTAAAAATAAAATAAAACTTGCATATTGCAAGACGTTAATAGAAGGTAGGTGCTCATATTCTACCTCCAGTGTCTTTGAGTCAAGATCAGCAACACACTAGTTTTTAATGCTAATGTTAATAATATCATGGCATAATCAGTTATAATCTTTTCAGCAGGCTTTAGCTTATATTGTGTTTGTCTGAAGGGCAGCCCAAATAAGCTATGTGCCTCCGCTTGAAATTGTTGGGCTGTCCCTTTATGTGTTCTGGTTTGTCATATATGACAAGAGTTTTAGATGGTAGCTGAGTATTAAAGCTGCTTTTATAATATAAACTTTTGGTTTTTATTGAGATAAAAGCCACATAATATAAAATTTACCATCTTTACCATTTTTAAGCATGCAGTTCAGGACTGTTAAATATGTTCACGTTATGGTGAAACAACTCTGGAACCTTTTCATCTTGTAAATCTGAAACTCTGTACCTATTAAACAACTCCTTTCCATTCCCCCTCCCCCCTAGCCCCTGGCGACTACCATTCTATTTTCTGTCTCTATGAATTTGACTGCTCCAGGTAACTCATAAGAGTGGAATAGTATAATATTTGTCTTTTTGTGACTGCCTTACTTCACTTAGTGTAATGTCCTCAAGATTTGTTCACGTAGTATGTGTCTGAATTTTTTCCCTTTTTAAGGCTGAGTAATATTCCATTCTGTGTATATTTTCTTTATCCATTCATCTGTCAATGGACATTTAGGTTGCTTCTACCTCTTGGCTACTGTGAATAGTGCTGCTATGAATGAACATGGGTGTGCAAATATCTCTTTGAGATGTTGCTTTCAATTCTTTTGGATATATGCCCAGAAGTAGAATTGCTACATCATATGGTAGTTCTATTTTTAAGTTTCTGAGGAACTTCTGTATTGTTTTCCATAGCAGCTGCTCCATTTTACATTCCTACCAACAGAGTACAATACCTCTAATCCTTGCCAACACTTATTTTCTGGGTTTTTTTTATAGTACCCATCCTAATGGGTATGAACTATCTCATTATAGTTTCAACTTGCATTTCTCTGATTAGTGACATTGAGCATCTTTTCATCTGCTTGTTGGACATTTGTATACCATCTTTGGAGAAATGTCTATTCAAGTCCTTTGCCCATTTTTAAATCAGGTTATTTGATTTTTGTTGTTGTTGAGTTGTAGATGTTCTTTATGTACTCTGGATATTAACTCCTGATCAGATATATGACTAGCAAATATTTTCTCCCATTCCATAGGTTGCCTTTTCACTCTGTTGATTGTGTCCTTTGGTGTCCATAAGTTTTAAATTTGATGTAGTCAAATTTTGTCTATTTTTGGTTGCTTGTGCGTTCAGTGTCATATCCATGAAATCATTGCCATAATATATACTTTTTATAGCAAGAAGCCAGTTGCATTTGTTTTCTGAGAAATGAACCATCCCCTTATCTTCTGAGCAGTGACCTTGCCAATAATACATGGGTTTTTTTTTCTAAAAGATATTTGCCCAAAGGGCTTACCACTTCTGTCTGTCCTCGTTCCTCCTCGCTGCCCTCCTTGAGCCTATGATATCTTCCTTTTCTGTCTACTTCCTTGTTAGGTTCCCTCCTTTTTGTCCTTCCTCCTTTATTTCCTGACTTATTTATATGTCAGCGAAAGGGCCATGTAAATAAGGAGAGAGCTCATGAGTGGTGACTGAAGTTAACAGGTGATCAAAAAAATTCACATTTGCATACATATTACACACACATACTTGAATTTATACAAGTAAGCAGACTTGTTCTCTTCAAACTAATTGCACCGCAGTACTCTGCATTCATTTTGACAGTGCTCCCGTTATTCACAATAGTGTGATGTCAGTGGAGAGAGGGGATTTTTTTCTTTGAAATTGCCTTAAGAGCCAGGTTATGAGGCACATAGGAAATCATTCTAGTGGGTTTTGAAGACCAATCTGGGTTTGGATTCCAGCTTCTATACTTAAGTGTTATGGTTGTGGTCTAGCCACTTAACCTCCTGAAGTATTAGCTTCCTCATCTATAAAATGGGATACTAACATCTACCGTATAGTAAGTGTTACTTAGAGCACTGCTGGCATGAAGCAGGTACTTGGCTATGGCTGTTACTATTATTGTGTAGCTTGATTGCCCATATTTTCTCGGTTTGGGGGATAATGCTTGACCATTTCCAAATATCTAAACTATTAACAAAATATGGAGATTGCCACCACAGAAGATATTTAAAATAACATACCTCTGGCTCCAAAGGAAATTCATAAAGAGAAGTTTATAGAGGTGTTGTTAGCACAAGAATATTGTTGTAATAAGTATATGGCCTTCTGAAATGACTATTTTGAATGAGACAGGGTTTATCTGAATGTACAAATTTGTGAAAAAGGAATAGTATATTTGGCAAATTCAAAGTTTATTACTTTACAGCAGGTTTATGAACCTTGGCACTATTGACATTTGGAGCTGGATAATTCTCTGTGGTGGGGTCTATCCTATGTTTGGCAACATCCCTGGTCTCTACTCATTAGATGACAATAGCACTCCCCCAAAGGTAGCAACCAAAAATGTCTCGAGACATTGACAAATAGGAAGCCTTGGAGGATATGGAAAGAGCACACACTTTGACATTTGAATCACTTACCAGCAATATGATGTTTCCAAGGTAATTAAACTCCTTAAGCCTGAGTTTGCTCATCTGTAAACCTGGCTGGTGATGCCTGTAATGAGAATTAAATAAGATGTGCCATATGCAAGTGGCCTGTGCAGCCCGAGGCAGATAGAAGGCAGTTCGTAAAAATTCAGTCCCTTCTCCGTTTATCCCCCATTTTTACTTCTTAATTCGAATTGGAAGATAACCTAGTGTTACATAAAAAGATTACAGATTCAACATGGCAAGTGCCAACTGACTTCAGTGGCTTAGTCTGTAGGAATTATGATTGTTTAAAGTAGGCAAGAAAAACTACTTGTAATTTAGCCAAAAAGTTGCCCGGAGCTCTTAACCAACTGTTGGTCATTCAGAGAGCGTTTAACTAGGGGATGGTTTGAGAAATATTTCGAAATCACTCTGCGGTTGACTCCCACAAACTATGAGCTGGAGTGCTGTGAAAAAAATTTGGATAATGGGAATTAATGAGGGGTCCTAAGAATTAAATAAGAATGTCATAAGTCAAATATTTAGCATAGTTCCTAGTACATAGATGATGCTAGATGAATGCTAATTGCCCTTCTGTTTCCTAACAGAGAATCCCAACCACCACTGTTAGGTGATCTTCAACAATGGTCTGAACCTAAAACAACATTATGGTGTCATGGCCAACTTTTCTATCGACTTCAGAAGATGCAATACCGAAAGAGTTAAGACTAATAATAATATTTGAATACACTTAGTAAAGAATTTTTGAAGTTGTTTTTTTCTCTACCTAACATCAAATTTTCCATCAGTGGGACTTAAGAACACAGTTTCTTATGTTTATGTTTTTCTCACGTGTAGTTTTTTGGGGGAAAATACTTCCTCCCGTAGTTTAAGGTATTTTTTCCCCATTACATTAAGATCAGATACAGGAGACTTTGTTGTAACATATCTTTTGCCTTTGTGACTAGGTATCCAGAAAATTCCAGTGATAACAGCCTTACCAGTTGCTCACTTGATTAATGTTTTGAGGCTCATGGTAGCACATATTGCAGTTACCAGCTTAGATATCAGCTTGAGGATGTAAGGACTGGGAATTTCTCTGTAATACATTTTGACACATAGAGTAAACCATTAATTATTAACCATTTCTAAGGAAAATCCTGACCAATGTAAGTTGCTACCAAGGCCTCCATTGGCACTCAGAATAAATAGCAAGTGGACATTCCCTGTTACCTGCATTCTGAAGTCCTGGTTGCCATGTTGAATCTGGAAGTCCAGGAGACAAACCTGGAAAAGCTGCCTTCTCACCCTCTGCCTGAGGACTTCAAACAAGTGAAAAAAGCCACACTTCCATTTAGGAAATATTTATTGAGCGTTTCCTGTAGATTCCGTCTCCTATGCCTTAGAGTATATATTGAGAAACTTCACATGAGTTCAATCCTATCATTGTTGCCCTTGATTTGGGGACATTGATCAGTAGAAACAGGGAGACAGCCTTTCCAATTTCCTTGGACAAGTTTCTGAAGAGACACGAGAGCCACCAAATCAGCCTTATGTAACACTTTTATAAATTCAGGATGACAATTTACACTTTATTTTAGATGAAATATTAGTGATTTAGTTTTGAATAATATTTAAGATTCAGAATAGTTGTGTTTTAGTGTGTGTGAATACTTTGTAGCACATCACAGCTCTTATGTAAGCAAGACAGAGAGGGTATATTTATACCTATGCAGTAGTACTTGTAAAGAAAGGATGTTGTGTGGTGGGGAAAGTGTTGGTTTGGGAGTTAGGTAGCCTGTATTCTACCCCAGCACTGCTGGTAACTAGCTGGGTATCTGGGGGCAAGTCTCTTGACTTCCCAGGAATTAGAAGTTCACTCATCAAAGGTAAGAAATAAAAGGTGGGCAGAGGGCCATAGGTTGGGTGCCAGTTCAGGCTGTGTCTTCGGTTGTACTCAAGGTGCCAGGTTGCAAGTTCACCCACCACCACTGCAGGTATTCCAGTGGTTGACTTTTGATGAGACTGGAAGGTGAGGAGGGGCTCTGACTGCAGGGAACAGGCCAATTTAGCCTGAGTGAGGGGTTCATTTAGAAGACTAGAGAGAAATAAATGGCTGAGGAGGGAGGTTGGCTCCAGTGGTTGAGAACCTTAACTGATAAGCTAATGAATTCGGATTTTGTTCTGTAGGTCCTAGGGAGTTACTAAAGGTTTTGTAAGCAGGGGAACTAACATGATCCAGGTCCCAACTCTGCCACTAGCTGCGTGGCTTTAAGTAGGTCACCAAACTTTTCTGGACCCTATAGCTCTCTTTAAAAAGAGAGAGAGAGACCAAATGATCTTGAATATTGCTTTCCTTTCAAAAGTTCTGTGACTCTGTAACTTGAAACATCATTTTATTAGTTGAAGCTTATAGACAGATATCTTGAGATCTTGCCTTTATAATGGATCTTTTATCCTATCGGCAATCTCAGTCCTATTCCTGGATGGAAACTCAATTATATCACTGTTCTAGGGATAGTAAAACCTACTCTGTGTGCTTCTCACTTTGCTTTCTACTAACACGTTGTATCGAAGAATGTTTTGCTTAAACAATAAAGATTTTTTTTAGAACACCAGTTAACTAAAAGCCATACGTATGATTTATTTCACTGCCAAATGCCAAATTTCCCTCAAATTATTTGCCTGCTACCTCAACTAGTCTATGTCTAGTTTTGTTGTTGCTGCTGTTGCTATTTAATTAATTTTGGAAGCAATTTCAGGTTGATATTTTTATCACTAATTTTTCTTAATGAGAACATTTATATGCTACTAGAATCATAATCTAGGTTCCCCACAGAAGCAACCCCTGAGATAAGAATTTGAGGGCAAATAATTATATGTGGTATTATATTTTCTGTTTAATAATAACTGGTAATAAGAAACACTATTTTTTTAGGGCATAACATGCCACTATGTCAAATGATTTTTGTGGGGTTTTATTATAGACATTTCTGTTATTGGGTATTAAATTTATTAGATACTTTTTCTACATTTGTCAAGGTGACCGAATAACTGTGTTCCTTTATTCTGTTAACATAGTGGATAACATTGATTTTCTAATGTTAAATCCATTTTTGCTACTGGTTGATTTTTATCCAGCCATCTTGCTAAATTTTTACTACTTCTAATAATTTCCTGCTGATTCTTATGAATATTTTACATAAGTACTTCTATCAAGTTCTTTTCTAACCTTCATACTTATTTTTTATTTTTCTATTGCATTGTATGAACTCTGGTATTAAATATTAATACTAAATATTAAAGATAAAACTAATAAAAATTAAAAATACTAAAAATTGGGGGAAAATAGTGTATTTGGGAGGTGATCCTAGGAAGTTTCAGAAGGGAAACCAGGGAAGTGAGAGACAGGAAAGGAAGAAAGGCAACAGGGTATGTTAATGAGCAGATTACTACTGTGGGAGACTGAGCCTCTATACTGTTGGGGAACTTGGAAAGACTATGTAGAACATACTTCAGAGTTGTCTCACCAGAGGAACAGGGAAGCTGGGGACTTATCCACTAACCTGCCATCCATCACTGGTTGAGGGCTGCTCTAGAGGGTGCGCATGCTTGGAGGGTGGGGGTGGCAGGAACAATGGGACCCAGCAAGTCTGTATGCACAGGTGATGCCAGTGGGATGTAGGTGGGCCATTGAGTGGCTGCGGTATCTACTGTCTTTATGGGAGGTGATGTTTTAAACCTTTAATGCCTTATTTTTCTGATCAATTGTTTTTCTTGAAATACTAATTTCCGATAAATTTCTGAGTCTTTCTACTTTCTGTTTTGTACAAAATCGTGGAGAGAATTTAATTTTAGTTTCTTGTAATGATTTGTTCTGCTCTGTAGAACACAATGGAAACAATTTGAAATTTATACTTTCATGAGATCTGGTACAAGAGGTATTGATGCCATGGTTGCCTGGCTACTCTATTGAAGATTTTTGAGATGTTATATTTCTCTATTCAGAAGTGGTTCAATTTCCTTAAATGCATGATTGAGTGGCCACTGAATGCAGTTCTGAGTGGGCAGAAAAGTTTTAGTGGCATATCTCTGGATTATGCACATAGATTTGGCTTCTCACAGCAGCTTAGGAGAATCACTATAGAGAAAACTCCGTCATGATCCCTGCCTTTAAGAACAGATGAAAAATCTTGGCTCTGCCATTGATCCATAGGAAATATCAATGCTAACCATCAGGCCAGGCGCGGTGGCTGAGGCCTGTAATCCTAGCACTCTGGGAGGCCGAGGCAGGAGGATCGCTCAAGGTCAGGAGTTCGAGACCAGGCTGAGTTGAGTAAGAGCGAGACCCCGTCTCTACTAAAAATAGAAATGATCTGGACAGCTAAAATTATATATAGAAAAAACTTAGCTGGGCATGGTGGCACATGCCTGTAGTCCCAGCTACTCGGGAGGCTGAGGCAGAAGGATTGCTTGAACCCAGGAGTTTGAGGTTGCTGTGAGCTAGGCTGACGCCACAGCACTCTAGCCCAGGCAACAGAACGAGACTCTGTCTCAAAAAAAAAAAAATGCTAACCATCAGAGGACCTGTATGAAATGAGATAATTCCTATTAAAAATTACATACTCTTTCAGCAATGCATTAGAGTAGTTCTCATGATGATCTTAGACAACATACACTGGATGTTATCTTAACAACAATGCCACTTTTTCGTAGTTTTAAGAATAATTGCCCAGAAGGTCAGATGAAAGGAAGTTCTGACCAGCAGCCAGACTCTTGGGGCATTATTAATGGCTGGCAGGAGTGCACAGAAAAGGATTTGGGAAACATGGAGGAAATAATCATCCATATGCTCACTTTCCTGTGCATTTGGGGTGTGAGGAGGGCCCAGTGGCTGAACTAGCTGCTCCTTGGGTGTTTGAGGGAAGGCTTCTTGGGAGCAGCTAGAATCTGGAAAGCTGTTTGGAGTAAAATATGAAACTTGGAGATTAGCATCTGTGTCCTTCTGGGTCCAGAAGGGTCCAACGATTAGGCAGAGCCTTTCAGAAATTTAACATAAGAGGAATAGAAATGAACTCCGTGTGGCCTGGCCTGGCCTGGCCTCTCCTTTTGTCCTGTTCCTCCCGGTTCCTTGTTCTCTAGCTACCCTCACCTGCCTTCAGTCTTAGGAGCAACAGGCTATTCTCACCTGTGGATGTTTGCATATGCTATCCCCTCTGCCTGGAATGTTCTTTCTCTCATTGCTTACCTGACTGAATCTGATGATCCTTCAGAGTCTAGTTTAAATGCCCCTTTCTGAGAAAGCTTGATATTGCAAAGAATACCAAATCTGAAAGGATGTTAGTCATTCTCATAGCACTTGCTGTTTTCCTTCATAGCACTCACATTTCTGTGTTTACTTGTTTAATGTCTATCTTCCCTGCTAGACTGCAAGTCTGAGGCGGGGCAGAGGCCATGGCATATACTAGGCCATTATATACCCAGTGCCTAGTACCATTGTGCCACTCACATAGTAGATGCTCAATAAAGATTTGTTGTTTTTTTTTGTTTTTTTTTTTTTTTTTTTTGTTGAGACAGAGTCTCACTTTGTTGCCCAGGCTAGAGTGAGTGCCGTGGCGTCAGCTTAGCTCACAGCAACCTCAGACTCCTGGGCTTAAGCGATCCTACTGCCTCAGCCTCCCAAGTAGCTGGGACTACAGGCATGCGCCACTATGCCCGGCTAATTTTTTCTATATAGATTTTTAGTTGTCCATATAATGTCTTTCTATTTTTAGTAGAGACGGGGTCTCGCTCAGGCTGGTCTCGAACTCCTGACCTTGAGCAATCCACCCGCCTCGGCCTCCCAGAGTGCTAGGATTACAGGCGTGAGCCACCGCGCCCGGCCAAGATTTGTTGAATGGGCAAATGAATGACTAAATGATCAACTATGGTATAAAGTTGGAAGAGATCCATATAATGAATGTCTAGATGCTAGAGTTAATTTAAAGGTTTGGTAGTTAGGCAAACCTATTGTGTTTTCTTTATTTATATGTGAGGCTATGCTTAAAAAACAAATATCCAGGTTTTATATATATATACTCAGTGTATGCAGAAAAATATAAAAACATAATTGCTAATAATACTGCCATCCAAAGATAAGCATTGAAGTAGGGCATGGTCCAAAGCAAAGAATTCAGAAAAGTGGAGGTCTACATGGGCCAAGTAAGGGTCAGTGGTGATGGAAGTCTTCCTAGTATGAGATCCCAGGCGTCTGCTAAAAGGGGGATTTTGATATAGACTCAGAGGGGAATGGATCTTCCTGACCAGGGAACCCATGCCTTTTTAGTGTTGTTGACTTGTGTATTAGTCAGGCTAGGGTAACTGCTGTAACAAACAGCCGCACAGTTTCAGTGACTTAACATGATGAAAGTTTATTTTCATTCACACAACATTCCAGTGTGATGTATCCTGGTTGGGTAATCTCTTCTTCAGGTGACTTCTTGATGACTCAGTCTCCTTCCATCTTGAGGCTCTGCCTTCTCTTGGATTCTCAGATGTCCTTTCAGCCAGATGATAGAAAAAGAGAGAGCATGGTGAATTGCATGGGAGGTTTTGTGTATGTTTTGTAACAGGTTTATTCAGATATAATTCATATACCATAAAATTCATTCATTTCAAATATACAAGTCAGCAGTTTTTAGCATATTCACAGAGTTGTGCAACCATCACTATGATCAATTTTAGAGTGTTTTCATAATCCCTTGCCAAAATAAACCCATGCCCATTACCAGTTACCCCCCCCCCCTTCCTGGTTTCCCTCAACCCTCTTCCCCATCCCTAAGCAACCACTGATCTATCTTGGCAACCCATTAGTAGTTACTCCCTATTCTCCTATCTCACTCTCTAGTTCTAGGAAACCACTAGATTCTTCTCTGTCTCTATGGCTTTGCCTATTCTGTACATCCTATATAAATGGAATCATACAGTATGTGGCCTTTTGTGCCTGGCTGCTTTCACTCCATACGTTTTCAACGTTCATCTATGTTGTAGCATGTATCAGTACTTCATTCCTTTTTATTGCTGTAAAACATTCCATTGTGTGGATAGACCACATTTTATTTTTAATTCATCAGTTGATGGACATTTGGGTTGTGTCCACTTTTTTACTATACCAAGGAGGTTTGTATGTGCCTGCTCAGGAAGTGATGTTCATTACTTCTTCATACATCTCATCCACCAAAAGTCAGTCTCATGGCCTAATCTCACTGCAAAGGAAGTTGGGAAATATGGTCTGGCTGAGTGCCCAGGAAAAAAAAAAAGTGTGGGGTTTGATTAGCCTGCTATAACTTGCAAATTAAGAGGTAGAGTTTAATCGGATCCACCAGTGTGGAGATTCCTGGCAATGTCACAGAGAAGGACCAAGAGGTCAGGCAGGGACACTCTTCAGCTCCTGCTGCCTTTGTGTGAGTGGGAAAGCCAGGCTGAGAAATTCTCAGCTCCATCTCAGGGCCTGCCAGCCCACTGTAGAGCCCAGCCTTCAGAGACAGAGCTTTGTGACCCCAAGAGACTGGGAAAGGTTAGAATGATGGGAGCTAAGGCGGATGATTAAATAGTGGCTCTGCCCTCCTACATAACTAGGTCCTATTTGTAGAGTAGGAAAACAACCATTCTGGTTTTTGTGTTTCTTTGGCTCTGGGCATTGTTCTCACCAAAACACAGGTCACCTCTAATCGTTCCCTTCCCTGTATGTAAATACGAAGCATCTGGCCAGAGTAGGGCACCTGCTTTCCTGTGGCAGGTGAATATGTGTCAGGGTCCAGTCGGGAAACAGAAAGCAGTCTACATATTTAAAGTAGAGGAAACTTAATGCAGGAAATTGGTTACACAGGTGATGGAATAGCTGAGATGCCAAGCAGGAAACTGTGAGGCAGTCCAGAAATCAGCATCATCAGGAAGCTGTTACCACCCCTTGGCTGGGGGACCTAGGAAAGAAGTGATGTTACCAGAGCCCAGGTGCCAGGATCACGTAGAGCTATCACGAGCCAGCCTGGTGGGAGCTAAGCCTACTGAAGGGATGTGGCTGTTGCTGGCAGTGCCCTGCAAACCACAAAAAGAGGGAGAAAGTCCTCCAGTTACTTGCCTGCCACTGCCTCCCCGGGCTGCTATCAGCTGATAAGCCACAGCCTGGAGAGATCAGCCCCCTGCAGCACAAAGCAGAGCAGAATAAGGGCCAGGAACATCTCTGAAGGCAGACAGACCAATGACTGGCCCAGCAGGGCTTTGGCTTTCAGAAACACTGCTCACTTTCTAGTATTTTTTAAGTCAACTTTATTAAGGTATAGTTTACATACAATAAACTACAAATGTTTAAGTGTACAATTTGAGTTTGGCCAAATGAATGTATCTGTGTAACTACTACCATGGTCAAGATATAGAATATCATATCTCCAAAAGTTCCCTTTTGCCCATATGTGCTCACTGCCCCCACAATTCAGTCCCAGCTTAGATAACTTCGGTTGACCTATGTTCTAGTTCACTCACTGACCCCTTCTTTGTAATGTCTATTTTTATGCTATGCCCATTCAATGATTGTTTTAAAAAATTTTTCAGTTTTAGGTCTTCCATTTATTTGTGTTCTGGAGTTTCCATTTCTCATGAAATGCGTGCACACGCTCTCTCTCTTTCACACACACTCTCACACACACACACACAGTCTCTCACATGCTATACTTATAGAAACAATATATTTATAATAGTTGTTTCAAGGTTCTTGTCTGCTAATTTCAATAACAGTCATCTCAGTCTGTTCATATTGGTTGTGTTTTTTTTGTTTTTTTTTTTTTTTGAGACAGAGTCTCACTCTGTTGCCCAGGCTAGAGTGAGTGCTGTGGCGTCAGCCTAGCTCACAGCAACCTCAAATTCCTAAGCTCAAGCGATCCTCCTGTCTCAGCCTCCCGAGTAGCTGGGACTACAGGCATGCACCACCATGCCCGGCTAATTTTTTCTATATATATTTTTAGCTGTCCATATAATTTCTTTCTATTTTTAGTAGAGATGGGGTCTCGCTCTTGCTCAGGCTGGTCTCGAACTCCTGAGCTCAAACGATCCGCCCACCTCGGCCTCCCAGAGTGCTAGGATTACAGGCGTGAGCCACCGCGCCCGGCCTGGTTGTGTTTTATCTTGGTTTGGGGTCACATTTTCCTGCTGCTGTGCAGATCTCATAATTTTCTGGCATTCTGGACATTTTATATGAGAGAACAGTAGAGACTGAAGTATACTTCTGTTTATTATCCTAAATATCTGAGCCTTTTCCTAGGCCTGATGATATATGACTGATTTTTTTTTTTCATATTTTTCCTAGAATAGCTGGATTGGGACTGGACTCCACTTTTAATTAGATTTGGTTTAGCCCAACCCCCAACCTCCTAGCTCTCTGCTGCCTTTTCGGACTTGTCAGTATTTGAGCAGGGAGGGTTTAGGACTGCTGCTCCTGATGTCTTTGGCTTCAGTTCACGCAGGGCCTCAGAATTCAAATGCTGAGACAGCTTTCTGCTTTTGAGCCTATCCTTTATTGTATGTAGTTTTCTTGGTAAAATTCAGGGGGCAGGATGGGGCAAGAGAATTGTTAGGCCAACTGATTTGTTTTTGGCCAGGGAGGCTTCTAGATTGCACTGTGCTCTGTCAGCCCATGCTATTGTGTAAAGATTGCCTGATTTCTCCTTGTCCTTAAGAAGTCTGTCTCCTCTGTTCATTAGTTCCTAGACCAGACACCCAAGCATGGAAGCTGTCGTGGCCCTCTGCTTACCTCCGAAAGATGCATTTTTCTCTGGAATTCAGTTAATCAAGGCTTCCATCTATTTGGTATGATTTTTATATTGCCTGGGGTTTTATTGTTACCACAGGAGTGAAGGCCTTTCACATTCTTCTACCTCCTGATTGGAAACACAAGTCTCCTATAAGGTTTTTCACAGGTGACCCCAACACAAAGTCTGTTGTAGAAAGGATACTGGTCTAATGAGACCTTTTGTTTGTTAATGCTCAGGCCTGGTTTAGAAGAAAGATTTGTTGGAATTCTATCTCCCACCCTATGAACTTCCCCTTATAGACACACAGTATAGAAAAGAGGGCCAGGCAGACAGGATGGTTGGTGGCAAGTGGATTCTCTGGCAGACCTGTAGCTCACAGTAACACTGGGAGGTGAGCAATGTTGAACATACTTTTTAGATGAAGAAGTGAGGCATGGAAGGGGTAAATGCCTTGCTCAGAGTTCATATGGTTAGGAAATGGTGTGAAAATACCCAGAGTCTAGCTCTATGTGATCTCAGTCCAGTGTTCTGGTTTTATTCTGTACATTTTATTTTATAAGTAATAGATGAATATGTTCCTATATTCTTGTGAAAAACTGAATACATTTAAAGCAGTTATTCTTAACTCTAATCTCTGATCCCACTGATAATCTAGGAATAACCTCTCTTGTCAGTTTGGTGTATATCCTTTCAGACAATTTTCTATGTGTTTACATACTATTAAAATATGTCATAATGCAGGGTTTTTAAAATACAGGACCATACAGGAGGTATTGTGTTATTTTCTTTGTTCATTTAGCAATCAATGCTTGGAGATCTTTCCATGTCAGTACATATAGCACTGCTCAGTTTGTCATTCATTTAATAGACATTTGTTGAGCACCTGCCATGTGCCAGATCCAGTTCTAAGCACAACAGTAAACAGACCAGACCTCCCCCCCTTTTGGTGCTTACATTCCAAAATGAAGAGAGATGATAAAAATAAGGAAAATTAGTAAAACATGTTAGGGTGATACGGAGAGCCAGTGAGGTGGTAAGGTTGTAATTTTAAGTTGGGTGCTCAGAGAAGACTTCACTTACTAGAAAGTGACATGTAGAAAAGATCACAGGTAGGGGGATTAACACATGGAACAGCAAGGAGTCTTGTGCAGCCAGGACAGAGTAGCTGATGGGGGTGGGAGGAGGATGGATGGTAAGAGATGATGTTGAAAAAATGACTGGGAGTCAGATCTCATGGAGCCTTGTTGTAGGCCATTGAAAGAAAATTGGCATTTGCTCTAAGATGGGAGCCACTGGAGAGTTTTGAGTAGAGGAGTGACCTGCCTTTATAGCACAGAGTATCACTCTGACTTGTGTTGAGAATAGATTGTCAAGGAGTAAAGATGGAAGCAAGAAAGGATGGTGGCTTGGACCAGGGTGGTTTAAGTGTGGGAGTCATGAGGATTGGGCCTATTTCAGATAGAGTTTGAAATAAAAGCCAAGGGAATCTACTGATTAAATAAAGGATGTTAGAGCAATTGAGCATGACTCCAAAGTTTTTGGCCCAAATAAGAGGAAGAATGGACTGGCCATTAAACAAGGAGGGTAGGACTGTGAGAAGAATAGGTTTGATGGTATGATAAAGAGTTTGATTTGGGTCATGTTAAGTTTGAGGTATTAGCATGCAAGGGAAGTGCTGAGAAGGCCATTGGGCGAGGAGAGAGACCTGGGGCTGGAGATAGAAATTTGGGAGTCATCAGAATACAGATGGTTTGAAAAATCATGGCAATGGATGGTATCATCGAGGGATCTAGTGTAGTTACCAAAAAAGAGGAAATTTCCAAGGGTTGTGCCAAGGGACACTCCAATGTTAAGAGATCAGAGAGATGAATAGGAACCAGAAAATTGGACTAAAGTGGAGGAAACTCAGGCAAGCATGATGTCCTGCAAAAACGAAGAAGGTGGTCCAAGGAGAAAAGAATGCACAGTTGTCAGCTGTACATGTAGGTCAAATAGGACAAAGACTGAGCATTGATCAATGGATTTAGCAGTGATGTAGACCTACTGACTCAGAATGTTCCGGATAGGAGGTACCGGAGCCCGGGTGTCATCTCTAGAGATTCAGGTTTAGTTGGTGTGGGGTGCAGCCTGGACCCTAGGGTTTTTAAAGATCCCCAGGTGATTCTAATATGCAATCAAGGTTCAGACACAGTATCAAAGTTTCCTTCTCTTAATTGTGAAATGGCCTTACTGCCAGAAACAGATGTTGCTGACTGATTAAACACAGGAGTTTTTTGTTTTTTTTTTTTTTTTATCTGTAGCTTGTTCTTGGATACCTTGGGATCTGAAAATGATAAGCAGATCTGAAAGCTGATTATTAACCACTAAAGGGATTAGCTCTTTAGTACCTGTCTTAAAGTGGCTTTTAAGCTGAAAATCTCTTTGCTTTTTGTTTTTTCCAAATGTTTGATTTTTGTTTCGTTTACACTCAAAAGACCTTTTGTTTTGAGTAACAAGGTAAGTTTCAAGTTAATGAAAAAAATTGAGGGAAATCTTGATGTAACTGGTCCAAAACAAAAAACAAACCAAACAAATCTGAACTCACAGTAATTAACCATCTAAGTGAGTTAAGTACATTCTTTTCAGAATCCTGAATATTACCTCAAACGTTGGCTAATTACAGATGTAGAAATTTTGTACCTCACTAAACTTTTAATCTCTTTCATATTCTTGCCACAGACATTAAAAATTATTTCAATGCTTTAGTAAATTTGAGTTGGGCTCATTAAAAATTAAAGAATATCAGGGATGAGGTGTGTAATAAGAGATCTGATTTGCAGGCTGGTTAAGTTGAATTCTATAGGACAAAGAGAGGAATGATCAAATGCATTAGAATAGGACCAAGACAGAAAATGGAAAAGTCAGAGTCGAAATACAGGCTTAATTATTGCAGGCTTCCAGAAGGACTCCAAGTGTCTAGATTAGCCCTTTTTGACCTAGCTTGGGATCCACAAGAGAATTAAGCCCTAATGCCCTATGGCATCCATTGCATGAAATGAGTGAATTTTTCTCATACATTCAGAATGGGGCTAGCCATGTACCATCTATGGGAGAATTGAGAAAATAGTCACCCAAATAATCTAAAAATTTTCTCTAGGGCTTAATTCAATCATTGAACCCCAGCTGAGAAAGGCTGTTTTAGATACTAATGTGTCATCTTGAATGACACATTCAAGATGTGTCATTTTTTGAGGCCCATGTCTTCAGGAAAGACAGCATAAAAGAGCCTATTATAAAATTACCAAGAAATTTAAAAGCATAATCTCTTTATTCACTTATTAGAATAGTTATTAATAAAATGTACACAGGACCACCTTCTATAAATCCCACGATGATTTTCTGAACATGTCAAGATTACAGACTTTTGTCTATGTACATGAACATATATGCAAATAATGTTTATTTCAAAGAATAGGATCATCCTTTTCATTTATTAATAGTTCAGTTTTTTCCATGAAATGTTATGGATGGTCTTCTACATAATTACATATGGATATTATCCTTTATAATGGCTGCATGTTATTCCATAGTTTGATTGTTAAAGAATGTATTTTGCCATTCTTCATGAACATCAGAGTCATCTCCAGGTCTTCAGTATTACAAGCAGTGCCATAATGAACATCTTCGTTCAAAAAATTCTTGAAAAAATGTATACGTTATAGATTCTAGAGGTGGAATTGTTGAGTCAGAATGGGTACCTTTTACATTTTTTGTTATTATGTAAAATTTCAAATATATTTAAAAGTAGGGCATAATATAATTAGGCAGGGTTCTCCAGAGAAACAGACCAATAGGATATACATAGATACATAAGAAGAGCTTTATTATGAGAATTGGTGCACATGATTATGGAGGCTGTGAAGTCCTTTGATACATTGTCTGCAAGCTGGAGAACCAGGGAAGCCAGTGGTATAAGTCAATCTGAGTCCAAAGGCCTGAGAACCGGGGATACTGCTGATATAAGTTCCAGAGTCTGAAGGCCTGAGAACCAGGAACTCTGATGTCCAAGTGCAGGAGATGATGAATGTCCCAGCTCAAGAAGAGAAAAGAAAATTCACCCTTTCTTGGCCTTTTTGTTCTATTCAAGCCCTCAATAGATTGGATGATGTCCACCCACCTTGGTAAGGGTAGATCTTTACTCAGTCTACTGATTCAAATGCTAATCTCACCCAGAAACACCCTCACTGACACACCCAGAAATAATTTTTATCAGATGTCTGGGCATCCCTTAGCCCAGTCAAGTTGACACACAAATTAGCCATCACAATAACAAACTCCCATGTACCCCTTATCCACTTTAATAATTATCATTGGCCAGGCAAGGTGGCTCATGCCTGTAATCCTAGCACTCTGGGAGGCCGAGGCAGGAGGATTGCTCGAGGTCAGGAGTTCGAGACCAGCCTGAGCAAGAGCGAGACCTCGTCTCTACTAAAAAATAGAAGGAAATTATCTGGACAGCTAAAAATATATAGAAAAAATTAGCCGGGCATGGTGGCGCATGCCTGTAGTCCCAGCTACTCAGGAGGCTGAGGCAGAAGGATTGCTTAAGCCCAGGAGTTTGAGGTTGCTGTGAGCTAGGCTGACGCCACAGCACTCTAGCCAGGGCAAAAGAGAGAGACTCTGTCTCCAAAATAATAATAATAATAATAATAATAATAATTATCATTGCGTGGCCAGTTTTGTTTCCCCTTCACCGCCACCCACTCCTTCATACTCCAACACTGGATTTATTATGAAGCAAAGACATACCATTTTATCCACAGATATTTCAGTATGTGTCTCTAAAAGTTAAGCATGCTTTTATAAAACATAATCATGATTATGTTATACCTAAAAATTTACAGTGATTTACCAATGTCGGTGTTCACATTTTCCCAGTTGTCTCATATTTTTTACAGTGGATTTGTTTGAATCATGACCCAGAAAAGGGTATGCATTGTATTTTGTTGATATGACTCTTAAGTCTTTTTTATTATATAGGTTTCTCTGTCTCTTATTTTTTCTTATGGTTTATTTGTTGAAGGTAGAATCAAGTAGGGACTGAGTGTAATTGTATGAGATTTACTGGTATGGATCTTAAGCAGTTACTAAATTGGAAAATGAAAAATATTATTTAGAATTTTTTCCCTACTAAAGTATAGCATTCTTACACACAGTCTTTCAGCAGAATGAGTGCATATATACCCATCCCCTTGTCTTGATTCAGATGTTTGTGATCTTATAACATGTATCCTTCAGGAGAAACAGCACAGGTGACCGTGAGAAGGCCCTTCAGGTCATGCTCCAGGTTCTGCAGAGCTGTGATCACCCAGCCCCCGACATGTTCTGCCTGTGTGGGAGGATCTACAAGGACATGTTTTTGGATTCAGACTGCAAAGATGACACCAGCCGAGATAGCGCCATTGAGTGGTAAGCCCTCAACCCTAGTCAGTAGCACACACAACTCTGCAAAGAACAGAATTGCATAGGCTAAGGATGCAGGTGTTTTTCCTATGTGTATGTGCGTGCCTGTCTGCTGGCAGTGAAAAAAATTTGTAGTAAATGTGATCTGGAAATTTCCAGATTCCTTTTTCTGAGCGAAAACCATGAGAAACGGGGGTTTCTACTGGGCACACTCTTCCCACAAGTTCAGTCATTTATGGGGCAAGAAGGGGCCTCAGCATGCTCCTTCCCGGCTATTGCTTCTAGAACCTTGTTCCCCACCATCAGGGCATTATCTTCCCAGTGGTCTGTCTGTTCATTCATTTGTTTATTTAACAAATGTTTATTGACAGCTTACTGTGTGCCAGAAACTTTTCTAGATGGTGGAGATATACACAAAAGAGACATGAATCCTGCCCTCAGAGACCTTGCATTGCTTTGACAGAAGTCAAATAAAGTGATACATGTAGGATGTCAGCTGATGGTGAGGGCTATGGGGAAAAGTTAGGCAGGGAGGAAGAAAAAGGAGGGCTGGGAGGGGTGGTCTGCAATTTTAAATAGGGTGGTCAGTGAAGGTGAATAAAGATGTGAAGGTGTGATGAGGGAGTGAGTGTCACAGATAACTAGGGAGAAAGTTTCAAGGAGGAGCAGAGAGCATGCCAGGCATGCTCAAGGATGGTGAGGAGTAAGTGAGGGGAAGAGCAGCACAAACCAGGATGGGGAAAAGACCCTTTTACTCTGAATGGAAAGGGATATCATTGGAGTATTCTGAGCAGAGGAGTGACAAGATCTGACATGCATTTTAACAGGAGTCCTCTTACTGTTGTGCCAAGAATATATTTTAGGGGTTGTATTGGCTATTGCTTGCCACATAACAACCCCAAAACTTAAAGGCTTGAAACAGCAGTGACTTACTATTTCTCCTGATTCTGTGGGTTTTCCAGGCAGTTCCTCTGCTGGCTTCACCTGGGCTCGCCCCTAAAATTTTACAGTCAGCTGTAGGGTCAAGCAGGGCTGGAAGAGCCAAGATGGCCGCACACGTTTGGCAGCTGGTGTTGACTTTTGGTGGTATGCTTCGGGTTGCTACCATGTGGTTCTAATCCTGGTAGACAAGCTTTCTTACCTGGTAGACAGCATTCTAAGAGAGTAAAAGTGGAAGCTGCAAAGCCTCTTGAGGCTTAGGCTCAGGAACTCGTAAGATTACTTCTGCCACATGCTATTGGTCAAAGCAAATCATGTGGCCTGCCCAGATTCAAAGGGGTGGAGAAAGACACTCCACCTCTGTGTGGGAGGAATTGCAAAGGTGCATGCGTGTATGCATATTGGGATAGGAGGGATTTGTAGTCATTAAACATTCTATCACGGGGCAAGGGTAGAAGTTGGGACAGTTAGCAGAACACTGCGGTAATTCAGGGGAGAGCTGATGATGGCTTGAACCAGGGTGGTAGTGATAAAAACGTTGAGAAGTTGGATTCTGGATATATTTTGAAGGTAGAGCCAACAGCCGACATCATCCATTTTTATCATAAAAGCTCTTGGTATTGCTGTTCTGCTCCCATTTAATTCTAACTCCTCCCTTCCTCCCCCTTTTGTATATGTGGGAGGCTCTGTCCTCTCCACCATGTCGCCATCCACACACACCTCTCTGGAGATCCCAGCCACTCCCGCACCTTGGTACTCTTAACTGGAGACCTTCAACCCAGCCTCTGTCCTAAACTGTGGCCCCACACCACCCCCTCTTTGTCTCAAGCTGGTGCTAGTATTTAAGACTCAACATGTTGAATGCTGAAGTCGTTTCCTCCTCTCCACAGGTATGGCTTCCAATGTCTTGTTTTCTTACTACCATTCTTTACCTCCTAGGCTTAAACTTTTGGTTACTATTTGATCCCTTTTACTCATTTATCTCTCCATACAGTCAGTTCCCATTTCCAGCCTGTCTGTGAATCTTCCCTCCCTCCTTACCAATCCTTTCCCATCACCATCCCCCAGTCACTGTCATTTTTTTCTTTTTTACTTTCTTGCCAGGGATGTTCTAACAGTGTATCAAGTAAGCTCCCTGCTTGGTGTCTCTTCCCATCATCCTTTGTAGATTTACAGCGTATTCCTCCTAAAGCTCAAAAGCCCACCATGGCTCCCCATTTCCTATCATAAAAATTTAAACTCTTAGATGCCCATTGTGGGTGTTCTGAATACTTTCTCCCACCCATCTCTATCCTTGTTTCCCACTACCGGTTTACGTCCAACAAACTGAAGTTCCTTAAGAGTTCCCCAAACTCTTGTCTCTGCTCCTACTGTTTTCTGTGCCGGGGGTTCCCTTTACAAATAACTGCTTTTACATTTCCATTCATCTTTATGGCATATCTCAAGTCTCTAGGGGAGGTGGCCTTATATGTCTTCTGTGAGTTCCTCTGGACTTGGATTTAGGTGGTTTTAGGATCCTTATCATACTCTTGATTGTATTTTCACTGGCTGTGTATGGATCTTATCCCCTTTACCATAATGTAGGTTCTTGGAAAGTGACGACCTTATTTCATTTGTATTTAATCTCCAGTAGTACCTAAGGCACTGTACTGTGGAGAGGAGTCACTCAGACTATTTGAAGGGAATTAATGTTTGGTAAAGCCAAAACAGAAAGCTGTGTTTCCACTATCATGGCCAAGAATTCAACCCCCAGCTCAGGAAATTACTGTCTTTGGCTCCTTCGTGAAAGTCACCATTTTTCTCCGCCCACTTCAGGAGGTAGCGGGAGTAGGTACAGGAGCAAATGAAGCTTAGCCTTCTGGTCAGAGCATGTTGGCTCTAGATGAGACCTTGGAAGATCATCTAACCCAGACCCTCAAGTACAGATGTGGGGCATATGGCTCATGGAGATGGGTGGCTCGCCAAGGTCATGGGGCTGGTCCAAGGTCACGAGGATGGTTAGTGGCAAATCTGGGATTATAGTCCTGAGTGGAGTTCAAATCTTCTCTGCCCCAAAGCTGGGCCTGTTTCACTTATGGAGAAGTAACCCACTCTGCCCTCTCCTCAGTATAACTTCTCATAGTAAAAGAAAATGAAAAAGTCTAATTCAGTAGAATATGGAATTTAAAATTCCCAAAACATACAGGGGGGAAAAAGGTTGAATTTTATTGTCATGGATAAGAAGGATTTTCTTGGTGTCCCCTGGTCCATCTGAGGGTATTTGTGTCACGCCCCAAAGTTCATAAAGCCATACTTTAGCTGCCTTAAATGATAACTTCTCCCTTGCAGAATTAATAATCTGTTGTTGAATTCTCTTGTCACATGAGTGATAAAATTACTCCTATTTGGCAAGTCCTTGGTTTGAACTATGCCACTTGATGACATTTTTGCATAGTAGTGACTTCATTTGATTGAATTCTTTTTTCCTGCTCATAACATTCATACTTGTTCATGGAAGAGAAGGAAACTTTTCCTGTATAGAAAAGAACAAAGAGGAGAGTTAAAATGGCACTGTTAACCTTTTGGTATAAAAATGGTATTCCCAGTTTTGTGTCTTGTTCCTTATCCCGATGTTGTAGATCCCTGCCCCTGTCTCACTTGATGCCACTGCTCTTTTTTTTTTTTTTTTTTTTTTTGAGACAGAGTCTCGCTCTGTTGCCCAGCCTGGAGTGAGTGCCGTGGCGTCAGCCTAGCTCACGGCAACCTCAAACTCCTGGGCTTAAGCAATCCTACTGCCTCAGCCTCCCCAGCAGCTGGGACTACAGGCATGTGCCACCATGCCCGGCTAATTTTTTTTTTTATATATATTTTTAGTTGGCCAGATCATTTCTTTCTATTTTTAGTAGAGACGAGGTCTTGCTCTTGCTCAGGCTGGTCTTGAACTCCTGACCTCGAGCAATCCGCCCGCCTCGGCCTCCCAGAGTGCTAGGATTACAGGCGTGAGCCACCGCGCCCGGCCTGATGCCACTGCTCTTATATCTGTTTAGGATCCAGAATTCTGGCAATACTGCTTCACGCATGAAAAATAATTCCATGTTGTGATATAAGCAAACAAACAAATGGCTTGAAGAGAAATAGGCTAGGATTGATGCCATTTCTATCTAATAAAAAACACTCAGATTATAAGTGGAGTCAAACTTTAAAAATGAGGTTTGGACATCGGCCTGTGGTCATCTTTTAGGGATGGGGTTAGAATAAATTTTAAGTTTCTTTTGTAGACTTTAATATGATTTCCCTACTTTATGTAAGATCATTATGGCTTTTATACTAAAAATATAAACCTTTTGAAGAAAAAAATTTTGAACTCCCGTCCCTAGTGTAAGTTACTGTGTTGCTATTATGACGTTTTAAAAAAGTTATTTAAGAGCTGCATGTAGCTGTTTGTAAAGGTGGTGGGGTGGGGGTGGGAAGCGGAAAATAATACATTAGAGTAATGATAATTTTCATGAGGTTGGTTTGTACCATTATTTACACATTTTTCTAATATAATAATTTTGTGGATCTGTAATTATAGGTATCGCAAAGGGTTTGACCTGCAGTCATCTCTTTATTCGGGAATTAACCTTGCAGTTTTGCTGATAGTTGCCGGACAGCAATTTGAAACTTCCATGGAACTAAGGAAAATAGGTAAAGCTATTTATTACTGCAGACATCAGTGCTTTGATTACACAAGTTTAGCATGAAAATTATGTTCTAAATAACTGGCATTATATTTCAGAAGGAACAGTTTCTGCTAGCACACCCTAGATCACAGCCAAAATAAAATACTCATCCTCTATCTAAAGGCTTGCACAATATGACAGAAGCTAGAGAGATTTTTCATGACTCTATCTAAAATTCAACTTCTTAAGGTGTCCGGCTGAACAGTTTGTTGGGAAGAAAGGGGAGCTTGGAGAAAATGAGAAATTACTGGGATGTGGGTCAGTTCTTCAGTGTCAGCATGTTGGCCAGCGATGTCGGGAAGGCCGTCCAGGCAGCAGAGAGGTTGTTCAAACTGAAACCTCCAGTATGGTGAGTCGTGTGCGTGTGTTGTCCTCACCCATCTCACTCTCTGACCTTATTGTGAAATGTCCTCCCCAAGGAGAAAAGGTAGCAATGCAAAAAAATAACAATTGCTATGTTTCTCCTTCTGACTTCTTCATTAAAGCAAGGTTGGGACAGACCTAACAACTCTGAGGTCTTGCTTTTATGTGAAGGGAGGGAAAGCCACATGCACACACACACAGAATATATACCTATGTCCTTTATCCCTGATATTAGACTCTCTGTCCAGCTAATATTGTCCTCAAGAGCAAAACACTATTTGGTACTAGTATGTATTATGCATTTGTGAGAAAGCCTATAATAGAGCTAAAAAAGCACTCCAAGAAATTGTTTATCACAAATGAAAACTGGAACTAAGACCAATAATAGAGTATGATAAATAAAATGGTGGCATAGCCATAGCCCGAGGTGAGCCTGTTATACAGCCATTTAACTGTGCAGGAGAGGATACTTAGAGACATGGAAATGTGTTCATAATTTATTATAGAATAAGAAAAGCCAGTTGTAGGGGATATTTTTCTATATCAGTGATTCTTAGACTTGATTGTGCATCAGAATTTCCTATGTTGGTTAAAACAGATTGCTGGGCCCACCCTCAGGATTTCTGGTTCAATAGGTTGGGGTAGAGCCTGAAAATTTGCATTTACAAATTATAGGCTGCTGCTGCTCTGGACCACACTTTGAGAACCACACTGTTCTATATGATCTCATTTTAATTAAAAATAAATGTTGGGTATGTGAGTCACAGGGAAATGTCTGAGAGGGGTGGGCAATATCTGACTTTCCCATAGACATGAAGCCCCATTAGAATTGTGGTCATCTTACTGATTGCCATAGACTCATAAGTAGATGCTCAATAGATATTTGTATAATGAATAAATAATAAATGAGGAATTTTATCCAAAATATTGACAGTGGTTATCTCAGGGAGATAGACTTATAAGAAGTTTTTAATCTGTTTTTTTCCTTGCCTCTATTTTCTAATTTTTCTAAAAGGCATATGGATTACTTGCATAATTCTTAAAAATTTACTTTTAATGATTTGTGTTCATCTGCCACCTCTTATTTCCCAGTTCAGTGGGCCAGCCTGGACTCCCAGGGGTAGGCATCTCTTCAGTCATATCTAGTTTGACCCCATTTCTTCCAAATCAGAAAGAAGGGCCTTAAATTTGGCCCCCATACAGTATTAAGCTCTTGAAAGTTCTCTGATGCTCAGAGTACACAAAGCCAAGCTGGGCCTCCAGCCCTTCTAGAGTGGCTGCTGTTCAAAGAATCCTAATGTTAAGGTACGTTGCTGCATCTTGCCCAGATGGAGTTGACTCCAGGGAGAGGAGCCCCCAGGGTTGGTTACGTTCCCTTTACACTAGCACCTGGGCTGACTTATAGTGTTGTCACCTGTTGTCAGGATTCTCCAAGACCACCCTCAGGTTCATGATTTGCTAGAAGGACTCACAGAACTCAAGAAAGCTGTCATAATCATGGTTATGGCTTATTACAATGAAAGGATACAGATTAAAATCAGCAAAGGCAAAAAGGCACATAGGGGGCAGCATCCAGGCGAGACCAGGTGCAGACTTCCAATTGTCCTTTCCCAGTGGAGTCATATGGACAGCGCTTAATTCTCCCAGCAACAAGGTGTGACAACATGCATGAAATAGTACCAACCAGGGAAGCTCACTGTGCCTGGATGTCCAGGGTTTTCATTGTGGGTAGGTCACATGGGCATGGAGTGTTCACATCTCTGAGCTTAGTACCTCACTCTCCAGCCTCTCCAGAGGTCAAACTGATACGGTGTGGCCCAGGGCCCCCACCATGAATCATAGTTAGCATGAGCTATCTGGCACAGCCCATGCCCTAGGTAAACAGAGACACTCTTAGCAGTCAAGGTATCCCAAGGGCATAGAGGTGATCCCCCAGTAACCACTCAAGGGCCAGACCTTTCTTTGGAATGTGGAGAGTTTGGACAGCCCAGGCCTGCTGAGTACCAGTCAAGTCAGTTAGAGTCTAGCTGGTCTACTTTCCCAGGATAGCCCCAGACTTTATCCTCAAAGAGCAAAATAATACTATGATGCTTTCAGCTGAACCATCCTAATACCAGAGAGGATGTGATGACCACTGCCTGGCAACTATGTTTCAAGAAGTTCAGTATACCTCAAGACAGCAAAGGTGTGGTCAGAGTCAAGGCTTCATAACATCAAAATCTACCTGGTCAGATTCTAATATATATACCTGGTTGTGACATTGTACCGTGGTTTTGCAAGATGTTACCATTGGGGAAAACTGGGTTGAGGATATATGGGTTCTCTCTGTTTTGTTTTCTTTTCTTTCTTTCTTTCTTTTTTTTTTTTTTTTTTTTTTTTTGAGACAGAGTCTCTCTCTGTCACCTGTGCTAGAGTGCAGTGGCATCATCACAGCTCACTGCAACTTCAGACTCTTGGGCTCAAGTGATCCTCTTGGCTTAGCCTCCTGAGTAGCTGGACTACAGGCATGCACCACCACGCCTGGCTAATTTTTCTATTTTTTGTAGAGAGGGGCTCTCACTATGTTTCCCAGGCTGGTCTTGAACTGGCTTCAAGCGATCCTCCAACATTGGCCTCCCAAAGTGTTAGCATTACAGGTGCAAGCCACTGTATTCTTTCTTATAATTTCAGGTAAATCTAAAATTACATGAAAATCATTTAATTAAAAAGATAATGAGTTTGAAATTTTATAATTGCTTTGAATTTTGAACTATAGTTGACCCTTGAACAATGCAGGGGTTAGGGGTACTGACCCCCCAAGCAGTCAAATTCACCAAAACCTTTACTAGTAGCCTACCGGAAGCCTTACCGGTAACATAAATAGTTGATTAACATATATTTTGTATTTTGCAAAAAGTGCAAGGTTTTCTCACCTGCTGGTGTAGCTGCAGTGATGACTTCATGAATTTTCTTTTCTTTTTTTACAATGGCCCTTATGCTGGATTCATCTACCTTGAAATGGCAGGCAACCACAACTGCAGACCTCAATCTACAGTATACATTAAGCAAGTCAACTTTTTCTTATAATATCATGACTTTTCTCTGTTTGTTGTGAGCATTTCCAACATCACTAGTGGCACTTCATATGGGTCCCATGGTATTGTTCAAGATTTACAATATAGCACTGAATGTGATGAAAAATATGCGAGAACTACAAGAGATCACTTTTTACTGAGATGTGCATTTTACTGGAGGGACGAACCGTTCACGTGGAGATGATCAGCCCCACATGGCAATGGCATTTTAGGTGGATACTCACAACATTTAAGCTGACTGCAATAGCACCAAGACGTGGCTATGAAATTATAGCAGTAGTATGGCATGCAGTACAGTTAATTTTATGCAGTCATGAGTTAATACTGCATCTTTACGTTTGTAATCCCTCTGCTGTGAATGGTGCCACATACAGTCTGCATAAGTTTTGATAAATTTTAACTTTTTATGATAAATTTCTGTATATTTTGTGGTAGTAAATGATAAAATAGACTAGTATCTACATATATTTTATGCATTCATTACATACCTAATTTTTTCCATATTTCTAGGACACATGGTTCATCTGTGAGTTTATTCAAATTGTCAAAAATCTCCAGAAAATTTCCCAATACATTTATTGAAAAAAAATCCATGTATAGATGGACCCACACAGTTCAAATTTGTGTTGTTCAAGGGTCAACTATATTTGCTCTTGTTATTTTAAGACAGTTATCACATGCTTTGCAGTCTCTACATTTTGGCCACTATGTACCAAAATTGAGGTTTAGCCCAATGTTGATTAAAAAGCCGTGTTGTATGATTTTGTTGTACTGATTTATTTTGCTTACTGTTTGGGTTTCTTTTAATTAGTTATGTGGCTGCTAAGCAATTGTTTTTGAAGCACTCATGACATAATATGAATTTAAGTAAATCTTTTGGGAAGCTTTTTTTTTTAACAGGAACCATTCACCGTCATCAATGGCAAATGGCGATTGCAGTGAAGCAACACCAAGTGCTGGCTTCATGCTCAGGAGAGAATGCTGCACCTCCTCCTGCTGTTTTCTGGTTCAGAGAAACTTCTCCAGTAATGAACTATAGAAATGATCCCTGAAAGTAGTCTTGGGAAGCTTCTTTTAAAAAGAGTAGAATTGAATTCAGTTTCTTTAGGAATCTAATTTATTGGTGTTTGTGATTTTTCCAGGTACCTGCGATCATTAGTTCAGAACTTGTTATTAATTCAGCGCTTCAAGAAATCCATTATTGAGTATTCACCCAGACAAGAACTGCTTAACTTCTGGTTAGATATAATATTTGAGGCAACAAACGAAGTTACTAGTGGACTCAGATTTCCAGTAAGATATGCTAAGTCTGTTTCTTTAAGATTAAAAAAAAGAAACTAGTGATTGGTGCTAGCTAATTATTGAATACTCTGAAAGGAAGAAAACCATAATTTAAAATGTTAGGATGACCATCAATCTTATGCAGAATTAGCAAGCAATAGATCAGCTCGCTGAAAAAAGTTGGCCATATCCTCTGAAATACTGGTTCTCAATTGAGAGTGATCATGTCCCGCAAGGGACATTTGGCAATGTCTGGAGATATTTTTGGTTGTTACAACTGGGGAAGAAGGTGGTGCTACTGGCAGCTAGTAGGTAGAGACCAAGGACACTGCTGAACATCCCACAATGCACAGGACAGCCCCCTACAGTAATTATCCAGCTCAAAATGTCAGTAGTACCAAGGTAGAGAAACCTTCCTCCACGAGAATGTATGCTAAGAGCAAAAATGTAGAATTCAAAGTAGTTTCCTGTTAAGCTTTGGTTTGCCTCCAATGCCACTAATTAATATTTAAAACCTTATTGAAAAAGCAAAATTGCTTTTTAGCTTTTCATTGAGTTTTTGTTTCAATTTTATGACTATCTTAGAAGGAGTCATAAGTAAGATATGTTAAGTGTCTTGGAAATTGAACTTCAGATAATTGTGTTCCATATTTATGGCTTGAGATTTTGTGAACATGCCGCCGTTTTCAAGAATTTCATTAAATGTCTAATAAAAGATTGAGTTACTTGAAATGATTATAATTTTGTTGCTAGGTAGTGTGTATTAAAATCTTCTTTAATTATGAAATATTTCAAACCTACTGAAAGGTACAAAAAAGTAATGTAACAGACACTCGTGTAAACCCTACACAGGTTTAGCAATCTTAAACATGTTGTTTTATTTGCTTTGGAGATTTATTCTCTCTCTCTTTTCTCTCTCCCCTCCCTCCTCTCTCTCCCCTCTTTCCTTTTTTTCTCCCCTCCCCTCTCTTAACAAAATGACACCTTACAGATGGGCCATCACCTCCCTTTACATCGTCTTGTGTGTTTACAGGCTTGGAGCCAGTGGACTATCCAGCCTACGTCTTCATTTCTCTCAGAAGCCGTCACCTCTCTCTCTCTCTTCTGTCACCTCAGGCAGGCCTTTCTTGACCACCTGTGTAAAGAAACGCTCCTCATCCCCATCACTCTTGCCTCTGTTCTGCCTACTGTGTGACATTAGATGGCATATCCCTGTCTGTCATTCCGTCCATAGCCCTCACATGGGCAGGGTCTTCTGTGCACTGCTGTACCTCCCACTCCTAGAACGGTGCTTGGTGTGTAGTTGGTCCGCAATGAGTATCTTTTGAGTACAGATCTTCCCACTTTCTCACTGGGCAGGGGCCACTGTGTTTTATCCTCCTTTGTGTTACAGGAATCTGTTCTTATTTTAGGTTCTGGTGATAGAGCCAACCAAAGTCTACCAGCCTTCTTATGTTTCTATAAACAATGGAGCCGAAGAGAGAATGGTTTGTTTATGGCATGTATCCCCCACGGAAATGGTAAGGAAAAAAAATCACAAGCAGCTCTCTTTCTTCTGTGTTATTTAATCAAAGATTCAGTTTTCAAATAGAAGAGCTTATATTATAGTATTTGTAAGAACGGGTACCCAACCTTCTGAATTATGAGACCATATGAAAGAGTGTAATCACAGATGACAGAAAGGAGGTAGGTCTTTCCATTTCATGTGTGTGTGTACGTGTGTATGTGTGTGCATGGGGCGGGGGGCGGGGAGCGTGTGTGTATAAACATAGAACAAATATAGGTTTGTCTCTTAAATTAAACCACAAGGAAGTATATAGGGGATATACAGGGAAAGTCCCTCCATAGTCCCAAAACCTGGTCCCTGTTCCCATCCTCATCCCCAGTGATTTGGTGGATATCCATTTATCCTTTTTCTAAATTCATTTATATACACACATATATTACAAGTATTATATATAGAGATGCATTTGACATTAAAGTGTGACCGTACAGCTTATATTTATTATTTCGCAACTTTTTTTAACTCATTCATACATCATGGACAATTTTTCACATGGACAGTTTTTCATCTGATCTTTTTAAATTTCACATTCCCTATATTCCTATATCATATGGTGTATTTCCTGATGTGGATGAACCCTACTTTATAGCACCACTTTCCTACAGATGTACATTGAGGTCTCCCATTTTATACACCAGTGCACATCCTGGTGGCGAATAGATTCTCAGAAATGGACCTTCTGGACTCTAGGGTACATATGTTTAAAACTTGATAGTTACCATCAAATCTGTCCCATTCCAATTTATACTCACACCAACAATCCAGGGGAGGAGCGATTTTAATTGCTTATTAAAGAGATGACAGAAATGCTGGCTGGGCCTGATGTTTTGTGGCAATGGCGACATTTTCATCTCTATCAAAAAAGTACTTCATCAGCTTTTTTTGTTCATATATTTTGCAGTAATGAAGAAACAGACCCTTTGACAAATGCATTAGATAGGTCTGTTTGCTTTCTGTGTGTTTTCATGCAGTTTGGGGAGCGTTCTGCCATTAACTTAGCAAAAAAGGCTTCTTTTTCTTCCTGGAAACAAGAATGTGAACGGTTATGTTTTAATCAGGTAAAAATAAGCAATATCTTCAAAAGTAAAATGCAACATTGTAGAATAAGCAGAGGCTCAAATTCATATTAGAAACACCTCATCAAAAATAGTCACAATATCTCAAGCGTAGGCCAGTAACCTTGTCCAATATTTAACGTTAGAGTAATCTTCTTATCATTGAAAAGCACAGGCTGATGTGATGTGCTTGTGTTTTTTCCTGCACTGTGTACATCAAATATTTGAGTGCAAAAGAGAAATCTTCAAGCATACGTGGTATTCATACAGATATAGCTCATTTGAAGAATGCACTCATCTTCTGTTTAATTCGCCTCTTTGTTTTGAACCTGTTATTGAAGTATAACACACACACTGAAAAGTGTATAAAACATAAAGGTACACTTTGATGAATTTTTACAAAGTGAGTACAAGTTAGTAGCCAGAGCATGTCAAGAAGCAGAACATCAGAAGTCTTCCCATACCCCCCCACCCCTCCCCGCTAGCTTTGCTCATGTTCACTTTGTGCCACCCTCCATGAAGCACCCAGCTCTCAGTACTGAAATTCTTATACCAGAGATCAACCTGGTTTATTTTCTCTGCATCATTGACACCACTGTAATATAAGAGAATTTTCAAAATTATGATCTGTAATCTCACTATTTTATTGCTGTAGGTACAAAATACCTCATATTTTGACAAGTAGTTGCAGAAAAAAACTGTTATTAAAGTGACTGTTTGTACTTTGAAAGCAAAGTGGTTTTGATCTCATGGAATTCTACAAACTTTGCCCACCTCATTTGAATCTTATGATGGTTGCTGACCCTTAATGGAAATGTCCATTGGTACATATAATATCTCACTAGTTGCAAATGTTTTACTTTGTATATAGTTTATAATCAGGCATGGAAAAGAACTATATTAGCAGCAAATGCTAGTTTTCCTTGATTGATGAAATGTTTTGCACAAGTGCTTGTAGTTGTCAGAGGAAACATCTGAGAGAAATATAAATTGCCTTTTTCTTTGAGAGGAATCCTTTGCTTTTGCCTTCATTTACAATTTTGAAATTCTGCAAATTTTGAAAGCAAGCAGATTTGCCTAAAGAGAGATGACATTTTCCTACACAGTGTTGTATTTTTTTCTGGTGGGCTATGGATGGTGGGAAGAGAACACACACATGCATATATACACTTACATGTGACATCACTGCAAAATGCAATTAAGTTCCGGATTTATTAGCCAAGGATTCCGAAACTTATTGGAAGTAAGGAGGCAGTGGCATGCTGGCAACTGTTGAACAACCAGCTTTACAGGGTTGCAGGCTAACTTGTAGTGTGTGCCGATTTCCCTGATGTAAATATTCCCGCATGGCCAGTTTCAAGCAACCTATATCACGTCACTGAATGTGAGATTAGGAAGAAATGAGCAAAATTGGCCTTCCCGAGCCTAAGCACACAAATGCAAAGAGGCTGCACAGAGCAGGAGGCTGCTGAGTCGCTGCTAATGTTCTGTCTCTTGATTTGGATGCTCCCTACAGGGGGTAGGTGTTCATTGTGTGAAATTTTGAGCTGATCACTGTTGATCTGTGCCCTTTTCTGAATGAATGTTGTACTCCAATATAAAAGTTCAGTAATACTTTTAGGAAGCAGTTATCCTGGCCCTCTTGACAGTCCCTAACCATTACTGGATCCTGTGGCTGTCCAGATAAAACTCAGATTCTTTACCAAGTGTTCACACCCCTCTCTGTACAGTTCTGCCCCCTCCTTCTTTGTCCCCAACTCTCAGTGCCAGGCGGACTGTCCTCTAACCAGCCCCAGGGACCCCTGTCTGTGCTTTTGCTCCCATCCTTCTTCCTCCCTGCAATTCCTTCTTCCAATTATCCAAGTCTTAGCTTTTGCAAAGGCATCTTTAACCATCCTTTCATTCCTTCCACTGAATGTCTGTAGGTGACCTGATTGCCTGTATCATGTATAAAACTACGTCCTGTGGCTTGTTATTTATCAGTGTTTGAAATGTCTCTCCAAATATAGAAGGCCATGTATGACTTGGGTATGTTTGTCTGTAGAAGCTCTTACAACAATCCCCCCCCCACACACCAAATGCCTGTTTGTTATGACATAAAGAGAAAGAGAGGATGTCCCTGTTGTTTACTTCTTAACTTAGTAAATCTTTCTCCCAAATCAGGAAGTTCCCTAGAGCTACCCTGGAGTAAACCTACCATTTGGGAATACTTTGAAAACTCATGTGGCTGAGCTTTCTGTATATATTTAGCTTCTTAAAGGTGGGTTATGGGTCAGACAAGGTTCTCTTGAATCTGTCCTGGTTCACATTTCTGCACCAGAATCCAAAGGCAGATTTCTGTTCACCACTATCCTAAGTGACTTGGGACACGCTTCTCCTTTGAAATACTCCCAGCCTTTCTGTGCAGTTGAGTCTGGTTTGATGACTTTCATATTTTCATATTTTTTTTTATCTTTCATAGCCTGTGATGGCTTTCCATCTCATGCAGAGTTGATGGCAGCCCATGAGGCCTTGTGTGATCAGCTCTCCAGCCTCCTCTCTTCTCACTTCACTCCAGCCACTCACCTCCTTTTTGGCCCCCAACCATGCCAGGCACATTCCCACCTCAGGGCATTTGCACTTGCTATTCTTCTCTCTACCTGGGACTCTTCTCCAGATATCTGTGTGGCTCACTCTTTCACCCCCTTTAGCTTTCTGTTCAAAAGCCATCAGGGAGGCCTTCCCCAAGCATCCAGTTTAACAACATGACCTCCTACCCCACCTCAGTGCCTTTCCCTGTTTTATTTATCTTCATGGCACTTTTCACCCTCCACCATGCTATTATTTTGCTATTTAATTTCTTGTCCATCTCCCCTCACTGGAATGTAAGCCCCATGAGGGCAGGGACTTTCTGGTTCTCTGCAATATCTTCAGTGTTGGTATTTTGCCTGGGACATTGTAGGTGCTTAATCAACATGTATGGGTGGATCTTCTCCCACTGGGAACCATCTTCCCAGTCTGTTCCTGTTGGCGTCACTCCAGGATGGCAGGAAACTAGTCGCCCAACTGCTCATAGCAGTTCTTCTGAGCAGTATGTTCAGTCACTTGGTTCTCATGCTTCTGTTCCCTGGGTGGTTGAATTGGTCATTTATGACATTCCTCAGGCTAACCAAATGGATTTTCCTACTTGAAATTATTCTCTACAGTTGGGCCTATGGGTTTGGTGTTATAGCCTATGGGTTTTCTGAAACCAGCATTTCAGACATTCCTTTGGAGGCTTGGCTTTGTGCAAAGTTTAGGGGCAGGGAATGGTGGTGGAGGGGACAGAGTTGGTTTAAAAAAGAAAAGTGCATCTTGGTACTGATTGAAATCCCAGTTAGCTTTTTCTATTAGTCACGGTTGGCTAGCTGCTAAAACAAACAGCAGCCCAAATCTCAGCATCTTAACATGATAAAAGTTTATCTGTGCCCCATGTCAAATCCAGGAACACCAGAAACATTTTCAAATATATTATAAAAATTCATTTGTATCTCTAATCTAGTTTAGAGCAGACAATATAAATTTGAAAGCTAAATTTGAGATAGAAATAATAAGTACACAGTGACTTTATGTCCATTCCTACTTTCTCTACTTTCTCTTTCTCCGTTCCATCTTGCAGTGGATAGGGAAAGAAAAAATAGAGGGTTGCTTGGCCTGGAGGTGGTGTATATCACTCCTGCTCACATATCATTGGTCAGAATTCCATCACATGGCCCTGTAGCTGCAAGGGAGGCTGGGAAATATAGTTTAGCTCTGTGTCCAGTGAGGGGAAAAAAATGATGAATGCTGAAAGATGTCTGCCACAGTCTTCTCCAGCATTTTTGCAAGTTGCTCAACTTAGGTGGGCTGTTCCATGCTCATTTTAGAGTTTGCCTACTATGTTGACAGAAGATGAAAAGCCATTCATTGTGTACTTATTGTGTGCCTATTATTTGTATCTCAAATTTAGAGTATTTCAAATTTATATTGTTTGCTCAAAAGTGGAGTAGAGATACAAATGAATTTTTATAATACATTAGAAAATGTTTCTGATGTTCCAAGTTATGCAAGGTACATTGCTCTAATCCCTAAACCACAACTGAAGTAAAATGGCAGAAATGAGTGACCATAGAATGAAACCAAAAATGATCCTTTGCTTAGAAAAAAATCAAGCTATTGATTTCTGTCTTTGATACTTGCAGAAACAAATCCACGAATGGAATTTTACAGCCTCTTCCATAAAAGGAATAAGGTAAGAATGTAGGAGAAAATGTAGTTATCATTTTAATACAGATGATGATTATGTTTTATTCAATGTTTCCACTTATTCATAATACATGAGATTCTTATTTTTAACAAAATCCAAAATGGACTGTTTTTTGTTTGTTGCCCTGCCCAGCTAGTTCCTAATGTGCTGCTAGTAAGAGCTTCTTAGCTTGTTATCACGGGTAGCTTTTCTCATATCCAGCAGGCAAAACTCTTTAAAGTTATATCTGTAGAAAGAGAAAAGGTATCTTCTTTGAGCCAAAGATGTTCAAGTGCTCAGTGACCTCAAGAGCTGAAGCCAGGAGTTATTTGGTAATGACACTTGGGTTAGTGTCTCCTGGGCAGAGCAATGAGCCCAGGGGTGCTGTTAGGGAAGGTGTGAGGTGGTGTATCCTGAGGGGAGGTGTGGTGCTTGCATTTTGGATCAGGAGTGGTGACTACTTGGACCTGAGCTTTGTGGCCTTCCACAAGTAGGGCTGATACACCTCAGCTGCACTCACCACCCCACCAGCATGCTCCAGGGTGACAGAGGCTCTGAAGTAGATGTGAATTCTGATCTCTCTTTGCTGTGTGACGTTGGGAAAGTCAGTCAGCCTCTCTAGGTCTGTTGCTTCTCTGTTTTCATCACGTAAAGGACTTGGACTAGAACTCTCTTCTCTCTGATTCTGAGACTGCCTCAGCCACTGATCGAATCCCCAAGTTACCTCCAGACACAGTATGATCCTGTCCTGGACACATCAGTGTTTAAATTAGAATACTGTTTACATCATTTTATAGGAAAGGAAGTAATTTAAGTAGTGCATTTGGATAATAACTGCCCAGAAAATACAAAGTAATTTGAAAGTGCTGAATTTTCTCAAAAATGTATTAGTTAACTAAGTTGTATGAGAACATGTAGTCAAGAACCTTATGTTTAGACCTCCCCGTACAGCTAGCTGCCATTTCAACTATCAGTGGGTATTTGCAAAGGGCCTGGGGTGAATCAGACCTCGAGACTGATGTGACATGAACAGTATACTTTGAGCATTCCCAAGGGCATCCAACTAACTGTTGTAATTCCTTTACAGATTGGTTTTCAGAACTTGCTCACATATAACCTAGTTTCAATTCTTTTTGAATCCCCCTGCACTATTGGTGTCTCAACTCAGTGTTTGTCATGTAACATATAATATGAAGAATGATTTAAGAAGGTTTGGATCTCGGGAAGAGATGACTTAGAAGGGACAACATAAAGTGGCTTCAATTGTTTGAAGGGCTAATTGTAGAAGAGAATCTAGCCTTATTCTCCATAGTGCCACCTGGCAGAATGAGGGACATTGCATAGCAGAGGCTTTGGCCCACTATGAGTGAAAAACTTTCTAACAGTGAAGTCTATCAGCAGTTGGAGTGTGATGATTTTCTGTCACTGGCTATGTCCAGACAAGCTGAATGTTGCTTGTTGAAGGACCTGTAGAGGTCAGGTGCAGACACTGGGTAGAGATGGAGCAGATAACATTCAAAGGCCTTTCTTGAGCTATGATGCCATGTTTATTTCTGTTTCCCTTGTATGGCCACAAATACTGTGTCCTGATATTTTCTAAGTCTAGAAATTCCTTTGATACTATAATGGATTATTTCACAAATAGCTTGCCTGTCTTTCTCGTAAGATTAGAAACTCCTTGAGGGCAGAGACCATATTTTATTCCCTTTTCTGTTGCCCTATGCTTGGCTTAGCACTGAATTATATTAAGAATAAGTTTTTGATACATATTAAAGTCAGTTGACGAGTACAAACTCGAACATAAACAAGATAAATGTCCCTGGTATTTAATTTCATAGAGAAATAAAAGGCAAATTTGGGGGTTATTGTTGAAATGTTACAGCAAGTGTTACAGTGGGTGGTCCCGAGGACAAACCGAGCAGCACATGGAGAGTCGGAGAAACAAGGTTTATTTGCTGGCGGGCTCAGAGGGGTCTCGCCACCAAATTCTGAGCCCCGTCTACCTAATTTTTCCGATTTTTATTAAGTTGGGGTGACCCAAGGGGAGGAGGTCTCAGGTGACTAATGCCCACCAGGTAATAAGTTTAGTGCCTGCACCAGGCCAATAGGATTAGTGTTATGCTGATGTGCCAAATGTTAGGTTAGTGATATGTTAATGTACCAGGTGTTAGGTTAGTAATATGCTAATGTGGGTCCTCTGTGAGGGGTGGGGGTCTCAGGCGGCTGCTGTGCCAAGTAGGGGGTTTTCCTTATCAGAAACATTAACGAATCTTTCAGAAATTTGTAAAAAAGAAGAAAATATGTTACTAGAGTTTCTCAAAAACTTAAAATTGGTACCATAACTTGTGTATAAGTATTCTTTTGTTTTGAAACTTTACAGCATATCCAAGTTTGATGAACGGTGTTGTTTTCTTTATGTCCATGATAATTCTGATGACTTTCAAATCTACTTTTCCACTGAAGACCGGTGTAGTAGGTGAGTTATAGCTGTCCCAGGTATTTTCAATCTAATTATGGCAAATCATTTTTAAGGGGCCTTTGTTGTGAAAGATATTTACTTGCTATTCTGTCTTTTTTGAAATTTTAACTTATATAAAATTATTCTTACAGCCTTTTTGAGATATAATTCACATACCATGCAATTCAACCATTTAAAGTATATAACTCAGTGCTTTTTAGTATATTCAGAGTTTTGCAACCATCACCACAATGTGACTTTAGAATATTTTCATCACTCCCCAAAGAAACCCAGTATCCATTAGTAGTCACTCCCCATTTTCCCTCAACCTCACCACCCTTCACTCCCAGCCCTAGGTGACCACTAATCTACTTTCTAACTTTATGGATTTGCCAATTCTGGACATTTTATATAAATGGAATCATACAATATGTGGTCTTCTATGACTGGCTCCTTCCACATGGCATAATGTTATACATGTGTAGCATGTATCAGTACTTCATTTCTTTCTGTGGCTGAATGTTTTGTTGTATGGGTATGCCACATCTTATCTGTTCATCAGTTGATAGGCATTTGGGTTGTTTCCACTTTTTGGCTATTATGAATTTTGCTTCTATGAAAATTTGCATGCAAGTCTTTGTGAGGACATATGTTTTCATTTCTCTTGGAGTCAAATTGCTGGGTCTTATGATAACTCTGTTTAAGCTTTTGAGGACCTGTTAGACTGTTTTCTCATTTTACATTCCCATTAGCCAGATATGAAGGTTCCAATTTCTCCATGTCCTTGCTGACACTTGTTACTAGTATTATCTGTCCTTTGATTATTGCAATCCCAGTGGGTATGAGGTGGAATCTCGTGATATTGATTGCATTTCCCTGGTGACTGATGATACTGAGCATCTTTTCATGTGCTTATTGGCCATTTATATATCTTCTTTAGAGGAATGTCTATTTAAATTATTTGCCCAATTAAAAAAATTAAACTTTTCATCTTGGGAAATATTCCGAGCTATAGGAAAGTTTCAAAAACCAGAACGAAGAATTTCCATCTATGTTTCGTGCAGAATTTCCCAGTGTTAACCTTTTAGCACATTTGTTTTACATTCTCTCTATATGCGATAGTTTTTTTCTGAAGCGTTTAAGAGTAAGTTGTAGACGTAATGCTCCACTGCCTCTAAATACTTGAGTGTATTACCTAAAAAAAGGACATTCACTTATGTAATTACAGTTATCTAATGAGGAAATTAAGATTGGTATGGTACTATAATCTAGAAACCTTACTCAAATTTCACTTAGTGTTCCACTAATGTCCTTTCTAACAAAACAAAAGATTTTTCCTCTGGTCCACGATCCAGTCCAGGATCACATGTTGCATTGAGTCGTCATGTCTATAAAGAGTTCACCATCATCAGTCTTTGTCTTTGTTTACTTAATACTTTGAGAGAGTATAGGCAGTTTATTTTGTGTAGTCCTTCAGTTTGGGTTTGTTTACCATTTCCTCACGATTACACTAGTGTTATGTATTTTGGGTAGGAATACCACAGTACTGAGGTTGTGTCCTTCTCAGGGCCTCTTATCAGGGGACATACAATATCTTTATGTCATTACTGGTGATGTTGACTTGAATCACCTGGTGAAAGTGATGTTTGCCAGGTTTCTCCAAACTTTGCCCATTTTAAAAAATTTTTTAATTTATTTTCTTTTTTAAATTTCAGAATATTACAGGGGTACAAACATTTTGGTTACATATATTGATTTTGCAAACTTTGCCCATTTTTAATTGGGTTATTTTTCTATTTATTATTGAGTTTTAAGAGTTCTATATACATTCTCCATACAAGTCCCTTATCAGATGTGATTTGCAAATACTTTGTCCCATTCTGTGGGTTGTCTTTTCACTCTGTTGATGGTATCACTTGCGATACAAAAGTTTTTAATTTTGATGAAGTTCAATTTGTCTATTTTTTCTTTTGTCATTTGTGCATTTCTGCTTTTGGTTCATAGCTAAGAAAGCTTTGCCTAACCAAGGTGTTCTATGGTTTTTAGGTTTTCTGCTAAGAGTTTTATAGTATTAGCTCTTATATTTAGGTCTCTGATCCTTTTTGAATTCATATTTGTAACTGGTGTGAGGTAGGGAGTACAACTTCATATCTTATGCGTGTGGATATGTGGTTGTCCCAGCACCATTTACTGAAAAGACTATCCTTTCCCCATTGAATGGTCTTAGTACTCTTTTAGAAAATCAGTTCACCATAAATATAAGAGTCTATTTCTGGCCTCTCAATTCTATTCCATTGTTCTATATGTCTATTCTTATGCAGATGTACCACACTTTCTTGATTACTGTAGCTTTGTAGTAAGTTGCAAAATTGGGAAATGTGAGTCCCCCAAATTTGTTCTTGTTTTTCAAGATTGTTTTGGTTATTGTGGATGCTTGTATTTTCATGTGTATTTTAGGATCAGCTTGTCAATTTCTGCAAAAAGGCAGCTAGATTTTGACAGGCTATCTAGATCAGTTTGGGGCACACTGTCATGTTAACCATATTATCTTCCAATCCATGAACACAGGATACCTTTCTATTTAATATTTACTTAGATTTTCTTTCAACAGTGTTTTGTGGTTTCAGTGTACAAGTCTTATACTTCTTTTGTTAAATATATACATAAGTATTCTTTTGATATTATTGTAAATGAAATTGTTTAATTTTATTTTTGGATTGTTCACTGCAACCCAAAATATCTAAAAATACACTTTATTTTTATATATTTTGTAATTTGCAAACTTGCTACACTCCTTTATTAGTTATAATAGTTTTTATTGAATTCCTTAGGGTTTTCTTATACAAGATTATGTCATCTGCAGATATAGTTTGAGTTTTTCCTTTCCAACCTAGATGCCTTTATTTCTTTTCCTTGCCTAATTGTCCTGGCTAGAATCTCCAATACAATATGAAATAGAATTGGTAAGAGTAGATATCCTTATTTTGTTCCTGATCTTAAGGGGAAGATAGCCAGTCTTGCATTATTAAGTATGATCCTAGCAGCAGGTTTTTCATAGATAGCCGTTATCAGATTGAGGAAGTTCCCTTTATTCCTAGTTTGAGTACGCATATTATGTAATTTGAGGAAATTTTAATTCAGTGTGTCTCAGACAAGCATTATCACAATATATTTAAAGATTAGACTAAAAAACTCTTGGGTCACAACCTTTAATTTATAGTAAGAAATATACTGCCAAATATTAGGCAGAATATTTTTTACTATATAGTTTACCTTTCTGATCCTCATTCAATACTTAGTGCCTTATTTTTTGTAGAGGCGGGGTCTCACTGGGTTGCCCAGGCTGGTCTTGAACTCCTGGCCTCAAATGATCCTCCCAACTCAGCCTCCCAAAGTGCTGGGATTATAGGAGTGAGCCACCACACCCAGCACTTAAGTAATACAGCTTGATAAATTTTTACATATATCTATATCCTTGCACCTTCCCCCCCAGTTCGGCACCCCAGAAAGTGCTTTGTGCCCCTTCCCAGTCATTAAACCCCCTCCAGTAATAACTATTTTATTTTTTTTATCACCAATGGTTAATTTTACCTGTTCTTGACCTACGAATATAATCATTTAGTTTGTACTCTTTTGTTTCTCACTTCTTTCCCTTAAAATAATATCTGTGAGATTCAGCTATGGTGTGTGTATCCGTTCATCCTTTTTATTTCTGTGTAGTGTTCTATTGTGTGAATATACAACAATTTATGTGATCTCCTATTGATGAACATTTGTATTGTTTCCAGTTTGGGGCTATTAATGAGTAAAACTGCTATGAACATTCGTATACATGTCTTTTGGTGAACATATACATTGATTTCTGTTGAGTATATACCTAGGAGTGGATTACTGGGTTATAGGTTAGGTTCAGCTTTGGTTGATACTGCCACAGTGTTCATATCAATTTACACTCCCACTAGCAATGTATGAGAGTTCCAGTTGCTCCGTATTCTTAACAACAATTGATACCATCTTTTAAATTTTAGTTCTGGTGAGTGCATACCATGTGTCTCCTAAAAAGCCTGTCTATAGAGTTTCTCGGCTTTCAAAGATTAGAAGAAGAAAAGGTGGGTTGGTGGGTTAGAGAAAAGAGCATTTTAATGTTTTGTGGAAAGTATCCTGAAGTGTACAAAATTGCTCCTTGACATCTTAAGAGAGAATTCCGAATAAAAATTTTCTAATGAGTCAAGGTCACTTGTATGCAAATAAACAACTACACAAGTCTAGGAAGTGGCTGATGTGGCCCAGAAACATTTGTGAGAAAGATTTATGGGTAATAGTTGTAATGCTTAATCTGTGTCAACCGAATTATGTGGCCACCTTATGCATTTCCTCCTTAGCCCTCCACTTATACGATACCTTACATCTGTCTCACTAAGAACTAGACTGTGTACAACTTGAGAGATGATGATCCCCCCATCCTTAGCATCAGTTAGATCGCCCCTGGAACACTGGTCTCAGGGCCAGACTTGAAGAGTAATGCAGGGACACATTGGAAGAATTACCTGTTAGTAGAGTGGAAAACAATGAGGGAACAAAAAGGAAAGACTTAAAGGGACATGATAAAATTATGTTCATTTCTAATGGGCTGTTATGTAGAAAAGGGGTTAATTCTAAGCAACCTGTGGATAGAACCCACATAAAAAAAGAAGTCTTTGGTTCAGTAAAAGGGAAACATTTCTCATTAGGCTCTCCAAAGAGTGAGCTGTCTTTGGGAGGTAATGTGTTCTTCGTTGCGGGAGGTGCTCAAGCATCAGTTGACCACCCAGTTGGTGGAGATACTATATAGAAGGGATTTCAAGTATCATGTGAGTATTTGCACTAGATTAGATAACCACCAAAGTACCGTGTCAAATCAAGGAGTGGATTGATCGTTTCTTGAGTTGTAAAAGTTCGGTTTACAGTTAAGCACAGTTTAATGTAATAAGGCTAAGTTAAAGGTAAGGCACAAGAATGATCCTAATTGACGGCATCTTTGTGACATTTGCTGTTCTAGGTTTTGCTCTTTGGTCAAAGAGATGATCAATGCAGTGGGCAGTACAGTGGAGCTGGAGGGAGAGACCGATGGAGACACCTTAGAGGTGAGTCACGGAAGGCATAGAACATGGAAAAAGTTATTGATTATGTCTTTGATGCTGAAAGAAAATGTCTCCTTTTTTGTGTAAAAATCCTTATTGAGTATATTTAGAAATTCTCATGAACCAGCCAGCCATTGCTATCCATGGCTATCAGAGGTTAGGTTTAATGTATCTCCATGGAAAAATCTCATTACTTTTGGATCCTTTCAGCCAGAATGTTTAAGAAAAATTTGGCCATGAACGAGACAAAAATTGCCTTTTGTGCACAACCTATGAAAATGTTTTTTCTAAGCTAATTAGTAATGTTTATGAGCTTGCAAGAGAAATAGTTGGCCAACTGGAAGCAAGGGTTTTTCATTTATGCCTAAAACGACTTTAGTTTTATCTATGTGCATATAGTGTATTAAATATAACAACTTCAAAATCATTTTTTAAAAAGGATTATCATAAGCTCGTTTGGATGGTGCAGTTATATTCCATGGTTACTACACCATTGTACATATGTTTAAATCTCACTCGATTATTCAGATTTGCCACCAATTCAGGTTCTCCCAGTCTTTACAATCTAATGAGATTTTACCATACATTCAAGTTAGACTGAAAGGAATTCCTTGGAGTTTCTTTCAGAAAATATCAAAGAGGCCAGGCACAGTGGCTCACACCTGTAATCCCAGCACTTTGAGAGGCTGAGGCAGGAGGATCACTTGAGCCCAGGAGTTTGAGGTTGCAATGAGCTATGATTGTGCCACTGCACTCTGGCCTGGGTGACAGAGTGAGACCCTGTCTCAAAAAAAAAACAAATAGATTCATTCTAATTCTTGAGTTAGGTACTAGAATTCTTAGCTTAAGATCAAAGTTTATTGTAGAAATGAACTAAGTGATGCACTTTGAGGGGAATAGATGTGGGGGGACAGAGGAAGCTGTGAGATAAAAGTTTCATGGAGCAGGCTGATTTCTAGTTAAATCAGACAGGATGGCGACCTTTTAGTAGTCTTACCTGTCATGAGCATCCCTTGAACTAGATGCAAAGGGACACATGCAGGCACACACACACTGTTCTGTGTATAAGCTACACTTCTGTAAGTACACGCAGCAGAGCATGCAGAACAACAGGAATAATCCATTGCTGCTTCTCAGCTTGAAATATGTGTTGCTCAATGTGCATCATGTTTGTTTCAATCATGGAGAAGCATCAACTTGAATGCTCCTGTGTGCAGCAGCTTTTGATGATAAGATTGGGGGAACAAAATAGCAATGCAAATTATAAATCAGATTTTTGCAGTGTGTGTTTACTTGTTAGATCTATATGATTGGAGAGGGGGGAACCCCAGCATATATACTTTGTATTAAGACCATTTCAATTTTATTGACCTTCACTTCTTTTCTGGGCTATTGAAAGAAACTTGTTTCCTGACAAGTTGATAAGGGATCATGCAGGAAGACACCTATTTGGAGTATTTAACATGCTTAGAAGCAGTTTTAAACTGCAGCATTAAAATGGGGAGAAAAATTCCAAAAGGTAAGCCAGTTAAGATACATGTGAGCCATATTTTATATTTTTTTGGATTCTATTTCATAAAGTCATGTTATGAATATATGAACAACTGAGAATTCTACCCCTTTAAAGTCGTTATTTAATGAAAAATATGTAACCTAAGAACTGTGTTTTGCCTGGCACTCCAATAATATTATTTATAATTTTTTTAAAAAATTGCTAGGTATCTTTCAGAGGGCTTCTCCACTACAGGTTGTGTTTTTTGTTGTTGTTTTTGTCCTGTGGTTTTTCTTTGTTTAGTACGAGTATGACCATGATGTAAATGGTGAGAGAGTTGTCTTGGGGAAAGGCACGTATGGTGTTGTGTATGCCGGCCGAGATCTGAGCAACCAAGTACGAATAGCCATCAAAGAAATCCCGGAGAGAGATAGCAGGCAAGTCTGAGTGGGCCTTCCACATTCTTCAGTTGCCGTCTCCACACCCCAGATCGCTTGCCCACTGGCGATAGCGTGGAGGAGGATTTTAAGGATGAAAGTTATCACAAAACTTATAATTCTCTTGTAATAAGGGTGATCTGCTTTTGTTCTCTGTGTATAAATAGATTCAGAAAATGGAACAACTGCACTTAGAGGCATGTGGATTACAGAGGGTCGTGTTTTAAAAGAAAACTGTAGTTGTATTTCCACCTATCACCTAAGTCTTAAGTTTTACATTTTTACGTAGTCGTTTCCAAGTATTCAAATATGTAACTGTGTTATTTTAAATTCACACTTGCAGGCCAGGTGATGGTGGCTCACACCTATAATCCCAGCCCTTTGGGAGGCTGAGGCAGGAGGATCACTTGAGGCAGGAGTTCAAGACTAGCCTGGGCATCAGAGCAAGACTCTGTCTCTACAAAAAAATAATTAAAAAGAAAATTAAAATAAGTTCACGCTGTAGCAAATGAAAATGGCTATGATTTGTTTGGATGTATTATTATAGAAAATTAAATGTGAGACACGGTGGCTTATGCCTGTAATTCCAGCACTATGGGAGGCCTAGGCAGGAGGGTTGCTTGAGCCCAGGAGTTTGGAAGCAGCCTGGGTAACACAGTGAGACCCTGTCTGTATGAAAAATAAGAAAAATTAGCTGGGTGTGGTAGCATACACCTATAGTCCTAGCTACTCAGAAGGCTGAGGCAGGATGATCGCTTGAGCCCAGGAGTTCAAGGCCACAGTGAGCTATGGTCATGCCACTGTACTCCAGCCTGGGTGACAGAGACCTTGTCTCAAAAAAAAGAAGAAGAAAATTAAACGGTATAAGAAAATCATGTTTTTGCAATACAGTCTCATTTTTTACAGTCCAACTTCACCCATGGCTTTTGGGCTGTTTTTCTGCCATCAGTACTGCTAATTTATTTCTTCAACATTTTTGAGTTTTATAAAATGTTCACTTCTTTTTGAATTTATATCTCACCCAAATTCTAAACAAGAGCATTGCAGTATTGACTGCAAAGCATTTCTCTAGAGAAGCTACATACACAGTAATGGCCGCAGCATGGGAAATAATTGTACCATGGACATGTCAGACCATAGCTGCGGTGTGGCTTTCAGTGCTGGGTGCTGGTGGATATGTGCAAACATCTACCTATCTGGGTGATCACTGATTTATTAGGGATGGGTTACAAATGGTTTTCAGCAGCTGTAAAGGCCCTTCATTCATTCATTCATTTGTTGATTTTTCAGTGGGATAACCTGTTGTGTGAATTATAAGGCAGGGCCTAAAATGAACTAGTTCAATTTCTTCACTTAACAACAAGAAAACCAAGGCTGAGGAAGGTTAAATGGCTTCCCCAAGGACATGTAGAAACAAAACAAGGATCCAGGTCTCTTGAGTCCCCTGTCCAGTGTCCTGTGTATTATTCTCATGACGGATAATGTGTTGCAGTTGTATATATTTGGGGGAGTTGCTGGTGTGTACTACCTCCTTCAGCTGGTAGCACTAGCTGTTCCAGCTTTTCATTGCCAGTAGCAGTTCTTAGGATTTTAGAGATAGAAGGGACTTTTAGAGACTATTTTGTCCAACTCCCTAAATTTACGATGATTGGGTACCTTCTCCATGCCAGATTCTGGTCTGGCACTGGGGACTGAAAAGTGACTAGGATACTGTCCTTATCACAGGATGCTACTGGTTTGGTGGGAATGCAGATATGTTGCCTGTGAGTCATCGTGACAAGTGCCGTAATAGCGGGGTACACAGAGTATTTTTAGAACACAGAAGAGGAATGAATTACTTTTTCTGGGTGATTTGTGCAAGTTTGAGAAAATAGATCATCTTTGAGCTGGCCTTTAAGGGACAAGTAGGAGTTTTTTTAGTGGGAAAGGAGGCCTATACTGAAGATCAGAGCTATTAAAAAACAAAGTATATTCAGAGAACAACAGATTGTCTGATATGACATGAACGTAGGATGAGGGGTAGTAGAGGGCCTTTGAAATGAGGCAAAAATTAAAAAAAGGTATAGTCTGACCTGGTTGAAGGTCCTTGTATGCCACATCAAACGATATGGTCTTTATGTGGAATTTATGTAGAGAAGTGATGTGGTGATGTGTGTTTTAAGAAGTAAAATAGTGGCCAGGGGTGGGGAGTGAACTAAGATAGTCAGAGGCTGGGGCTGGGTGGCCCATGAGGTGGCTGCTGTTGTGGTCTGGGGTGAGTCTGTAGAATAAGACTAGAGGGCAGCTGAGGACAGAACCTTCCAGAACACTACTCTTCATGGGAAGTAGAGGAAGAAGGGCTATTGAGAGAGGTAAAGAATGGTTGGTGAGGCTAGGCCTGGTGGCTCACGCCTGTAATCCTAGCACTCTGGGAGGCCAAGGTGGGAGGATCACTCGAGGTCAGGAGTTCGAGACCAGCCTGAGCAAGAGTGAGACCCCGTCTCTACTAAAAATAGAAAGAAATTATCTGGCCAACTAAAAATATATAGAAAAAATTAGCTGGGCATGATGGCGCATGCCTGCAGTCCCAGCTACTTGGGAGGCTGAGGCAGTAGGATCACTTAAACCCAGGAGTTTGAGGTTGCTGTGAGCTAGGCTGACGCCACGGCACTCTAGCCAGGGTAGAGCAAGACTCTGACTCAAAAAAAAAAAAAAATAGAATGGTTGGTGGGTTCAGGCCCTAATAGTAATGACCATAGCAGTCATCAATTGAGTACTTATCACACACCAGCCACTTCACTGGGCGCCTGAAAAAAATTGACATGCATTGTCCCCCAGCAGCCCTGCATGGCTGGTAGTATCATCCACTGTTTAACAGATGGGAAGTTGAGTGGTCTCATGGAAGCCAAGGGAGAGAAAGTTTCCAGAAAGAAGGTATGGCTAACAGTGGGGCAGGTACTGGTGAGACATAATGCAGGTCTGGAGCCCCTGGGATTTGTCAGGTGATGGTGGGTTTGTTTTTCCCAATAGGTATGCTCAGCCTCTGCATGAGGAGATAGCCCTGCACAAGTACCTCAAGCACCGCAATATCGTTCAGTATCTGGGCTCGGTTTCAGAGAACGGCTACATTAAGATATTTATGGAGCAGGTGCCTGGAGGTGAGTAGTTGCTGCCTTCTGATCTCACATTCTGAAAATCACTAATGGAAATATAACATGGGCATCATTAGTTGTCCTGCCATTTAAAAACAACAGACCTCTAAGCTGGGCCTGTAGGGTGCCTATCGTCCTAGCTACTTGGGCGGCTGAGGCACGAGGATCGCATGAGCCCAGGAGTTTGAGGCGCCTGTGAATAACCACTGTACTCCAGCCTGGATGGCATAGTGAGATCCTGTCTCTAAAAAAACAAAGACCTTTTAGGTGTTGGAAAACATTTGTTTCTCAGAAACTTTCCAAATGTCCTATAAATCTCTTTCTGGTTTGTTTGTTAAGTTTATTCAACCAACAAATACTCATTGACTACTGAGTGCCAGCCATTGGGCTGGGCATTGGAGACACAGAGGAGAATTCTCAGGCCTTGAGGCCTTCAGAGTCTAGGAGCTTAAAGATGGTGTGGAGAAGAGGGGACCTAGGTTTTAAAAGTGACATTGCAAAATAACATATTGGTAACGAAATCAAACACCAGTGTTCTATCCACAAAATCCCCAAACGCAGGCCACAGAGTGCAGGAGATGAGTTCCTTGGGTCCGGAAGCACACCATCTAGTTTGAATCAGTCCCTCCATCTACAAGCTGTGAGACCTCGGGCAGATTATTTTACTTCTTTCTCCATGCCCTCAGTTTTCTGGTCGACTAAATGAATTTTAAAATTGGGGTAATAACTACTATAATATTTGGAGTAATGATCATTAGAATAATAACCCAATCTCAGTGGGTTGCTGGGAGTATAAATGAGATAATGCATGTGCAGCTCTTAGAACAGTGCCTGGCAGAGAGGAAGAGCTCAGTAAGTGCTCATTAAAATAATAAAATTAATACAATTTTTTAATAAAATAATTATTACTGGAATACAAGTGTAAAAACTTCACTTAGAAGTCTGTATTCTTTAGCATGTTGTCTTGGATCTTGGAAAAAAAGGAAATCTATATTCATTCATTCGACAGTTATTAGAGCCTACCATTACACTAAGAGTCTATATATATAAAGAGCCAGGAAGTGGGATAGATTTTGAGGTTTTCATTGAGTATAAAGTACTATTTCTTCTTCCCTCTAGTTGCTCATAATCTAGCAGAAAATGTCTGTTGCTGTTCACATTAGTTGATATTCAGTTTAAGGGTAACAACAGCATTAGGAGATAACTGTGTTCATGCCCTTTTACAGATGGGGAAACTGAGGTATAGCCAGGTCCCATAGTTCTGTGTAAGTGGAAAGCTGCAACCAACTGATGCCTATTCTTGCCAACAGGCAGGACCGCCTGCAGCTCGCATGATGACCTCTGAGACGCATGGTCAGAGCATCCCAAGCGGAGGTTTTCTTTCAGCCCAAACGTCCAATGTTTAATAGCGTGATTGGGGAAGGGGTTGTTAATCAAGAGGGTCCTGCCCCTGTGACCTGGTATTGGGCCTTCTCACTTTGAGGACAGAGAGGCCCAACCTCCTCCAGTCCTATTCCCTGCTAAAGGGGCTCTCACTCTGGACCTGTCCACATCTGATTACAGGGCAAGGTATAAAATGTGGCTTTGACCCAAGGAGAATGGCTGAGACAGTTGTGCAACAAACAAGTGTCATGGGACCTGAGTTATCTCCAACTCTGGGTCACGCCCCCCAAGTTTAGAAAGCATTGTTTTACTGTTCTTCTGACTTTGTGCAGCTGAACAGAGCTAAATCTAAAGTTGGCCCCACTGAATTTCAAGGATCACAGGGGTTTCTGTTCACCCTCCACCTCTGGTCAGGCTAATGTGCTGATGCGCTTCCTGTCTGTTCTCTGGCTGTGGCCATAGAGAAGAAGGAAACACATTTCATTAAGCCCAAATACGATGGTGTTGGTGTTATTTCCCTGAACTCTTATGATTGAATATTTTTCATCCTGATGAGTTGTTTGCTATGTGTGTGTCCAGGAAGCCTTTCTGCTCTTTTGCGATCCAAATGGGGGCCGATGAAGGAGCCCACGATCAAGTTTTACACCAGACAGATCCTGGAAGGCCTTAAGTATCTCCACGAAAACCAGATAGTGCACAGAGACATAAAGGTACTTGCTATTCTAAGCCGACGAGGTTTCATTTTGCTCATATCAGGTCACGAGAGCTGTTGGTAGTGTCTACTGAGTGACTGGCTCACAGAGGGATACAGTTTAGCATGGTGGTCCCCAAAGTGCAAAGTCTAGTCTTCCTAGAGATTTGTGACAGTTTCTCAAGGTCCAAATCTGTTTCACATTAGTTTGTTTAAAGTTGTCTTTACTTGATGTTGTTCTTTTTCTAAAGGGTGATAATGTGCTGGTGAACACCTACAGTGGAGTGGTGAAAATCTCGGATTTTGGAACCTCTAAACGTCTTGCGGGAGTGAATCCATGCACAGAGACTTTTGCAGGTAAGCAGGCCGGAGCTCGGCATGGGACAGCCATCCTGGATTGGTGCTTTCTCACAAACTGTGGTCATTCAGGAGTTACTTAGCGGCTTCTCGGAGCAGAGTGGGAAATTGATACTTGACAGGGTATTGTCCCCAACTTCAAAATTGTTTTAACTTTGTCACAGTGACGCACATAGCCAGCTACTTGTGGCAACAAGATTGCCTTACTCTTCTTTGTCTTTCAAAATTTGGGTAGGTGTAGTGCTCTGCTGAGGGTTTCTCGACTAATCGGCAAAATGGCAGCATCTCTTTAAAGTTAATAGCGCATTATTCAAAATTATGAGTAATTCTGAATAACAGTGTTCTTCAGACAACTTATTAAGACATTTTATTGGTCTGCCATAAAAATAGCCTGTTAAGCCAGTTACCTTAGTGAATTCTGGTACCTTGTGTTTTGATATGATTATGTTTCCAAGGGAGGCCAGTTCTTCCAGGGAAATGTGATATTTGAAGTGATTTTGAGGAAGTAGATTTTCTTTTCCCTATGTCAGTGATCGAATCATTTAAATGCTGAGAGGGACTGGATTCCAAGAGTGGTATAAAATTACCAGCTAGCTTTACATTTATAAGACTAATAAGTAGAATTATGCTCAAAAGCTACCTGTGGCTTTTTAAAATTCCTGCTTTAAAAACAACCGTAGCAAGCACTTTGATCCTTGGAAAGAAGTACTGATTTTGAATATGTAAGGTTTATGGTCCCCCACGGAGTAGCAGAAAGATCACAAAGGTCTTGCTTGATAGAATTATGAAAGAGCTCTGAAATAAGCTATAAAAGACAGATGACTGTTCTCTATCCCTGTAGTCACCAAAACTGTAGAGTGGAAAGCTTGGGCCTTATTTTTGGTGAGTAATGTCTCAGCTTTGAAAGTCTTTTCATCAGCAAGAGAGTTCTTGTGTGTTGGCCACTGGACGCCCACAGTGGAGACACATTCCCCATCTAAAGGGAATTTTAATGCATCAAAAATGACTTCTCACGTGTAATGCAAGGGGAGGTACATGCGTGCCAAAATAGGGAAATATTACACCAGGGACTCCATCAGAATCTCCCAAAGAAAGAGTGTGTTGAGTTTTCATTCATTGTTTCTGGTATAAATATCCATATCCATATATCAGTATGTACATGTGAATATGCATGTATGACTGGCACTTTCTTTTAGCATTTTACTACCCTAATTGAAAATTACTTAGATCCTCCTCTTTAGAAGCCACCAATTAGCTTGGAAATACATAGTAAGAGGGGCTCTGATATGACAGGGAGTTATTTCAAGACATAAACCCCCTAACAATTTATCTCATAATTAGCATCCCTGAGGAGAAAAAAATTCACAAAGAAAACACATGTATAATTCATTATTGCATATCATATTTCCCAAGTAATTGGCTTGAGGAGGCATGAATTTTGCATTGCAAAATAATGCAGGGGTGTTTGGGGGATAATAAAAAAGGGGTCTCATTTTGGTGAGGAAATTCCCCTGCATGCAATTACTTTTTGCAAAACAGAGCAGTTCTGTAAAGAAATCTCAGCTGGTCGGTGCAGAGCTCTGGGTCGGGTGGATGTGGTGGAGCTTTTCCCCATGGATGCTCCAGAGGTGGCCGAGCCTGCTGGGAGAGGCAGAGGTTTCTGGCAACTTCTTGGCCTAGAGCCCTTCCCTCCCATGTTCCTCTGAAGGATTTTTTTCCACAGGCAGAAACTGGCTAGAACAGGAGGAAGGGTCGTTATTGTTGTTTTTTTAACAGCTTTATTGAGGTATAACTTACATATCATAAAAGCACTCATTGGAAGTGCATAATTCAGTGGTTTTTAGTAAATTTGCTGAGTTGTGCAGCCATTGCCACAGTCCCGTGTTTGAACATGTCCATCACCCCGAGAAGATTCCTGGGCCCCTTTGCACTCGGTCCCCAGTCTCCACCCAGCCCACCACTGATCTACTTTCTGCTTGTGTCGCTTTGCCCATTCTGGATATTGGTACACTTGGAATGAATACAATATGTGGGTTTTTGCATCTAGCAGCTTTCACTGTGTGTGATGTTTTCGAGGTTCATCTGTGCTATAGCATGCGTGGGTATTTCATTCCTCTTATGGCTAAATAGTATTCCATCACATGGATAGGCCACATTTTGTTTATCCATTTACCAGTTAATGGTCATTTGGTTTGTTTCCACTTTTTGGCTATCGTGAATAACGCTGCTGGGAACATTCGCCTGTGAGCCTTTGTATGAATGTATGTTTTCGTCCCTCTTGGGTAGATACCTAGGAGGAACTCAAGACGGGAGCTCTGTTCTGGTTTGTGGCTGTAAACATCTGTGGTTCAAATCCTGGCTCGGCCACTTGCTTAGTTGTGTGACCTTGGGCATGTTACCTAATGTCTAGGTGCCCCAGTTTCTTCATAAGTAAAATGGAAATGTTCCTAGTACCCACCTCAAGGGGTTTTTGTGAGGATTAAATGGGTTAATATTGCTGGGGTGCTTTGACCAGTACCTGGCACATAGCAAGTACAATTGAAGTGTTTGTTAATTAAATAAATAAAATAAATACTAAGTTGCACTTAGAAGTCACAGTTTATCAGAGGTGGAAGGAGCCTTTGAGAGACTTGAGTTTACGTACATAACTGACGTGTTAAACCTGTTGGACCCAAAGGGTGTAATCATGAAAGCCTTGGGGGTTTTCTCTCTCATGGCTCCTTTCCACCCTGCCAGGGCAAGAGTCCTTTCCCATGACTTTTCCAGCCACCCTCAGATAGCAAAGAGAAGGTCATAGTGCCACTTTGAGGAGCAAACGCAGTCTGAATTCAGTAATTGAAAGGGTTCAGGCTAATATACTAACCAATGCTCTGGTCCTTGTTCAAAGGCCGGACTCCTCTCCCCTCTTCCTGTGGGCAGCAACCTGGGGTCAGGGTCCCTGTGTCAGCTTTTTCTCCCTCCTCACCAGCTGCAGAAGGAATGGACAGGGATAAGGAAAGTTGTCACTTGACTAGCACTGTTGTAAGCTGGCTTGTGTGCCCTGGGCCTGGCTGATGTTTACTGTTCATTTTCTGTACTGCCCTCCAAATATAACTCCCATGGCATGGCAGGGGCCTGTCCTTTGGCTGACTGCAGCCCCGCCCCCTGTAGTCATTTACCGCTCACATTCTATCCACCCCTCCATTTCTTCCCACTGAAGGATTCAGGCCCTGGAAGAGTTCCTTTAAGCAGATTCCTTTTACAAAGGCCCTAAACCAATTATCTCTACACCAAGTCCCACATCCGGTGTTTGGGGTTCATGCATCTTCAACCCACTGTTGAGAGGGTTCAGCAGTATATCCCCAGACCATTATGGTCCCCTGTCTGCTGCTGTAAGCTGCTTTTATTCCCTTGGGATCCAGTCCTCTGTGCAACTTATCTACAGGGGACACAAACATACAGTGCTCTGAGCCAGCCCAGTGAAGACCCCTTCAAAGGCTTGGGGTTAGGAAGAAGCAGTACCCCCTCCCATAAGGCCCATTCCATGGGCCGGGCAAGTAGTGTAGCCCCCAGGGCCATGGAAAGCTGTGCCTTACTATTTTCTGTATTTCATTAATATTTTGAAATGCGAGCTCTAACAGTAGGGCCTATGGAAGATGCTAGCACATGTGGCATCCTTTCAAGCACAATGATCCTGAGTTGACATTGAGTTGAGTCACCATGGGCCCATACCCTTCTAGGGACAGTCCTGCCTCAACTCCTCTAACTTGAAAGAGAGTACACAGCTCAGCACAGTATGCTCTAAAGAAACTGCCTCAGCAAGCCCCCGCACCCTGAGTCTCTACTCTCTCAACTCTTTTAACCCCTTGATCTGGATGGGAGGTCCCTGGGCTTCAGTGAGAAAGCATCGCCCTGTGCCATGTGTTTTCTTTGCTGGTGATCTGACAATCCTGCTTAGACAATTTCCAGGATGCCCCATGGATTTTAAGCCCCAGGGGGGCTGAGTCTGTACCTGTCGCTCTCCTGGGCACCCTGTTCTGAATGCTGCACCATTCTACTGGTGTAGGTGCCTAGGAACCATGGTTTAAGCTTCTAGATTTGGGGGATCATTTCAATAAATAACTAATGTGGATGTTGCTAAGTCCTTTTATTAGGTCATTAAATATGAAATGTCCAATTTCAAATCAAAGGTATAGTTTATTATGTCTCAAACAAGAAGCAGTACAATTAAAGTATGTGCCTAAACTTTCAACACAGTTTTGCCATCTTAACAGTAGCTTGTTTATGCCAGCAGCGAAGAAGCCTGGAGAGCAGGTGGCAATGAAATCACGAAAGGTATTTTCCACAGCTTGTTGAGAACTGAATATTTTTCCTTTCGAGAAGTGGTCCAAAGCTTGGATGAACTGGTAGTCAGTTGGTGCAAGTTCAGGTGAATATGGTAGATGATGACAGACTTTCCAAGTCCAACTTCTGTAGTTTGAGCAGTGTTGTTTGTGCGACATGTGGTCCCATGTTGTCTGGCAAGAGGATTGGCCTGTCTGTTGACCAATCTCAGTGGCTTAATTGCAAGCATTCTCATCATTTCATCCAATTGGTTGCAGTAGACATCTGCTGTGATCGATTGACCAGGTTTCATGAAGCTGTAGTGGATAATACCAGCACTGGACCACCAAACAGACACTATTAGCTTTTTTTGATGAATATTTGGTTTGGGACTGTGTTTCGGCACTTCATCTTTATCCGAGAAGATTTCTCTTCTGACACTCGTTTAATTCATCCAGTACCCATCTATCCAACTTCTTCACCTTGCCTATTTGTTTCAAATGGTCCAATATTGTTGGAATAGTAACGTCAAACCTTGCTGCTAATTCACACGTAGGTTGAGATGGATTCACTTCCACTACAGCTTTCAGCTCATCATTATCCACCTTGGTCTCAGGTCACCCACATGGCTCATTTTCAAGATTAAAATCATCAGAATGGAACTTCTCAAACCATCGGCGTACTGTGCGTTCATTAGCCACATCCTTCTCAAACACTTCGTTGATACTTCGAGCTGTCTGCGCTGCATTGGTTCCACAATGGAACTCATATGCAAAAATAACACGAATTTTTGACTTATCCATGATTTCACAAAAATTCCCCTCCCCAAAAAAACTTTGAAAGATAATCATAAGCCAAACCATGCATTTGAAAGAATGAGGATGTCCCTTCACAATAAAAATAAGTGTCAAAGTGAAATGTCAGAGATATCAACTGTCAAACTTGGTACTTAAGGAAATCGGACATTTCATACTTAATAACCTAATAAAAGAGTAGTGTTCACTATGGCTCTATCTAAAGAACATCTCCAAATTTAGCATTAAGCCGACTAAATAAATAGGCTCCAATTACAAACAGTTGTACAAAGATGGACAGTTATTTGACCACGGTCAATTAGCTATGGCAATTTGGTTAGTACTATTTTCTATTACTTTGTAAATGTGTAGATGTATTCTCTTGCTCTTTTAAGAATTAAATTTAGTGATTGTATTAGTCAGGGTCCAGGCAGGAAAACAGAAATCGCTCCAGTTATTTTCATAGAGAGAATTTAATGGAAAGAACTGTTTACTGGGTACTGAAAACTGAAAAGGCAGAAAGGCAGCCGCGAGGTATCAGGAAGCAGCCTCCACCCCTAGAGTTTGGGGGGCAAATGGGAGGGCAGGATTAAAACTTTGAGGAGGTAGTGTCATTGGGCTAGAGCAAGTACCTCTGAGGAGCAAGATGAGGCTGGTTCAGGGAGTATGAGGTGACAAGCTGGAGACTGGAGTCAACTGAGTGTGCAAAGTGAAGCTCACTCACAGGCACAGTGAGCACACAGGGAGAGGATCGAGCCCCCTCTCCCTCTTCTGTCCTTCTGGGATCTCTCTCTAGCACTGCCTAGTTGCAAAGCCTGCCAGGGAGCTGCAGGCAAAGCAGAAATGTGGTTTGCAGAGTCCCAGTCTCAGCATCACAGATCAGAGCAAGCAGAGCTGATGATAGCTAAATAAACAGCACAGTCTCAAATCTTTCCTTAATTAATGAATTATGAATGTGTTAAAAGGCACATTCCCTGCCAAGACCTTTCTCTCTGTTCACAGCGGCAAGAGCCTGTAGGGGATATTATGTGACCAGAAGTTCCCTTCCTAGGGTTCCTAGATTTCCTAATAGCACCTTAAGTGTGATGAGCCTCCATCTTGCCCAGCTCAACAACCCACTGAACACTTCCCCACTGGAGACCAAAGCCATCATTTGTGCTCACTGATACAACCCAATTTATATTTGTATTTAAGTCAGTTGGAATTAAATAAAATTAAAAATTATAATAATTTAAAATTCATTTCTTCAGTCTCACAGGCCCAACCATGATATGTGGCCAGTGGCTACCATATTGGAATGCACAGACTAGAACATTGCCATCATTGCTGAACATTCTATTGGTCACAGCTGTCTTAGAGTCTTTAAAATGCTCATAGGAAGGAAAAACGCTAATAATACATTGGATCTTCTAGAAGAAGGTGTAGGGGTAGCTTCTCCAAACTTTCTTTTTAGCCAATGTGCCCTTTGTTTTCATTGGTTAAAACTCAGGAAACCTGCTCTGGTTGTGTGATCTTGAGACAGGCCCCTTTCATTTCCGGGCATCAGTGTTGCTGTATTCATGCTTGACCAAGGTCATCTCTGGGTTTGCTGTCTTCTTCAAAACCTCTTTGCCAGCCCACAGCACCTGCTGTCACTCCCACATGTCCCCTTTCCTTGGGCTGAGTTTCAAGGAAAACCAAAGATTTTACTCCAGAGCCCTGATTGACCTCCCTGCTGCTGTGGCTAATCACCACCTTCGTGTTGGCAGCTTCTAGTGGCTCGTGACCCCCAGGAGAATGTCCAAAGGCAGACCTTGGGAACACACAGCTTGCCATTTGGGTTGCACCCTTGCCACTGCCTCCTTAGTTGTTCCCACGCCTTGCCCTGTGTCAAAGATCGCTGTTCCTGGACTCACTCTCTACTCCATGCTCGGGAGCTCTTCCCCTTGTCTGGGTCCTCCCATCCCTTTGTCCACGGCTGGAACCTTCGCAGCAGGAGCCTGCTTCGCTGACAGCCCTAGCTGCCACCCCTTTGAATGGCTTTACCCAGGCTGCTCCCTGCCAATCCCTGAGCCTAGGAAGGGTGCTAGAACCCATGTGGGACTCTTCCAGTAGGCAGCTTTTGGCCCCAGACTCCCTGGTGGCCTGGCTAGAGCTGCTCTGCCATCTTAGACTCTTCCAACCCAATTCTTCCTTCCCCCCTGCTTTCTTTCCCCTCCTTTCCCAGGCATTAGACCCACATCTCAGTCTGATGGCTTGCCCAGCCCGTCCTGCTCCTGACCCCTTTGTCCTTCAGAGACCTTCTCCCCCAAAAATATCTTGTATGTCTAATCTTGTCCTGGCATTTTCTCCTTGGAGATCAAAGTGGATGCAGCCACAGATTTCCCTGCCTTGAACCAGGCAGAATCAAGCACCTTTTCAATGTTCTCGTAGCCTTCTGCATATGCCTCTGTCATAGCACTTACCATGTTTTACCATCACTGTCGCCACCACCATCATGTCTGGTTTCTCTGCTAGGCACTCCAAGATCAGGCTCTGTTTCTCACATTCTGGTTTCCCTGTGTTTGGCAGGCACTGGTAATTGGGAATTGGGCCCATTTTTCCTTTGAGAGGCTAAGCAATCCTCTTGATGTGACTAGTATTAAAGGAAGGCATGTTGCATGTCTCTGCTTAAAGAAAGATGCAACTGTATTATTTATGCATGGGACAAGCATCCATCTGTCACTAAAGAGGCAGTTCAGTTCACACACTTGTTTACTAATAATCCGTTTAGTTTCATTTTGCTTTGAGATGGAAGTCTTGCTGTGTTGCCTGGGCTGGCCTCGAACTCCTAGGCTCAAGCGATCCTTCCCACTTAGCCTCCTGAGTAGCTCAGATTACAGGCCGCGCTTAGTTTTTAAGCAATATGGTGCCTATAATCTTTGTTTGTTTCCTTTCCAAATAGGCACTCTGCAGTACATGGCCCCTGAGATTATCGATCAAGGACCTCGCGGGTATGGTGCCCCAGCTGATATCTGGTCCCTGGGCTGTACCATCATCGAGATGGCCACCAGCAGGCCTCCGTTCCACGAGCTCGGCGAGCCGCAGGCAGCAATGTTCAAAGTAAGACATGTATGGCAATTTAGGTTGCTGGTGTTGAGGGAAATATTATATTATTTTTTTAAAAATCTCCTCTCAACCCAGAAAACCTCTCCACAAAGGTAGGAGAGAAGGAAGAGTTTTATTATTGAATAAGCATTAAACCAAAAGGTGAGGCATGTCACAGGCAATCTGCCAAGATGACAAAGACAGAAATGGTACCCAGTCACATAGCCAAGCAGATGCAATCTATTACATCTGTGTTCTCAAGGGAAGCAGTAACTAGTCCTCAGGTGAGAGGAATTGACAGCACCATTTGTCACACATAGCTCACCTTAGACATACCTGGTAATTGGGGTGACCATTTGCATTCGCTATTTGCTTTATCCACAGGAAAAAACAAACTTTTCACCTCCTTAAGGCAGGAGGTAGTTCTGGAGTGATGCCCAGTGAAGGTTGAAAGCTACCCTCCCATAGAAACTGGGAGATAGAGGTGTTATCTTCTTTGATGATTTTTTTTTTTTTTTTTTTTTTTTTTTGAGACAGAGTTTCACTTTGTTGCCTGGGCTAGAGTGAGTGCCGTGCCATCAGCCTAGCTCACAGCAACCTCAAACTCCTGGGCTCAAGCGATCCTACTGCCTCAGCCTCCCGAGTAGCTGGGACTACAGGCATGCACCACCATGCCCAGCTAAATTTTTCTATATATATTTTTAGTTGGCCAGATAATTTCTTTCTATTTTTAGTAGAGACAGGGTCTCGCTCTTGCTCAGGCTGGTCTCGAACTCCTGACCTCGAGCGATCCACTCGCCTCGGCCTCCCAGAGTGCTAGGATTACAGGCCTGAGCCACCACGCCCGGCCTGATGATTACATTTCTAAGAGGTGGCTCCCAGGTCCTCATGAGAGACATTTCTGGCAAGAGGTTTATTTAGCTGTTAAAGAGATTTACATACATCTTAGAGACAGAACGTACAGTTGTGAGTTCTCTAAATTAAATGCTCTAATAAAAGGGTGGGTGCCTCTTCCATTATTTTCAACAGGGAGAATCCAGCCTCTTATTTTTCATTTGTATTTGCCCTTACACTGGGTAAGGCTTAAAGGCCATGGGGGTGTGTCTTGGAGGACAGATTTCTGCCTGAATTTTGGAGAGGTGGGACTTTGGGTATCGGATACTGTGTCCTTTATTATTCTAACAAGCTCCCAAAGCTAACAGGACGGGCGGTCCAAGTGCTGAGGCCAACACAGTGCAGATTGACCAATATGAGCAGGGGTTCTACTGGTGGGCAGTGGACATCTTGGAAAGGGACATGTTTGCTTGTGACCCCACAGGAAACTGATGCCTGGGCAGCCCTGTGTGCCAAGGTCAGGTTTGCGGCTTCTGGCTCCATGCATACTTAGAAATATAGAAGGGGCTCTATCCCCAAGAGTCCGTTACCAGCACTGACCTTCTGGGGAGAAATTTTGTTTGCCCTGAGAGAGTGGAGTCACAAACGGCCAATGGCCATTATGTATGAGTGATGAGGCCACAATGCGTTGATGTACCTGATAGAATGTGATTCCAGAGACCTACTCCCAGCTTCTCTGCCAAATGTGGCAGCTTCGCAGCCTTGAGGCCTGTGTCTTTGCCAAGCCCTCCAGCTCTGCCTCTCAGGCAGAAAGAACCGAGAGGCGTGAGCGCAGGTGTCTGCCCCTGAGGGGAGCACAGCGTGTTCCGTGGATCGGGTGCTCTGTGCTGTGGGTGCCTTGGCTACACTCCTCAGCCTGGCCAGCCCCCTGCAGAAGGTTCTAAGAGCTTCTCACCTTCATAACAGCTGCTCAGGCAGCTCCAAGGCCAAGACCTCAAGTTGACAAGAGTCTTCTGACACCTGCAATCTCAGCAGGATCCTGAACACCAGTGCTGGAAGACAGCAATAACCTTCCTCAGCACTTTGACTATGCACAAATGGACCCAGTTGGGGCCATTGAAAATCTTACCGGTGGCTTCCATCACCTTGGAGTAAATAGCAGCTGGTGCCGAGAAGCACATGGGGCCCACCTGAGCCATGGCTGGCTGCTGTCTGATCTGCTGCCGACTTCCTGTGAAACTCAGGAAACCCGGCTGAAGTTCTGTGACTTTCTCAATTCATCCACAGGCATGGGTGACCCGCCCCCATCCCCTTCCTTCCTCCTGTTTTTGGTTAGCTAATTAGCTGAGCATAGTCTTTGAAAATATATTGACTTTTTTAGATGGTATGTGAGGTCAGTTTGTATTGCAAATGAGAAAGTTTTTATTAAATAATGTCCCCTGTGTTATTTATTTCTGGGATCCTAGAATCTTCCAGAAAAATTTCCAGAAACTTCTGGGCATTATCTAAAACAAAGGGAACTGTTCTTCTCCCAGGGAGACTGTTATGGGTTTAATTGTGTCACCCAAAATGACATATGGAAGTCCTAACCCCCAGTACCTCAAAATGTGACCTTATGTGGAAATAGGGTCTTTACAGAGCTACTCAAGTTAAAATGGGGCCCCAATCGAGTATGGCTGGTGGTCTTATAAAACGGGGAGATTTGGACATAGAGATAGACATGCACAGAGGAACATGTGAAGATAACACAGGGCACTGCCATGGGAAGGCAGAGGACGGGGAGATGCAGCTACCAGCCATGGAGTGCCAGAGATGGCTTTCGGGTCACCAGGAGCTAGAAGAGGCAAGGGAGGAGTCTCTGCAGGCTTCAGAGAGAGCCTGGCCCTGCCAACACCTTGATCTTGGACTTCCAGCCTCCGGAACTGTGAGAAAAGAAATGTCTGTTGTTTAAGCCACCAAGTTTGTGTCACTCTGTTATGGCAGCCCTAGGAGACCAGTGCAGGGAGCTTTTGGGTAACAGTCCTGGCAGGTGTCAGCTGCCCACATCTCTCTTTTCTCTGAGAGCCAGAGGAGTAGCTACCCATTTCCTTTTTAGTTCTCATCCTGAATTGTTGCCTCTGCATCCCACTGCCCACGGGACTGCCGACTTGTTTCCTGACTGCTCAGGCAAGGGGTGCAACCTATAATGCACCCTGCATTTCAGATCAGGTCTAGCATTTCAAGTTCTCCAAATCTGCAGCTCTTGAGCTGTCCATCCTGGCCACGAGAGCAGTGTGGTGGAGATGGTTCATGTCTGCCTGGTCACGGGCCTTGGGGATGTGACGTCGGGAGGCCCTGTAGTCTGCTCTCGACAGCCCCGTATCTCGTTCAGCGGGCAAGGGAGGCTGAGGCAGCCCCCAGGAGTGCTGAGGAGCTGGGGGTGGGTGCGCATCTGGAGGACAGAATGGCTGCCACCCCTGGATTGTTGGGCGGGCTTGGGAAGGACATGAGGAAGACTGAACCTTAGGATGACAACTCCTAAAAAGACTAGAGAGCCACCCCTAGTAGGAACAATTACGCAGGAGGGGGTTATGCAAGATTTGTCATGGAAGCATTCCTATATCACATCGAGATGTGACGGCTTAGAACCAGCTCTTGCTCCTTTGTGGGTCACAGGGACAGAGAGCCTTTATCAGGACAGTGATTAGCTGGCCAGAAGTGGGAAGTGAAGCCGAATTTCTAGCAGGAGCCCTAACAGGAAAGGACACCACCCCTACCCTGCCAGCTATACCCTGTGGGGAGGGGCCATGGCTTTGCTGTAGATGGTTAATTTCTTGTCTGTGACTTAGTGGCTTCAAGGTTTCATCTGCTGATGGTTTAGAGCTGGAGGTTGGGAATCTGGGCTGTGGACATAGGGAGACTGAGCGGAGTGAGAGGTGTCTCTTGGGAACTCTGTATATCAGGGAACAAGATAAGAGATGCCTTTGAATGCCCTCAGAGGATGTCCTGCCCCAGGCTGTGGCCCAAGTCCCGTCTCAGTTATCTTTCAGTTATCTTCTGCCGTGTAGCAAACCACCCCAAAACTTTAGAGGCTTAAAGCAATGGCTTTTTATTTGTCACAATTCTGTGAGTTGACTGTTGGTTCTTCTGCTGGTCTTGCCTGGGCTCAGTCATGTGGTTTCAGCCAGGTGGTGGCGTGGCTGGAGCAGCATGGTCAGAGAGGGCCTCTCCCGCATGGCTGGATGACACCTGGGATGGCTGGGGTGTTCTCTCCACGTGGTCATTCTTCTTGGGCTTCCTCCCTGCGTAGTGGTCTCAGGGCTCCAGGAGGACTAGAGCAGGAACTGCAAGGCCTCGGCTCTGAAACTGTCACAATACCACTTCTGCCAAGCTCAGGGTCAAAGCAATCAGAAGAGGCCAGCCAAGCTTTCAGGGATGGGGAAATAGATTCCACCTGTGGATGGCAAGAGCAAGAACAGAACATTGCAAAGGGGTATGGACAGAGGTGCGAGTCATTGAGGCTGTCATGCTCCTTCTCCAGCCCCTCAGGGGACAGCAGCTATGTAGGGGCTTAATATTGAAGACACGGACATCTGAGTTCACCTGAGGCCTCACTGACACATCATTACCTCTCCCTTACATGCAGGTGGGGATGTTTAAGATCCACCCTGAGATTCCGGAAGCCCTTTCAGCTGAAGCCAGAGCCTTCATTTTATCCTGTTTTGAGCCTGACCCCCACAAACGTGTCACTGCCGCCAAGCTACTCAGAGAGGGCTTCTTAAGACAGGTGAACAAGGGCAAGAAGAACCGAATTGCCTTCAGGCCCTCAGGTGAGGCCTACCTGGACAGCTGGGGTGACACCCTAGCCAGGTGAACACTGGGGCCCCCAGCTTCTCTGTCATTCTCCATAGTGACAGGCTGAGGGGCCCGTTTTTGAGAAGAATGGCAGGGATTGCGCAGTAGGTTTGGAGTTTGTCATAGACCTAACTAGTAAATGTCCCTCGATTTCCTGACAGAAGTACAGGGAGCCTTATGGGTGACAGCAACACACTCGCTCTTGTTATAGTCTTTCCTTTGGTATTAGGAAGAGCGGGGAAGTGAGAGGTGCCCTGGCTGGATTTTGTGTCTTGCCACTTTCAGAACCTGGGGCTTCATTTTTGGGGCCTGGCCTGTCATCCTGTGCTGACCCTGACCTTGATTAAAGTGTGAGTCAGGGAGGTTAGCCTGTGGTACCTGTCCTGCAGGCCACCAAAGCCCAGTGATACCTTGTGGGCAATGACAATTAGAGTGGCCTCTGAAAAGGAAGCAGCTTGTCCTCCTTTCCCTGGTATGGATGGGGGTTGGAAGCCACAACAGAGTGGCTCAGCAACTTGCTCTGCAGAGTGTGACCCCAACTCCCTGCCTCTGAGTAGAAATGTAGTCTGGGTGCCATCCCAGACCTGCGTTTCCCCAGGATCTGGGTGATTGCTGGCACCACCTGGTTAGAGCAGCGCAGGCTTACTGAGCCCCTGGGTGGGTCACTTGGGCCTGAGGGGCCGCCAGAGGCTCAGCCCCAACCCTGCCCCCTCTGAGCCTCTCCTCCCTGCTGTCCCCTGACAGAGGGTGCCCGGGGCACCATCCTGGCCCTGCATGCGTTGGGGGAGCCCACGGGCAGCAGCAGCGAGCACGGCTCCATCTCCCCAGACTCAGACGCCCAGCCCGACATGTTCTTTGAGAAGGCCCGGGTGCCCAAGCACCAGCTCAGCCGCCTTCTCAGGTACGCCAGGTCCCCGCCAGGTCCCCATCCTTCCGCCCAGGGCCGTGAAGGTGCTGGCACTGCTCAGCGGCAGAATACCCCCAGGTCAAAACCAGATGGCCGCTCCTGTTCTCTAGCTATCCGTTCCCGTTGTCTCCCCAGCCTCACCCCTCCCCTATCTCCCTTCTTTCCCCCTTCCCCCTCCCGACTTTCCCTCCTCCTCTTCCCTCACCTTTCCCTGCCTGTTCTCCTCCCCAGTAACTTCGCCCCCTCCCCCCTCCTGGAGGCCCTGTCCCCACCCCTCCCTCTCCCGCTCTTCCCCCTCCCAACGCCGGTGCCATGGGAGTTGGATAGAACACCGCAGCTCTGCCCTTCCTCCTGCAGTCTCATCTTCCTGAGAGCGGGCACTGCAACGTTGTAGTCACCTCTTAGTCGCTTCCCCATGGCGTCCTAATGTGGTATGCTTCCCGGAGACAGTGCTCCTGGACGTACGGGGATTGTCACATGTGTTTGTCCCCAGTGTTCCCGATGAGAGCTTGGCTTCAGAAGACCGGAATGCAGGCTCATCCCCGGAGGACAGGGACCCAGGACTCTTCCTGCTGCGCAAGGACAGCGAGCGCCGTGCCATCCTGTACAAGATCCTTTGGGAGGAACAGAACCAGGTGGCTTCCAACCTGCAGGAGTGCGTGGCCCAGGTATGGACAGGGGAGGGCGCCTGTTGGTTCCGCCCGCTCTGCCTGGTTCAGGTCCCCAAACGGGTCTGAACAGGGACCTCGGTTCCTGCTACCCTGGGACATTTGCATAGTTACAGTGATCACCCTAAGCATTTCCCAACATCCTTCCCTTCCCCAACATAACAGAAGAAAATACAAAGAAAAAGAAAACCGGTCCCCTGAAACAGGAAATTTGTAGACACTGAGGTACTTCCAGGCATTCGTGGGGCAGTGCTGCCCCCTGGTGGAAAACCGGCCAGATGGCAACAGAGAGCCCGAAGGGCCTCGAGCCTTCTGTCAGCCGGGTTTTGAGCCCCGGAATTAACGCCCAGCTGTAGGACATGCTAGGGCTGCCCTCAGAGGCTGGGAGAACAGCCACTTTGGGAAGAATGGCTACGTGTGAAAACAGTTGGGTTTTAACTAGGACACGGCACTGGTGAAATGGTCCCCCTTCCTTATTCAGGGTGGGAAAGGTCCTTTTAGGAGGAGGCCGCTGTCCCGCCCTGAACTCTACCTTTTGACAAGGCTCGTTGATGGGGGTCCTTACACAGGGTTAAACAGAGGTGGGACCATTCACAGGGGGGCTTGGCTGTGAGGGTGGGTGCCCACCGGGGAGAAGGGACCAGAAGACCCTGACAGGAAAGAGATGGAGGGAATTATAGAGACCCATTCTCACTTGGGGACTCCACAATTTCACAGCAAATGGACAATCTAGTTTCCCATGATACGTTTTGAGTTTTCTATCCCTCCCTGTGACTCACTCAATGAAAATGGTGTATGTGTATCTCGTCAAGAGTTCAGAAGAGTTGCGTCTCTCAGTTGGCCACATCAAGCAAGTAATTGGGATCCTGAGAGACTTCATCCGCTCCCCGGAGCACAGGGCGATGGCGTCCACAATATCAAAGCTCAAGGTGGACCTGGACTTTGATAGCTCGTCCATCAGTCAGATTCACCTGGTACTGTTTGGCTTTCAGGATGCTGTAAGTGTTCCGTCTGGCCCTAGAGAACATGCCAGAGCATGGAATTCATTTACCACCTTCTCCCATAGCCCTCATATCTTACCTGTTTATACCTGAATCCTGAGTTTGGGCAGCTCCTTCTAGACACAGTATGTAGGTACAGGAAACGTCATCCGGGTGAACGGGCTGATTGCATTTGGCCATAATGAGCATGAGTCTAGGATTTGGGAACATGTAGCATCTGTCAGCAGAGCAGGTGGGAGTTTAAGCCTGTGCCCAAACAGATGTGAGTTCCTCCAGGCCTGAGACCACATCTGGTGCATCTTTGTGTCCCAAGCCTCCCCTGCAGAGCCAGCTTATCATTTTGTAGGTGCTCAATACATGCTTGTTGAGTAAGCAACGAAGAGGCCAGTGAGGTTGATCTGATCACTGTACCCACCTTCTAGACCCCAGCATGACTTAGGTCAGCTTAGAGGAAGACTCAGTTTTATTTTGGGCAGGAACCCCAGGGCGGCATGGGCTAACACTTTATCTCAGGCAGAGTGGAAGCAAATTAGAATAGTAAGAACTAGTATTTCTTGAAAGTGCAATGGACTGAAAATAGGGATTATTGTGATTTTTTCTTAGGTAAATAAAATTTTGAGGAACCACTTAATTAGGCCCCACTGGATGTTCGCAATGGACAACATCATCCGCCGAGCAGTGCAGGCCGCAGTCACCATTCTCATCCCAGGTAAGTGCCCTCTTTGCAATCAAGGTCAGCTTCGTGCTGTGGAAAAGACAAGAAATACCCTCTGCATTCAACAGTCGTTGCTTTCTCTTTTCCATCTTGGCTGTGTACTTCCTTGCAATTAAGTAGATGCTGTCATAGACCCCTTCCGGGGTTAAGATCCTGTGATTCTAAGAACATCTCATGGCGCCATATTAATGTGTTCCCTCAGCATAATGAAGGTGACCGAATATAGGCTAAACTCATGACCTAAAAAGGGACCATTGAGCCCAAGGGCAAGGACCTCCAGTCCTCTGGCATCTACTTCAGTGTGCACACTCATAGTTGAAAATGTAATGGCTCGGTTTCCTCTCTGGGAATCGTCGTGTGGTAGCTATGGAAATCTGGCTCTTGTAGACTCTTTTTGAAATGTTAGAGCAGCTTAATACCAACGTTGGTTCTCTTTCTGTGGTGACTTTCCCTGTGAAGGGAGGCTTTGAAACCAATCTGTTGTCATCGCCAGTTAGTTACGCTCCCAGTAAAAGTTTGGGTCCCTCAGACAGGGGTCGTCGCAAAGGATGAAAAAATAGTAGGAAACAGAAATTAAAGTAATACACGGAGCCAAAGATACAGTTTATAAAGTAAAGATTTATGAAGATAGAATAAAGTAGGATGCCCAGAAGGTTACATCTCTTTTTGTGGAAATGTAACCAAGACTGAAGTTTTACACAGATAGCAAAGGTACAGGTTTTCGGTTGTCAAGGGTAACGAGATTTACATAATAATAGGTAGTTTGGTTTAGGGTCAAAGTCTTCTAAAAGGCTACTACAGATCCTTTAACTAACTCTATCTAGGTGAACAATGAGTTATAAAATCTTCTTAGGGCAGCATGTCTTATGATCAGCTCTCATCACCGGTGGCCTGGCTCTGTTGATCAGTTCCGTGGCTCTAGGCAAGACCTGTTTGTCTTTTAAAACAGGTGAGACCCGCACCTTGGAAAGCAGCTGTTTACTGACCATTGAGACGCCCTCCTGAGGCGAGGCAGCTTTTGATATTTGAACTAACCCATTTACATTTTCCTTTAGGGCAAATATTCAAACTAACACATTTACATTTTCCTTTAGGGCAAAGCCTTGCAAGACTTCTGAAATCATATCTGTCTCTAAAAATATATGGGGCATTTCTATAAATCAATATTTCTTAGGCTCAACAAAGGGAGGCTTTGAAACCAATCTGTTGTCATCGCCACTCCCCCGCTTCCTTTGGCTCCTCGCTGGCCGTCTCCTGCCTGCTCTCCCGAAAGCGCCTGGCCCCAGCGCGGCTTCCAAGAGAGACCTGGGAAAGCCTGGTGCTGAATTACTGTCCACTCCTAGCAGCAGCCTTCTGCTGTAAAAGGGTGCAAGCCTGGTTGGAAGCCTAGTCGTACCTTTTTAAAGCTGTCCTTGGCTAATTTACCATCTTTGAGCCTCAGTTTCTTCAACCGTAAACTGAGATGATGATATTTACACTGTGGAGAACGCAATGAAATAGCCTCCCCTCCTGTTGCGAAGTCAGCAGTCCCTGGATGGAGCGGCGTGTTGGCCAGGCTGGCCTCGGAACAGCCTCGTTTGCTGGCACCAGGCGTCAGCTACGCCAAGCCCCCACCTTGTTGAGATGCTGTCTTGCTAACTGTCATTCTTCTGTGATTTCACAGAGCTCCGAGCCCACTTTGAGTCTGCCTCCGAGACTGATGGGGTAGAGAAGGACCCAGCTGAGGTGGAAGAGGACTATCCCCCAGCAGGCCTGCCTGGCGGCCAGGCACACGTCACCTACAGAGAGAGTGGGCCTGGTTCAGCGATGGTCCAGGAGCCTCAGCACCACCAGCAGCACCTGAACCTCCAGCTGGGCCAGCTCAGACAGGAGACCAACAGGTGAGGACTTTTGGGCCCTCCACCTGGAACAGGGATGGGACAGTGACCTGAACCAACAAGACAATTGGTTTGGTTATTGTGTGCCTCACCCAGGTCTCAGAAAAAAAGTGTCTTCATCATCAGTGAACTGGGCAAGGGTGTATTCTCAGCTCCAGCTGAGGAAGTAGAGGAATGCCTTCCTTTAATAGTAGGAATCAGAGAGGTATAGTGCCTTGCCCCAGGCCACACAGAAATTAGCCATACTAAAGGCAGGAGCAGCATCTCTGACTTCTTTTTCTGTCTCTTCACCAAGATGGGGCCCCTGGCATGGTGTGTGGGTCCCACAGGTGCAGCAGTGGACACTGGTAATCTGCCCCTGCAGAAGTAGCAGAGTTTGGGGGTCGGTTAACGCTTTGTCAGTGGATGTGTATCTCATAACCCAAACCCTGAGGAAGTTCGCCCTCGTCATGTTTTCCTTGTGATCTGTCTTGATGCCCAGGCTGACTTTAGTGGACAGCCTTCCCAACCAGGAGACCCTGGTACCGCCATGTTCCCCCAAGCACACTGGTCTGTTTTGTTTACTTCCTGGCACATAGTAGGTGCTCAGTAGATATTTGTTAAATGAATAAAATGACTTCCATTTGTTCTGGTGAATCACATTATCATTGGGCTTTTTAAAATGTAATCCAAAGCTATGGCAAACTAGTTGGTGCTTATTCCAGATGTCGCTCTGTTGCCTGCCATATGATCACTGGCAATGCTGATTACTGTTTAATAGGGGGAGATAAGGTGCCAGGTGCATATTTTGGATGAAAAATTGTATGCACTCCCAGGGATCTCTCAAGTTCAATCTTAGGTGGAGCTAATCATTTCTTTTTTTTTTTTAAATGCCTGGAGTTTTAGTTAAATGGTAGTGGTGGCCAGATTGTGAAAGTTTTACAAATATGATAGATATGAGAGTTGGTAGTAATACTTAGCATTTCCTTAAAATTTTTCACTCAAGATTTATACTCACCAAATTCATGAAATGGTATATATGGGTTCAAAGGTCATTCTGTTATTTTCCAGTCTCGGTGGAATGAGGACTTGGTTAAACAGCAGCCAGCACGTTAACGCGAATGGCGCTCACGTGAACTGTGAGCTCCTGTGCAGGCGCCCGGCCTTGTGCTGTGAGATGCCTTGGCTGTGTGGCAGCTGGGCAGAGCTGACAGAGGATCGCAGCTATTGCAAAGAATGATGTGACTGTCCCAGTGAATGTCAGTCCTGAGAGCCCTTTCCACTGGAAGGGCAGAGGCACGAGCTAAAATTGTCCCTTCTGCTAGCATAAAAGGACTTCTTGAGAGACAGCACAAAGGCAGGCAGGGGTAGGGTAGGAAAGGATTTCTCACTTGCTGTCTGTCCCACTGGGGCAGAAGTGTTTGCCTCTCCCCATCCCATTGGCCACCAGATGACCCAGGAGTACCTATGTTCTCATCTGTTCACCGTTGCAGTGAATCCTCAGGCAACTTCAGTAATTTACCTTTTTTTTTTTTTTTTTTTTGAGACAGAGTCTCGCTTTGTTGCCTGGGCTAGAGTGAGTGCCATGGCATCAGCCTAGCTCACAGCAACCTCAAACTCCTGGGCTTAAGCGATCCTACTGCCTCAGCCTCCCGAGTAGCTGGGACTACAGGCATGCGCCACCATGCCCGGCTAATTTTTTCTATATATATTTTTAGTTGGCCAGATAATTTCTTTCTATTTTTAGTAGAGACAGGGTCTCGCTCTTGCTCAGGCTGGTCTCGAACTCCTGACCTCGAGCGATCCACTCGCCTCGGCCTCCCAGAGTGCTAGGATTACAGGCGTGAGCCACCGCGCCCGGCCTACTTCAGTAATTTAAATAAAGCTTAGCTCCTATATCCCCAGGTTCACCAGCATGGATCATATAAATGAACGAAAGGAGCACGCAGTAAGAAACAAGTGAATCCCAGGTGCTAGGTACTAGCAAACAAAGCAAGCTAGACCTAGACGTGGCTCCAGTCTGCCAGTCCTCCTCCCCTACCCCAGGCATACCACCCCTTAGCTGGCATGTGAGGACTCAGAAGTTTGAGGCTCAGCTATGCCAAGCCATCTTTCTTGTCCCAGAGAGACCATGAGCAAATTACTTGACTATTCTGTGGCTCTGTTATCTCAGCTCCAAAACTGGGGTGTAAAAAAGGGGTGCTTACTTCCCGAAAGTACTGTAAGTGTTGAAGGACTTAATCCATAAAAGGTGTTGCGCACAGTCCTGGATTCTGTGTAGGAAGTACTCAGTGAATGTTAGCAGTATCGTTCCTCCCAACCTGCAGAGCAGTGTTTCCCGCTGTCCCGCCTCTGCACCCAGCTGTTATATCAGAAGCAGGGGCTGCTGTCCCTTCAGTTTAGTTCCCTCGGTTGAGGAGGAAGGAGCCTAACCATTGTAGTTTCCTGAATGTAGGAAGACAATTTAAATAATCAGGTCATCCTCTGGCTGAGTTCTACTGATCAACATCAGGTTATCTTTTGGTTCATAATACATTTTCTTAGTCTGTTCAGGCTCCTGTAATAAAATACCATAGACTGAGTGGCTTATAAACAACAGAAACTTATTTCTCACAGTTCTGGAGACCGGAAAGTCCAAGATCAAGGTGCCAGCAGAGTCGGTGTCTGGTGAGGGCCCACTCTGCTTCCTGGTTCATACACGGCCATCTTCTTAGTGTCCTCACGTGGTGGAAGGGATGAGGGAATCTCTGGGGTCTCTTTCCATTAGGGCATTCATCTCCTCTGGCCTCCCAAAGGCCCCACCCTCCTAATACCATCACCTTGGGTGTGCAGATTTTAACATACAAATTTTGGGAGGACACATTCAGTCCATTGCACAAATATACCCAAGCACTGGTCTTTGTTGTCAAGGGAAGGAAAAACACAAGGAACGTTCTCCTATACAGGCTGAAACCTTATTCACAGAACTCTGAAGAAACAACACATTTGCTGCTTGTGCTATTTTTCCTTTTTTTTTTTAAATCTCTTAATGTGCAACAGATGTTTGCGTTGAATTGAATGGTGTTGAGCTCTCTCTGGAAGATGGCTTATTTTGTTTTTTTTGTTTTGTAATCAGACTTTTGGAACACCTAGTTCAAAAAGAAAAAGAATACCAGAATCTTCTACGGCAAACTCTAGAACAGAAAACTCAAGAATTGCATCATCTTCAGTTACAATATAAATCTAATGGTGAGTCATTTTCCACTTTTTCTGACTGAAGTGTGTTTGTGTGTGAGAGAGAGACTGTTTAAAATCTGGCTAATATTCTAGTCAGCGTTTGAAGAGTTGAGGTTATCTTCTATTAAACCCAGGGCTCCAGTATATTCTGGCATACTAAATAATAAAAAGAACTACTGATACATTCAACGACATGGATGAATTGCAAATGTGGTATGCTAAGCAAAAGAGCCAGGTTCAAAGACTACATACCATGATGCCATTTATATAGTATCCCAGAAAAGGCAAAACTATAGGGACAGAACCAAATCAGAATAGAGAGGGCAGGGGACTGATTACAAAGGACACATGAGGGCTTTTGGGAGTCATGGCAATTTCTGTATCTTCACTGTGGTGGCGGTTACATGACTGTGTCTGTCAAACTTCACAGCACATTATATACCAAAGAAGGAGGGTTTACTGCATGAGTTATACCTTAGGAAACCTGACTTGGTCATTTAGTGCCACTTAGAAAAGAGCTACAGAGCTACCTCTTGGAATATGGAGTGGATAAGCTCTGATGTAAAATGTCAACACTAAAAACTATTTCCTTATATGATTTCCAGTACAGTTAGGGATATGATTCCTAATAAAAAGCATTTTAAAGATGGGGGAATAAGCATTTAAAGTGACAGATAACATGTCAAATCCCAAACTAACTAAAGGAATCATAGGTAAGAATTCTCTCTCTGGAAAGTGAATCCAAGGATTAGGAATTGTACAATATGTATTAGAGCAGCTGAGTGACACAGGTTTAATTCACCTCCTTTTCATATCACATTTATATTCTGGAATAGTTTGTTAATCCAACTTGTTGCTTCTGAAGAGTTTTATGGTGAGACATTAATATACAACAAAACAAATTCCTCATCATTACAGATATTACAGAGAACCCAGCACCCCGCCATGGGCAGAGAACAGATAAAGAGCTTATAGACTGGTTGCAGCTGCAAGGAGCAGATGCAAATACAATTGAAAAGGTAAATTTACAAGCAAAAAAATGATTCCTATGCTATTGTTAAAAAGTTGCTTAGCTCTTATGTATTTGATCTTTGTTTTAGATTATTGAAGAGGGTTATACACTGTCTGATATTCTTAATGATATCACTAAGGAAGATCTAAGATACCTTAGACTACGGTAAGTTCCTCAAAACAGTTCATATAATAGAACATTACTTTTTACGTGTGAATATGCTTTAAAGTAACAGGAAACAAAGGGCTGGATGTCCTTCTAAACTCTGGAGTTCTGCCAGGTTCAAGTTGGGGGTTAAAGCTGAGGTGCAGCAGAAACTGAAGGCCAGACAGGTGACAGGGAAACCATGGTGCCCCAGTCAATCTCCTGCTATCCATGCCTAGCTGGCAGTGGGGTGAGGCACGGTTGGAAGTGCCAGCAGACTAGACCCCACCCCTTCCTTTAAACTGCAACCTGCATTCTTAGTCCTGTGTCATTTGAAATAGCCCTCCCCAAGTACGTATCTGTTAAGGCCATGTCCTACCACTGCTGTCACCTCCAAATATAAAGATAACATTTTTGATTAAGCAAGGGATTGTGTTTTAAAGACTAGATGGCAAATCTAAATAAATCTGGAATTACATATAACTTTTGCCATAAGAAATATTTTGTGGTGTTGGTTTGACGTTTTCTTCTGACTCTAAAGACAACTCTTTTGTTTGTTTCATAGTGGTGGTTTCCTCTGTAAGCTCTGGAATGCAGTCTCCCAGTACAGAAGAAGGGCTAAGGAGTCCTCAGCAACCAAAGATTAGATTTAATGACAATCAGCTAAGCCAGGTGACAGAGTGAGCAAATATGTTACATCGTTTGTTAAAGCTTCTGTTGATGAACACACATTCTGCTACGTTTACACACAAAAAAATACCATTGTTCAATTAACAATTCAAGAAATTGGTGAAGTTTTAAAGATTGTCCTTCCTGAAATGGGTTTTTAAAACATATTATTTATAAATGTAGAACTATATTGTGAGAACAGTGGGCCTTAGTTTTGACATCCCACAGGATTAGGAAATTCTTAGAAATAACTTTTAATTTACTTCAACGAAGAAAAATCAGTACACCCTAGATACCACTTGCTAGAAAGGTGAAACAAGGGTTGTTTAAAAATAACAGACACTGGGAATCACATTTTTAGATTATGCATAAATACTTAAATCTGAGAAAGACAACTGATACATGTGCCTTGTATTTAATGTTTGATATGACTGTAACTTAAGAAAATAGCTTCATATTTATTTTGAATGTGTACATGGAAAAAACTAAGTTATTTGGTCTTTGACATGATTATGAAGCAAAATTTTATTTAAAAATGCAATTGTCCTCCCACCTGTGCCTGGTTATAATAAATATTGTCTTAATATGGAGAAATGGAGGTCAGTGCTACTACACTCTGTTGTGTGAGCTGTTAACACCAAGTATGCCTCTGGGGAATGGTCTCCTCCCCAACAGGTGACAGAGTTGGGAACAGACATACAAGGAATTAAATCAAATAGTTCTATTTTGAACCTATGCAAATTGAGAATAATCTTTATAATATTCACACTAACTACTTAAGCACTCGATAACATCTTTTAATGCAACAGTATACAAACTGCATGCAATTACTATCTCTTTAATTCAACCTACATATTGTTTAGTCTTAACAACTTCATGTTCTGGGTTTTCTTCCTCCTTAACCAAGTTGGGAACACACAAGAGTTCCTGAGAGTGGCTGTCTAACAGCCCACTGAAGGTAGAACCACCCATTGTATGTGGTCTTCCCTTAACTGACTGACTTAAACTTGATCCACTGATTGGCACCACGAACTTCAAAAGGCGGGTCGCTGCTATAGATGTGGTAACCTAGTTCTTCCAAAGGCGGCTCAGGATCCGCTGTGGCAAACTGGGCAGCATCCTCAATTTCTTTCCTCACTTCCACATCAATTTCCTAAAATCAGATTACAGTGCAAGAGAGTTTTAAATCAATACCAGCTTGGGTACCAACTGGAGACCTGTTGCTACTGTTAACTGTGACTCTTGAAGTACCAGTAGTTGCTAATTTTGAATGTTTTTAAATGATAAAATTATCTATACAAGATGTTTTTGGAATATAGACTGCAACATTTAAAAATAGTCCTAGGGATTACTTAAAAATCCAGAGCATATTTAAGAAAAAGAACTGTGCTATTAGGGGGCTCAAAGGTTCTGCCACTGTCACTAATCTTTCCTCTTGATTCAGGTAGATCACTGCCCACTAAAATCTTAATAAAGAGTGATACTGCAGTCTTGAGTAGAGGAACCTAAAGGAATAGCCCTGTAAGATTTCAGAATTAATTATGCCCCAGCACATCACTTTGTGGGGGGGGGGGGGAAATTGCCCAGAAAGGAGAATCAGAACCACCATGAGTGACTGTACCTTTAATTCTTCAACACTGGCAAGATTGCTGTTCACCATTCTATCCTTGAGAAGCATAATAGGGTCACTCTTACTTCTTACTTCCTGAATTTCTTCTCGTGTACGGTAACTATGGGGGACAACATAATAGATCACTGAAACTTCTTTCACTTGTGTCAAACCTGGGATTGTAGAATTCCATGCCAGAGCTACTAAGTGAAAAAGTAAAACTCATACCTTCCTAGCTTTTTTGATTGATATATGTCAATTTATTGAATACCCAGTTAGCTTCGCTCCAGACCAGACAGAGATCCTCTTCGGGTGGAGTACATCATGCGTGAATTTGGGGTAATGCCTACAAAGGCTATAAATGCCCCCCAAAGATACTCCTCTACCATCAGACTTATTTAATTTCCTTCTGCAACTCAGTTATATAATGATCTTTTTAAAATTACTGCTCATGCTAACACATACTATACACACTGGAGGGATTTTCAGAATGCTTTCTATACTGGAACCAATTTATTAGGAGGCACTGTTTGCAGACTAAGACTCAACTACTTGATGCCAACAAAGCGAACTGGTGGCTGGGTGCAGTGGCTCACGCCTGTAATCCTAGCACTCTGGGAGGCCAAGGCGGGAGGATTGCTCGAGGTCAGGAGTTCGAGGCCAGCCTGAGCAAGAGCGAGACCCCGTCTCTATTAAAAAATAGAAAGAAATTAACTGGCCAACTAAAAATATATATATAAAAAAAAAAATTAGCCAGGCATGGTGGCACATGCCTGTAGTCCCAGCTACTCAGGAGGCTGAGGAAGAAGGATCACTTTAAGCCCAGGAGTTTGAGGTTGCTGTGAGCTAGGCTGACGACACGGCACTCTAGCCCGGGCAACAGAGTGAGACTCTGTCTCAAAAAAAAAAAAGAAAAAAAAAAAGCAAACTGGTATCTGGCTTCAAAAGCAAATGTTGAAATGGGTTGCTTTTTCATGCAAGTGGCCTACCCACTCTGGAAACCACACCCAGATGCCCCATTGACCGTACCTGACCCCAGGATCACTCATGCTGTGTCCATGGTAACGGTAAGTCTGTAGCTCCATCAGGATGGGCCCCTAAAACAGAACCCGTAGGTGGTTAGGTAAGACGATGGTTAGATAAGAACAGCACGCCAACAATCCATGGCCTCAAAGGCAGACCCTCTCAGCATCCAATGTATTCTTATCTATTCTCATTTCTAATATCTATTTATTGCGTTTCATCCTTCTCACTTTTAATAGGAACTTAATAAAGCAATCTGCCAACAGTGTTTTACATCAAAAAGGTATCGAGCATGTCTATAGAGCCCACTCCCAGTGGCTAGGTAGATCTACCTCATGCCCATTTCACGTGGTGTTTCCTAGGGCTGGCAACGTGTAACAGAGTTGGCAGGCACCAGTGACATCTGATACCTAAACCCCGAGGCTCTGCTGGGAGTCTGGCCAGCCCCCGGCTATACATCACCAAGTGGCTTGCTGATGCTACACTAGCTCACTTCCAGAAGATGGCCCCGAACACTGAGGGGAGGAGATGAATCAAGGATCCCTGGGTAGTTTGGTACAGTAGTTAAAATGGCTCTAAGATATAGTAGCTATGTACCTGTAACTGCTCTGTGGCTCAGTTTCATTGTCTGCAAAATGAGCAAAACATTACTACCTGACTCAGAATTGTGATGATTAAGATAATATCTGAAAAGTACTTAGTGCATTGCCTAATAAGTCAATCCCTCATTAGCTGTCACTTACTGTGTCATGTCAACCAGCAGCCATTTGGAAACAAAGTGGTTGTGCCGGTGGTGAGCAGCGGGTTTCCAGATTCTCTCCTAAATCCAAGATCAGGCTTGCTGGGAAAGTCAACACATTCTATATACCACTGTGTTTCTACCCAAGGCCTGGCTCCCTCAGCCTTGGAGTTCTGACATAGATGTCTCAGCCCACTGAAACCAACCTGTCATTTTAGTCCTGCTCTGGTTTCTTCATGTTGGCTCTTGTTAAATGTCGCTATACTTCCCTCTCTCCTCCCTTTCTGATATTTCCATCATTGCTGGAGACATCTGATGTGCATTACTGGATACACGATATGGCACTGAAAGGCAAACCTCGTGCTTTCTAGGCTGCGGGACACTGACTTAGGGAGAACACCTAAATCTATGCTAGCACTGAAGGAACTTAAGTCTCTTTTTAGGCAATCTCACTGTCTCCCTCTCCTTCACTGCTATACAGTGAAAGGTAAAGATTCTTAGGACTGAAACAGCAAGACTAAGGCTACACACTTTAACCACACTATTTAATTTGCATAAATAAACCTATATTGAATACCCATTATATAAGCAAAGCTCCGTGTTGGGCATTGTGGGGATCCCCAATCTGTTCACTCAAGGGGCTTATGGTTAATGGGGGTGGGGAGGAGAAGGCACATAATTAATCAACCTACAAGGCAAAGTAGAGTGTCATGCTGAAGACAGAAGCAAAATGCTAAGGAAGCACTAGGAAAAAGGATTTTCCCCAAAATGGGGGAAAATGTGGAATGTTTTCTAGGAGGAGAGCTATCAAGACCAGGCTATTCATAAAGGAACCCCATTCCCTGGACTGGACTCTGCTTCTATGGTATACACCTCAATCAGCAGCTATTCCTCAATAGCTATAATAGGCACGTGGGAAGCATTCTTTTAACTTTGAGATAAATATCATCAGAAATTTTTAGCCCAGAGGCCTAAGAGAAAATCTTTAGAGTCTTACCTTCCCAGATCTACAATACGCAGCTGCAAACCTTGTTGCCTCTCGGACACACAGGATATCCATTCCATCTACCTGTTAATAAACATGGAAGGGGAAGAGTATAAATCAAACTGCCCAAGACCATTTTATATGACCCATTCGTGCACAAAAAAATGAAACTCTCCAATTTTTCTTAAGATGTCAAGGGTATGCACAAAGGCACCTAGCTGAGAGTATGGATGGCCCTGCTTCTACCACGGGTGTCCTTACCCTCAGCCCAGGAATGAAATCGCCTCTCTTGTAGTAATCAGTGCTGGCTGCTGCTCTCTCAACTGACGTTCCCATTCCATAGCGGTTATTCTCACAGATGAAAATACAAGGCAATTTCCACAGAGCTGCCATGTTGTAAGCTTCAAATATCTGACCCTGGAAGTATTTACAAAAAGTTCAAGTGGTTTCAGTTTGCTTATTTCTCTACACTGCATTATCTGTAACAGCTGCTGCTCTACCTGGCACAGAAAGCTGCTGTGAAGGACGAAAGCCTCATCTTCTAAACCCAGCTTTTGGTGGTGAAGGAAAGGAGTGTGTGTGGTGGGGATGGTGGGGAGAAGCAGCAGGCATCACTAACTCTTGCAACTAAGGGAAGGGACAAACCAAATACCACCACTCACTTCTGTGGGGCCACTCGAGTAGTAGAGAATACACTGGGAAAAAGAGCAACATGTAAAAATGTGTGGCTACCTACTTTTATGCTTTATTATAAATCTGTCAAGCCCACTGGATAGCCAGAGTGAACCAGCATCTGAGAATCAGCTTCTAGAACAGGGCCTCACAGAGTGCTGGCCACAGACTGAGGATTATTTGGACCATGACTGGAGAAGCACAGAACCTGAGTCAGGATTCAGACACTATTGTAGGAATTTGATATTGCCCTGGCTGGCATCCCAGAGAGTGAGTCTGTGTATTACAGTACTGGTTTGAAATAGGGCGTGAGGGGGCATGGGGGGAGGGGGATGTCCTTCGCCACAACAGGGCATTTGTGAAGCACTGACGTGGATCCAAAGTGAGCTCCCTCACGGGAAGGTGCCCCACAAGGCTCTTGTGAAACATGATGTTGAGAGGGAAATCTCTAAACTGGCCATGAAACCAAATTTTAGCTTGCTAGATGAGTTGCTATTTCAACTAATAAGCAATATACTACTACTTTAGAAATACTTTGGAAAGAAAACTGTAATTATTTTGGAAAGTTAAGAGATACACACTTACCTGATTAGCAGCACCATCGCCATATAAAGTCAGACAGACCTCATCTTTTCCATTATACTTACAGGCCAAGGCGATACCAGCTCCCAGGGGCACCTAACATTAAGGATGACCGAGAAAGGAACCACAGAAATCCATGAGGGGAGATATTAACACTCTGAATTAACTCCTGGCTAGAATATGGGACAGAAATTACACTGTCACTACAAATTCTCCCTACCCCAGCCCCATCTCTGCTTATCCCACCCCCAATTTTTTCAACAAACCGGTAAAGTAACATAAATACTATATTCTATTTCAACCAGTAAGCAGTAACATTTCTGCACTCAAAGATTCAACCACGAATCCTAAAGAGTCAAAAAAATGAAACCTAAATTTTTATAAAACACCTAACAGAATTTTAATGTATTAGAAAGCAAAAAAGTCTAGATATAATTTTACGCTGTTAATTCTTCATCATTCACTAATTGATGAGAACAAGAAGACTCCATAACAACAGAAGTCAGCTTTGGATTATTACTAGGCCCCTGAGATCTGATCACCCGTCTCTTCTAGTTGGGCGCCAGTGTCAGCATTGCCTATGAGCAGGGAGAGGCAGAGCAAAGTTGATGTGATGAAGCAATTAATGTACTGAAATATAAATAAAGTGGTGAAGATACAGCTCCACTGCTAGAGGCTCTTGCTTATAAAACATAGCAAACAGCTAAAATGAAAAATCTTAAATCGCCATCCAATTCTACTTACTAATTGCTCAAATGGTAGGGGGTATGAAGCAATAGGTCTTTAAAAGCAAACCAAGCCCCTAAAGTGCAGTCATACATCACTTAACAACGGGGATACATTCTCAGAAATGCATTATTGGGCGATTTTGTCCTGTGCGAACATCATAGAGTGTACTTGCACAAAACTAGATGGTACGGCCCACTACACGCCTAGGCCATGTGGTATGACCTGTTGTTCCTAGGCTACAACCCTGTACAGCATGTCCCTCTACTGAATACTGGAGGCAACTGTAACCTGATAATAAGTATTTGTGTACCTAAACATAGAAAAGGTAATGTTGCACTTCAAAAACATCGCCAGGCAATAGGAATTTTTCAACCCCACTATAATCTCATGGGACCACCATCACATACGCAGTTAACCATTGGCTCAAAGATCACTATATAGCACATGACTGTACTGAAATACTTCAAAAGTTCTCTGGGGATGTGAAAGTTTTTGAAGACACAGGCCAGGGCCAAATCTAAGCTCACTACCTGGGCTCCCACGATGCCGTTGCCCCCGTAGAAGTTCTTGGCATACATATGCATCGATCCTCCTTTCCCTTTAGCACAACCTCCTTTTCGTCCTAGAAATGGCAGAACACACAGGCATCAAAAACCAAATATACAAAGCAAAGCAAACCAAACCATACCTTGGAGTATTTACTCCAAGGCTCAACCATCAGAATTCAGAGCCCAATTCAATCATCTAAGCATTTGTCCCTCTATGCAAACATACGTTCATTCTTGTCTCCCTGTCCTTTTATGAGGAAGGTGAGACTACTACCATGTCCTTAACCTTTCCAACTCTCTAATCAGTTGCATTCAGATGTTAGCAAAACTCCAAATGGTGCCCTGGACTTTTTTGACAGGTACAAACATCTTCCAACTTGTACACTAAATACAACTGACCCTTGAACAACACAGGTTTGAACTGAGTAGGTCCACTTATACTCAGATTTTTTTCAACGTAACACAAACTGAAAATAGTGTTTTTGGATGCAAAACCTGCATATACAGAGGGCTGAGTTTTCATGTACACGGACTCTGCAGGGCCAACTGTGGGACTTGAGAATGCACAGATTTTGGCATACACAGGGGTCCTGAAACCAATCCCCTGAGTATAATGAGGGATGACTGTAGTTCAAAAGTCAAGGGGGAAAAAGAAATGGGGAATATTAAGAAGATTCCTAGAATTTACACTGTATACCAGGGAGTGTTTCAAGCTCATTTTCTATGCCTGCTAAATTTCTGTTGGCATACTAGAGTGATAACAAACCCTATTCTAATTTTAAAGCACTAACCTTTTTAAAACTTTTACCTAAGGGACCAGATAACTTCACAAATGGGTCTGTTTAACTCAAAAGCACAAAGAAGTACCAGAGCACCAAATGAGACAGGGCTTTAAAAAAACTTAAAACTGTTTTTTTTTTATTTCAGCTTATTATGGGGGTACAAAAGTTTAGGTTATATATATTGCCCATGCCCCCCACACCCCCGAGTCAGAGCTTCAAGCATGTCCCTTCCCCAGACAGTGCGCATCGCACTCACTATGTAAGTATACACCCATCCCCTCCCCCTACCCCCCACATCTGTCTGACACCCAATTGGTGTTATTCTCAAATGTGCACTAAGGTGATGATCAAGGAAACCAATTTGCTGGTGAGTATATGTGGTGCTTATTTTTCCATTCTTGGGATACTTCACTTAGTAGAATGGGTTCCAACTCTCTCCAGGAGAACAAAAGAAATTCTATATCACTGTTATTTCTTATAGCTGAGTAGTACTCCATGGTATACATATACCACATTTTACTAATCCACTCATGTATTGATGGGCATTTGGGTTGTTTCCACATCTTTGCGATTGTGAATGTTTATTTATTTATTTTTTTTGATTGTGAATGTTTATAGCAGCACAATTCACAAAAACTTAAAACTTTTAAAAATATTAATGCATAATGGTCAGCTTCTTAACAGGAGATATTTAAAAACTTAATTCACTCATTTCCCCTTCCTGCAAATCAATAACAAACCTGTAAGCTCTGCGAGAATTTCTCTGACAGAAAGGCCCCGAGTGAAGGTAAAGCCGTGAGCCCGATAGGCTGTGATGAGATGGTCTGTGGGATTTATGCCGGCCTCCAGGCCCACACAGCAAGCTTCCTGCGTTAGAAGAAACCGTGAAGCAATATGATGCATGTTTCTAGATAAAAAGGTTTCCTAGACTGCTATGAAACATTTGAGCTAGTAGAACTCATTGTTAATAACCAGAGAAAAGTGGCTATTTTCCATCAAAAAACAGAGGGGAAGGTAAGGCCCAAACCAGAAGCCATGAACTGACAACCCACAGTTGTGCTGTTTCCTTTAGCCTCTGGGGTGATTCAGAAAAAAAAAAAAAAAAAAATCCTGAATCATTGTCAACATTTAAACAATTGGGGGAATATCACATGAAAATTGAGACTTCCATCTTTTGGAGAAACAAATAATAGGAAGCATTAGCCCCATATTCCCATATGGCACCAACTGGCTGGAACCAAGTCATGGTGTCCCCTCTGGGTGAGGCATGGCCACCCCAGCTCACCACTAGTCCCTGTCACCATTCTCTATGTTTGTACACCTGGACTTCTTCACCCATTCATTCTCCCTGCCTGGCCCCTGTATGCATTTCAATCTGTAAGCCTTGACCTAAACCCATAAAACAAAAAACAAACAAAATAATCCTTTCCCCCAAAACCGTATACAGTATAGGTGATCACAATGCCAGAAAGTTTTAAAATAGTAAAATTCTAAGAACAGGTACAGGAAATTGGCAATGTTATGTCTGAATGAATCCTTTAGCCTGAGCTTCACAGCAGGTTTTGGCATTCTAATTTTTTAATTCAAAATACCATTCAAAATCCTTCTGACACATAAGGCAGGGTAAAAACCAATAAATACAAGCCATACTTAAATATCTAAATATTAATAACCCAGTTTTATTACAAACCTACCACTTACCTGACCATCACACAAATGACAGAAACCACGAATAATTTTCTGTTTATACAGCTGATCTGCCTTCAACTCCATTCGGCGCACAGTTTGCATCATCCTGTAGTATTTGAGCCCGTCCTCTCTGGTGAGTACTGTCGTGACAGGAGGACCCTCTTCCAGCCGGTGAAGGTCACATTTCTGAAATGGAATAAGGCAGTCATCCTCGGTTTATCACATTGCAAACACTGCCGACTCACTCTCATTCCATCGCAAATAATACGGAACTCAAAAAACAGCAAAGGAGCACATCAGAAACACTTCCTATTGCTTCTGATTCCTTAAATCTACAAACCTCACTGTGCAATTGGATGGGGTTTCGGGGGAAGGAAATCTTTCTAAGACGATTTTCACTGAAAACCCCAGAAGTCAACTGAGTTATAGGTTGAAAAATGAACTTTCAAAGAAACATCTAACATTCTTCTTCTTCAAATGTTTCGCTGAATCACATTCTAAAATTTGGCATAAGTTTTTATTTATTTATTTATTTTGGCTTGCCTTCCTCCCCCCAACAAAACACCAACAAGCTGCTAAGAATAATAAATTCTAATTTTTGCTAAATTTCTCTGAACCTTTGGATCCTGGAACATTCAGAAGAAAATGAACAAAAAAAGGATGAATATTAAAATGTTCCATTCTAAAGGTATAACTGTATATCAGAGTGTACCTGTGAAAAATTATGAACAAACTAAATCACTTGTTACCTTAATTTCAAACGTAGCATCATTTGCAAAATTACGGGATGCCACCAGCACTCTGCTTGCCTTAAAAGACAAAAATGTAGAAAGAAATCAGTACTTTTTTATTGTCATTTTGCAAAGTCATTATTATTATTAATCAGTGATCAGGATGCAGTTATGAAACTTTAGTAAGCCCCAACGTATTTAGTAAGCCGCAATGGGCTTCTCTACCATTCTGTTCACTATGCTGGTATCTTGTCTTCCAAAATGAATCCAAGCTATGGCCAATGAAACACGATCACACCTCCAATCTGAAGGCAAACATGCATAGAGAGAAAGCGGGCAAAAACCAAATCCATCCACTTAGTCACTTTGTTTTCAAAGAAATTATAATGAGAATGAAATTAATGGCTAAATTAAAGAGACTAGATAATCTGTGAGCTTTGTCTATTTATGCTATTCTTAGTCATAACCAGATATCATTTATTTTGAGCAAGCCCAAGATTCACTTTCAAAATTATACTTCAAATAAAACTATAATTTAATCCCTACTCCAGGCAAATTTCACTTTTCTATGAAATGGATCTGTAAGAAAAAATATTTTAAACTACTCTGAGATAAATACAATAGTGAGACATACAAGACTAAACAAAAGACATTGAGCACTCTCTGACTTAAAAACAGTTGACTTGAGCCCGCTGTTTTATAATTTATAATTTGAACACTGTAAATCTTGGGTAGGCTCCTCCTGAAGCCCAATAGGGAGAAACGGTCTCTACAACAGTGTTCCCCTCTTAACAGTGTTTGGGTGGCTGTCACTGCTTGGGGGTAAAAAGCTGGGGGAAATGCTTCCCTTTCCACTCTTACAACTGAACATACCTGCTCACAGCACAAGTAGTCTATGTGATTGCTAAGGCTCAGGTTAGACCACAAAATTTAACCAATTAATATTTTAACCACTTTCTGCCACATTTTCACACTGACACGTAAACCAATGTGATTTTTTCTCATGGAGACTTGAAGCATATTCATCAGATCCCATTAAAAAACACATCTGATATGTTCATACAGCGTTAGGACTTTACCATCCAATTTCTAGCGCTGGACTTGATCTTGGTGGGAAGAGTTAAGACTGACCTGCCAAGTGTACAAGCCAATAGGAGGAAAGCTAATTACTTATCTCTTCATCCAACAATATACCATTAACTGATAAAGCCAACAGAAACAATGACACTGCTGGAGGAAAAAATTTTAACTACTAAAAATTAATGTTTCAGTTAAGTTAGAGGTAGAGAGAATCCACAAACATATCTCAGAAAAGTGAAGAAAATTTAGGAATCAGGGAAGAAGCTGAGAGGGGTGAGGTAGCAAACAAAAGGTTGTATTTGGTAATCATGAAACAGATGTGTTATTTTTGGCAGCCAACGAAGTATTTTGTGGGACCAGAAATAGTTATTGTATTGCAAAATAAATTTCCAAATACAACTACAGATACTGCAGTTTTTGGAAGGTAAAAGTAGAAAACAAACCGGCCAGGCAACAGTAACAGAGAAAAGATACATTGTTTCTCAGTCCTAAAGTCAACACAATGAAGATTGATAGTGCTTTATAATAAAGAACAGGGCGGTAAGGAGAAAGATTGTGACTTTCAGAAAGCTACTTGGATACTTCTCCCTTGTTTCATTATGAATCTCAAAAATAAGAACCACTTACTTAATGAGTAAAAGGAACAAAGTTAAAGCTAAAAGTCTGTATCAGAATTGTATCATAATTTTTGACCAAGAGATTGTTGAAAACATAATTACCATTCAATTTCTCTGCAGTGCCACAGAAAGATTCTGTTAAATGAGATTCCTCTTTGACAGAGACCATAAGCAGCCCATTCAAATTTTGAAAAATAAAAATTTTAAGTTCCTAAATACATAGGAACTACTCATGTAAAAGAGGAAAAAATGTTTAAAAAATTCCAGATTCTACCAGGGTAAATTAAAAATCTTACCTACCACTTATAAAAGCCAAAAGTATACTGGTAGTAAAGATCTCACAAAAGGAGTCACAACAGAAATACAAACAATAAGACAAAGAATAAATTTTTTCAACGCAATTCAGTCTTCTGTGAAATAAAAATTTTGAAAACTATAAACCTCATTCAAAAATGAAATCATTATCTTGTAATCTGTTTCAAAGTTTCACACCAAACACTCTGAGACAATGACCATCGTTAAGCCTGAGATAAATCTTTGTACATCCCTGGTTTTAAGAGGGTGGGGAAAAAAATAATAAAAAATGAAAATAGGAAAAAACACACAGAGGCAGAGACCTGGGAGGTAAGCTACAGGGATTAAATTCAGGAAGAAGTGTCACAGCCATCAGACCAACTGCCTAACCTTTCTCCCTCCCTCTGTGGAGTATAACACAGGATGGTGTGACTCTAGTTATACAAGTCTGCCGAATCTGGGCAAGCCACTGCTTAAAATTTACTATCAGGATTTTTTTTTTTTTTTTGAAAGGCTTATATGCAGCCTGGCATGCTGGCTCACGCCTGTAATCCCAGCACTCTGGGAGGCCGAGGCAGGAGGATCCCGCAGAGCTCAGGAATTCCAGGAATTCGAGACCAGCCTGAGCAAGAGCAGAGACCCTGTCTCTAAAAAAAAAAAATCTTGAAAAAAAGAAAGGCTTATATGCAAAAAAATCTTTTTATTTATTTATTTATTTTTATTTCAGGATATTATGGGGGTACAAACTTTTTGGTTACATGTTATGATACAAAAATATCTTTTTACATGTATAATATAAAAAAATAGAAACTTTGATATATTTGATGTTAATTACATTTAAGCAAAAAGACATCCACAAGTATGAAGAATTACAAAATATACAAAAGAGTTGACATCTTAAACTTTATTACTCCACGCTTTAAAAAGATAAAGGTGAAACTTTTAGTTCTATTAGAAGCTTCAGGAAAGGCTCCTAATTAACTCACAACAAGTAGAGTCACACAGAAAACTCCTACTTATCTGAAGAGTTTACACCACCAGATGGGAAGAACCTGGGCACTTTCTAAAATGACTGCATCCCTGGAACTCAATTTTCTTCCTACTATAAGGTGGGGAAAAAGAACCCTACAAATTAATATAGGAAATGATAAATCTGACTTTCAGAAGACATAATAAACCTACATTAAGTGCCTAACAATAAGGATTTAAGGATGTTTCTGAGCCCTTAAATTCTGGTACAGCCCTCTACCAACAGACAGCCCCAAAGGGGATGACATTTCTTAAAGCAAAAACTCTGGCAGAAAGGTATTTAACATTGTTTATTAGTTTCATGGCCCAATTCAACTTCTTGAAACCTTCTAAGTTTGATTTCAGTAGTACCTTTGAAATATTTTTAATTTTCCAGTGATGAAGTGCAAAACTTCAATAACAAAGCTATTTGTTTTCACTTCTATTCATTGTCCAATCTCAAAGCTATACGCAAACTCAACCTTCAGCTAACTTCTCCAAGTAACTCAGGCTGGAAAACAAGTTTCTATTACTTATGTACAACTAAAAACTGATATTGTGGGGATTAAATGAGACAAAGCATGTGAAGTATTTAACCTAGTGCCTGAAACATATTAAGAGCTCAATAAATGTTGGCTGTACCACATGTATATGCAGAAATACGTAATGGAAAAAATGTGCTTCTCCCTCAGGTGAGTCTAGTTACAACTTAAATGCTAATGTTTGATTAATCAAATTGTGTTTTGTCATTAGTCAGTGGGATTCCTAGAGGGGGGACGCTTCCTACCTTTTGACAATTTCTGCCCATGCTAAGCAGAGTTGCATCCAGTCCTGGGGGAATTACTAAAGCCAGACTTACAAGTCCAAGCTTGGCTGCAGTTACATCTAGTAACACGACCTCACTGTGCCCAGAGGTCAAAAACGCAGGAAGCTCAGGTGTTGGGTATGTCTGCATATAGTGCTAACCTCTAACCCGCACCCTCTCAAGCGTCACTGCTGTTTTCTTCAGCTACTTTCACCCTGAGAATATGTGTGTGGGGAGGGGGGCAGTTTCTTTTTCTGGGTTCTGCTTGACTGCTCTTGAATTGACTGGAAGTTCATTTTGGGGGAGCCTGACCCTGTGTGAACCCTCTTCAGAGCTGAGCAAAAAAACATATACCAAACTGGACATCCAGTAAACAATAACACTCAATACATATGGCACCTACTATGTCCCCGGCGCTATTCGGAAGGTGTCATTCGTGGAATCCTCACGATAACCACACGAGGTAGGTACTCTTATCATCCCCATTTTAGAGATAAGGAAACTAGCTTTAGGGACGTAAAAAAAAACTTGCCCAAGGTCGCAGAGCTAGTAAATGGCGAGGGTGGTGTATGTACCGAGCCACTCAGTCTCCCGGATTCCAGGCTTTTTATTACCGCGTACTAACTACAAGGTCTCTTGGGCAAGAGAAATTAATTGGGAAGATCTAAAACGTGTACGTCAGTCGGAGGCTCCAAGGAGCCCAAGTTCCCCTTTCCATGTCCTGTAAACCGACCGGCACTTCTTGAGCACCCCTACTTGCCTGGCGCTGAGCTGGGCCGGAGGGGGTGGACGGTGTCCACGCGGACCTCAGTGGGATCCCCCTCGTCCCCAGTCGGCGCCGGCTAGCCAGGAGGCCCCTTCTCCCGGAGCCAGGAACAGAATGCACGGCGTGGAGACCAAACAAAGGCCCTCGGCTCCCCTCGCGCCCTCCACCCCGCGCTAGGCCCCAGGCAGCGCCCAGCTGGGGCGCCCCGAGTCCCGGTCCCCCCTCCATCCGCCTCCAGCCCCGCCTCGGCCCCGCTCGCGCCACACCCTGGGCTGCCTCACCGGCTTCTGGGCAGCGCCAGACAACACGCGGGAGACAGCGGCGAGCATCTTCCTCATGGAGCGCAGGCACTGGCAGCAGCAGCGACTCCCGACAGCCCAAAAGGCACGCTAAACCCGGGAGTCCCCAAGTCTCCTTCAAGTGCCCCGAGCTGACGCCCCGCCTTAGTCGCAGCGCGACGTAACGAAGTCATAATAACAGGCGCTGTGCCTGGCCAACTAGAACGGCTCCCAGGGAGTGCGCCCGCCCCCCGGAGGGTCTGCGGCTGCCCATTGGGTATGGGCAACAGAGAGGGCGGGGCTGCGGGTTCGCTCCTTTGCCACGCGGCGGGCGGGGACCTGCGGGCGCCTGCGTGGGACAGGGCGGGCCCGCGTCCAGGCGCCGCGGGAAAGAGGCCTTCTTCGTGGATTCTGCCCCGCAGACTCTCCAGGAAGTGGTGCAGGCCCATTCTCCCGTGCGCCTAGTCTTGCTGGCGCTGCAACTTTGCCAAAAGACGGAACATCTGGTTTCTATAAATGGTTCTGCCACTGACTTGTCTTTAAAATTCACGTTAACAGTTGTAAAATGCTGCTCTGTCTGCTTGAGCAAAGATCCACAAATCGGCTCCCTAACTAAATGTCTGGAGCTCTGTTCCATGTCATCTTCGCTCTGGAATCCAGACTGAGGAAGCAGCTTCTATCTGGAACCCAGCTTGTCTCATGAAGGGAAGAGATCATTTAAACTGGCTCTCAAAGCTTCTGCCCAAAAGTGACACATATCACTTCCTCTCTATTTCCATAGATCAGAACTAGTTACCCAACCCTGAGTTCAACATGGTGAAGTATAACCCTCCTTCCAGGGGGGAGACCAGAAAATTGGATGAACAGTAAATTCACAGAGGATTTGATATGTCTTCACACATTTTCAGTTCTGTATGTTCCAGGAGGAAAAGCTATTGTGTGTGTGTGTGTGTGTGTGTGTGTGTGAATAAAATCCTTTTAGTTCAGCATAACAATGAATTTTCTAACAATGAGAATTGTCCAATGAGAATTCTCTGTCAGTGTCACCAAAAGTATTCAAAGCATAAGTTCGAAGCGTGAGCAGCTGTCAGAATAGCTAGAGAAAGGATCTGGGCACTGGGCAGGCCCCTGGACTGAAAGACCTTGTTCAGTCCTGCCACCTCCATGACCAGGTTGCAGTGAGAAGAATGCATCTTAAAGGGGTCAGAGGGGGCCATTAAAAGGAGGGGATGGAAGTGACACCCATTGCACAGTATGACTTCAGCAGATGCTGGTGATTTTATGTGAAAGGTAAAGAAAAGAGAATGGAAAGGGTTAGAGACCAGATGTCCAGGTCATGAGAAGTAGTGGGTGTGGATGCTTTGAGACATGTTGACCTGGTGATGGTGGTGGAACAGCTATTTGAAGATGTCCCCCAGGAAGTTGGAGTTACAAGTCTGGAACATATGTGAAAAGTAGGAATTTGGGTGTCATCTGCATAGGGGTGACATTGGTTGTGTATGTCCAGGAGCTCTGTAGGCCATGTGGATATAAGGTCATTCATTCATTCATTCAACACCTGTGTATTGAGCATGGTTATGTCAAGGAACAAGTAAAATATAGACCCTATTCTCACAGAACTTATGGTCTAATGGGGGGAGAGGGCATTAACAAGTGCACATAAATATATATGAATATATAATGCAAATGATAAGTGATATGAAGAAAAATTAAACAGGGAAGGGAATAAGAGGAGGAAGGTCAGAAAGTTTCCTGTGAGGAGGTGACCAGGGAGCAGAGACCTGAATGCAATCAGGGAGCAAACTTTGCAAAGATCCAGAGGAGGGTTTTGCAAATAGAGGGACCAACAAATACAAGTGCCCTGAGGTGGAAATAAACCTGTATATTAGAGAAATAGCAAGAAGAACATGTGACTCTAGTGCTATAAGAGAGGCAGAGAGTGGCAGGAAATGAATTTGAAAAGAGTCCCGAACAGGTAGGGCCCTGGTAGGATTCTTTTTTATTTTTATGTTTTGGTAGGAAATTGCATTTTGATTTGAGTGGGGTGGGAAGCCATTGGAGGGCTGGGAGCAGGGAAGTGACATGATTTCATTTCCATTTCCATTTAACATTTGAGATCCTTCCAACTGCTGAACGGAGAACCTATCGTATGGGAACAAGAGTTCAGTCTTAGAGCTTATTTGTTCTTTGAGTTCTTGTTGGCTTTTGCTTCCTTTGGGGGGAACTCGCAGTTGGAGACAACAGAAGGTTAGAGGTGAGTTGGTCTCTCAGCCCTGGGGGCTGTTCCTTGGGTGATCTGTCTCAGCCCAAAGTACAGTGGCTGCTTCTTCAATCTGCTATTCCTATATCCTTTAGCATTCTCTTTATCTCTTCTCTCTCACTACTCCAATCCTCCATTATTTGAACGATGAAATAAATAATGATGGTGGTGGATTATAACCCATAGCATAAGTGGCCATGAATCCATATGGACTTAAATACATAATTGAATAAATAAATAGGGTAGAAGGAACAACTTTTCCTTACAGTAGAATTCCAATTAATTAATGTAGAAGGAATGATGAAAATAGAAAAAGAAAATTGCCATTTGACAAAGAACACAGTAACTGCAGGCAAGAATTATCATCAATAGAGGATACAATTAGTGTGTAAAAGTATGATGGGAAACAGAACATTTGCATAATCTTGAATTACTATCTGAATAGTTACTTACTCATTACAAAGTTTAAAAGAGTAACCTTGCAGTGGAGAAACAAAGTAATCTATTTTTTAATGACTAGGATCGTTTCTTTGTATTCTTTTTTTGTCAGAAATTTGAAAGCAGAGTTGGAAGCAGCCTTGACGGTGAGGGACACATAAGGATGCTGTATCAGGAGGTGACAGGTTATGGTTGTAGTTAATAGTCATTAATTATGGGTTATAGTAATGCTGTATGTGCTAGAACATTCACAAAGGACACTTATATTAGGAGAGGAGGCCAAAGAGTTGGAGAAAGAATTGCAAAAGGCAGGGACCAAGGAGGAGAAAGTCTTAAGAAAGGAAGGTTCCTTCATCTTGGGTGAAATTGGAGACAAGGAACTGTTCCTTCTTCCTTCAGCCCCCAGCACTTGCTAGTTTAAGATCAGCTCCTCTGGGTGAAGCAGAGGATTCAGATTAGAGATACTGAAATTTGCCTTTTGACCTTAACTTTGCAAATCACCCTAAAAGTACTCAATCAAGCTGAACTTCAAGGCAGATCTGGTCCATGACATGCCTTTGGTTTTCTCCCGGAAACCACCCTCCAGAGGATGAATTAGAAGAGGACATACACAGAAGTCTTAAAAAGTCAACAAATATTTGTGAATGTCTTTGACGTGCCAGGCACCAGCTGGTGGAAGGATTATGGCTAGGGGCCATTTTGATTTTGGAACCATATAAATGTTTTACATAACCATAAAACACAATGAAATAAAAATGGAGACGAAATGCAACAAACCAGTTTAACCGCATATCAAGTTGTCGGCAGAACTCCACAGAGAATGCCCTCAAGTTACTTACTACCACAGCAATGGGGGAAAAAAAGAGACACAAAAATATAAAATATGAGAATTCAAAGCCTAGTGGTCCTGAATTTGAACTGGAAATATCAGAATAAGTTCATGGCCGGGCGCGGTGGCTCACGCCTGTAATCCTAGCACTCTGGGAGGCCGAGGCGGGCGGATCCTTTGAGCTCAGGAGTTCGAGACCAGCCTGAGCAAGAGTGAGACCCCATCTCTACTAAAAATAGAAAGAAATTATATGGACAGCTAAAAATATATATAGAAAAAATTAGCCGGGCATGGTGGCACATGCCTGTAGTCCCAGCTACTCAGGAGGCTGAGACAGGAGGATCGCTTAAGCCCAGGAGTTTGAGGTTGCTGTGAGCTAGGCTGACACCACGGCACTCACTCTAGCCTGGGCAACAGAGTGAGACTCTGTCTCAAAAAAAAAAAAAAAAAAAAAAACAGAATAAGTTCATGATTATTTTCCCTTTAAAAAAATATACATCTCCTTACTCTCTCCACTGGAAAGAACTAGAAGCAAAGACCAGCCTGATAATAATTATTTTGAAAACTGGTGACAGGAAAGAACCAAGAATTTACCCTGCCTTTTGTGTACAGACTGAATTTCAAGGTCAACAAATAGTAGATAAGGGACAGTTCTTTATAGAACAGTTTCCACTAATAAATACAAAAGGAATCATTTAACTTTAATATCCCTGTCTTGCAACCCCTAAGGAATTAATGGATCTAGCTGTTTAGGGGACTTCATCTTCGGTGAAATTGGAGACAAGGGACTCTTCCTTCTTCCTTCACCCCCGCCCCCATCACATACTAGTTTAAGATCAGCTCCTCCGGATGACACAGAGGATTTAGATTAGAGATTCAGAAATTTGCCTTTTGACCTTAACTTTGCAAATCACCCTAAAAACACTCCATCCAGCAGAACTTTGAGGCAGATCTGATCTGATCTCAATGCAGGGTCACATTGAGAACACCAGACTCAACCAGAGGCTCTGTGCCTTCTGACCCAGTAGGAGATGAAGCATCCTCACCTCCTGCAAAATGTTCTTGCCTCCAAATCAAACTGGAATACTGTCAAGCCTCTCTGTTTCCTACCAGCTTACAGCTAGGCAATCTCTAAAATAAAATATGGAGGAAACACTACCGGACAGATGACCTAGCGTATTTAATAAACAAATGGCAAGATTAAGAAAAAAAAAAAAAAAAGAGGAAGGGGGAACTGTCATATGTTAAAAGAGACTTGCCAGATTTACCAAGCCAATGTAATGGGTGTATGTTGGTTGGATCCTGACTCAAACAAAATAAGTAGGGGGGAAAAAAGACATTTATCAGATAATTTGTGCAATTTAAACAGTGACTGGATGTTTGATGACATTACAGAATTTTTAGGTGTGCAAATGGTATTAAAGTAATTTTAATAATCAGTGATAGTGGTGGCTGTGCTGGGGGTATTTGTAGGATGCATATAGAGGTGAGAAGATGGGCCCCGAGTTGATCATTGTGAACGCAGGGTGACGTCTATGTGTGGGTTCATCGTACTCCTCTCTCTACTCTTGTGTCCATTTGAAAATTTCTCATTGCCAAAAGCAGTCTGGATGTCAGACATCAGTGATTAAATATTAAATATTGAATTACTCTTTAGATGATTTAAGAAAATCTACACTCCCACCTCTTGGGATTTGCTACACGCAGCCTGTTAAAGCTACGGAAGGACTTGCTTATGTCAGGCAACTGCAAACGTTTATTAACATTCATTCATTCATCCATTCATTGAACGATATGTATTGAACACCTTGTAGGAGCCAGGCTCTGGGGTTATAGGTGTCAGTGGTGTAATAGACACGGTCACTGTGCTGTCGTGGAGCTTGTGGTCTGGCTGGTGGGGGCAGGTGGTGGCAGATATTAAGCAAATAAATTACATATGGAATGATCCCCACAGTTAACACATTTCAGCTGCGAGCAGTGTTCTGGAGGGTGGAGGGGCTGGGGCAGTCAGGAAAGGCTGAGTGTCTCAGTCTGTCTGTGCTGCTGTAACAAAATACCTGAGACTGGGTGATTTATAAACAATAGACATTTATTTCTTACAGATCTGGTGGCTGGGAAGTCCAAGATCAAGGCGCTGGCATTCAGTGTCTGGTGAGGGCCCCCCTTGCTGTGTCCCCACATGGTGGAAGGAAAGGCAAAAAACCTCCTTCATGTCCCCATTCAGCCCTCATGACCTCATCACCTCCCAAGGCCCCACCTCCTAATGCCATTACCTTAGGGCTTAAGTTTCAACATGTGAATTTTGAGGGCTGCATTCAGACCACAGCACTGCGGAAGAGACCTTTTAGATGGGATCTGAGAGCTGAGTAGCACTGGCGACAGGAGGAGGGCATGTGTGAGCCACGGCCCAGGGCAAAGGACAAGGAAGATGCTCTCGAGAAATGAGGACAAGGTTGGCAGTAGACCAGCCCGGTCCTGTTAGACCTCATCAGAGATTTAGACATTTTTCCTAAGAACAGTGGGAAGCCGAAGAAGGATTTGAACATTAGCTTTGCATTTTGTAAGTACAGAAGAGGAGATGTACCTTTCACGGCAGGACCCCGCGGGCGATGAGTGGAGAGCGCTGCCGGGGTGTTTCCAGGAGAGCACGGAGTTCCTGAATCCATAGTCGAATGTGTGAACAACAGTGGGTCTGCTCATCTCCATTAGCCAACATAGAAATGTGAGAAAACTGGACTCCAAACAGCTCCCTACTGAAATACAGGTGTGCTCCAGCCAGAGAGAATGCAAGCAGGAAATGCTAGGGTCACCAGATCTGTATTTCACACGTGGTGCCACCTGTGACCCATTCTGTGCGCCCTGCCAAGAGCAAGGTCAGAAGCTTGCCTTGTGTCCATGGGTTGCATCAGCTCGGGCTGGCCTCAGCCAGGACACACATTGCATCACATCACACATCCGGCTACGTTTGGCCCCGTTTTCCCATCATGCAGCCCGTGGCTGATGAGTCTGCTCTGAAGTTACTATCAATCATTTTCTGTGGCTGATCCGCAAACAGACGCAGCCTTTGGAAACCTAAGAACAGGCCCACAGAGACTGTCCAGCCTCTGGACTTCAGAACCAATCCGCCTGGTCTTACATCCTGGCTCAACCACAAGCTGTGTGGCTTGGGCGGGTTGCCTAAGCTCTCTGTGCTTTCGTGTCCTCATCTTTAAACTGAGCGTAGTAATAATATTCCTCTCACAGGGCTGCTACGAAGCTTGTGTGGGTTAATATTTGCCAAGCACTTAGAACAGTGCCTGATCCTTCGCAAGCACTATACTAGGGTTTTGTGACTATAAATACATATGCAGATCTTTTAACCTCTTGGTGCCTTGGGTCCTCATGGGTAAAGCAAAGTTTAGAAACTTCTATCTTCCAGGTGCACTTTGAGAATGAATCCGCTGGGCACCTGGTAAATTGAAGGGCTCAATGTTATGGCTTTGGGGACACTGACAAGTGCTGCTAAATAAAGGACAGCACATGATGCTGTTAATTAAACAAGCAGGCCAAACAAAAGGCAGATCGCGTCCAGTGGAGGATGCAGATGGGGTGGAGGTGCTTGGTGGCCTTTGCAGCCATCCTACCGCTCAAAGCTTTCTTCTGTGCAAACTTTCTCGCTCATAAAAATGCACTAGGCCTTGTCAACTGGCCTAGTTGTTGCAGAACTGGCTTCCCAGTCAATAAACCTTGCCAATATTAAAGATACTAACATCGAAATTTACCAAACACAATCCAGGGAGCAGTTATTGACTTTACCAAATAGGTATGAGGAGATTCTTTGTAAAAAATATTTTCTTGGCCGGGCGTGGTGGCTCACGCCTGTAATCCTAGCACTCTGGGAGGCTGAGGTGGGAGGATCACTCGAGGTCAGGAGTTTGAGACCAGCCTGAGCAAGAGCGAGACCCCATCTCTACTAAAAATAGAAATGACCTGGAAAGCTAAAAATATATATAGAAAAAAATTAGCCAGGCATGGTGGCACATGCCTGTAGTCCCAGCTACTCGGGAGGCTGAGGCAGGAGGATTGCTTGAGCCCAGGAGTTGGAGGTTGCTGTGAGCTAGGCTGACGCCACAGCACTCTAGCCTGGGCAACAGAGTGAGACTCTGTCTCAAAAAAAAAATTTTTTTTTCTCAACATCTTATAACTAGCATTCTTCTCGTTATCAAAGAAACATGTTCATTTATTGTAAACATTCTGGAAACTAAAGATACATCAAAAGAAAAAAATGAAAATATTCTATAAGCATACAGCCCACATAACCCTTGTTAATAAGTCAATATGTCACCTTCCAGCCTTTTCCTACACATTTTAAAAATATTATAGAATAGAAATCAGAAGGTACCTAATGTTCCAAAATAGGTGATCAAATATGTTTTAACAATCTACTTTTTAACTCCTAATATTTCACGTAGGAAGCAATCCGTTATTGCTGGACAATTAGATGGTTTTTTATTTTCACGGTTATAAATTGTCACTGGGACCACCCTGACAAATCAGATGGAAAAACATTAACAGGTTTTATCTTCTCGTTTCTTTCTTTCAACGATTTTTCTTTAGTATTTGTTATCTAGAAGCATAGCTAAAGAAATGTCCAAATGCTACAAATAGCCACGTGACCCTCTGCCAGATGCCAGAAGTCCAGACCTGCGCAGGCGACCTCCAATTACCTTGAACTAATTAACATCTCATTATAATACTGGAAATCACTGCCTCAAGTGAGATTCGCCACCATTTTCCGGACATGCGGTGTACGAAGAAGCAGGTGCGTGCACTGTGTCTGCCCATCTGAAACTCCTCCCGGTCCCTCCTCCGTCCCGTGTCTGACTCTGAAACTCCCACAAGTCCCTTTGCTCAGGGAGAAGGTACCTTTAGAGAACTAGCTCCTCCCCGCTCCATTCTTTGGCCAAGGAATTACAAACCCGAGTGCCTGACCGATTCGATGCTCTTTCTTTGGGGCCGATATGAAATAGGGAAAAAACACAGTTTTTCGGCAACAAAATCATGCTTCATAAGCATATTTGTAGCTATAGGTGCCGTCCAAACTTTATTATCTTTTAGAAGAAATTCCTAGAGGTGAAATTACTGGCTCCAACAGCATGCAAACACTTTAGGGTTGGATTCCTATTGCTGCACCGCCCCCTCGGAAGCGTGGACCTGTTTCCTGTCACATCACCAGCTCGCAGCGTTCAATCCGTTCTCAGAAATCTACCATGGGGCCCAAAGAGAACATTGTACCTATAAAAAATGGATTTATAGATATTTAAAAATTCTGTTGATTCTCTGGGTGGTGCTGAAGAGGCCAAAAAGTGCACATGATCGATCGGTTCAACAGCTTCGCTAGCAGCCGTCTCCCCCCACGGGGGGAGGGGTGCCCAGGCTCTCTGTCTGGGACAACTGGGGCCTTCCTCGTCCTTAGCATCTCACCAGCGTCTAGACCCCGTGTGCATTCATCTGGCCCTAGACCCTATGCATTGGCCAGGAACACAAAGGTATTTGCCAAGTAAATGGGGGAAATATTGGTCAATAATTGGTTTTGTTCTGGGCTTTTTCAAAACTTGTTTACAATCGCAGACAAATCCTATCACCAACGGCAATGCTGCTAGTGGTATGTGAGTCCCTCACTGATTGTCTACACTCACAGCTGCTCCAGCCACAGCGATTCTATCTTTAGGTACAAACCAACTACTTTCATTGTGGCTGTACTGTGGTCGTGTGCGAGCATGCATAAGAGCTGATAACACATGGCTTGCATTTCTTCTTTTGAAAAATCTAAAACTGACGTGCGTAGGAAGGTTATACTAGCTATGAATTCCCTTTCGGGCTTGCAGAATGTCTGCAACTGCGCTAGGAAAGGAGCCTGGCATGTTTCTACAGCTTGCTGGCGACCCCTGCTGGCACACTCGAGCATTGCCTCACTCAGCTATGGTTCTTGGCTTCACAAGTTTGTTGGCTCCAAAATTTGGTAAGGAAATGACCCCCCTTCCCCCCCTTTTTTCTTTTTCTTTCTTTCTTTTTTTTTTCTTTTCTTTTTTTTTTTCCTTTTCTTTTCTTTTTTTTTTGAGACAGAGTCTCGCTCTGTTGCCTGGGCTAGAGTGAGTGCCGTGGCATCAGCCTCGCTCACAGCAACCTCAAACTCCTGGGCTCAAGCGATCCTCCTGCCTCAGCCTCCCCAGTAGCTGGGACTACAGGCATGCGCCACCGTGTCTGGCTAATTTTTTCTATATATTTTTAGTTGGCCAGATAATTTCTTTCTATTTTTTTTAGTAGAGACAGGGTCTCTCTTGCTCAGGCTGGTCCTGAACTCCTGACCTCCAGCGATCCTCCCACCTCGGCCTCCCAGAGTGCTAGGATTACAGGCATGAGCCACCGCACCCGGCCTCTTTTTTTCCTTTTTTTAACAAGCCTCAAAGCACAAAGCTCCTTGAGTTGCTCTCGGCCATCTCTCCCATCTGTCATCACTTGACGCCACCCGGGCCACCCAGCTACCATTCCCTAAAGTGAATCTTGGTCATTACTGTGGAAGGGACGTTGAACAAGGCGAGTCCCTATTAGTGTGTCGAGCCCTGAGCAGAGGGACAGAGGGAAAATTGGGGGGCTAAGAGACAGTAGGCAAATCTATTCATATATCTATCTGTTGGTACCTGGAAAATTTAAGCAAAGATGGGAGTCACCTCACATCCACTGGGCGTCCTGTCTGCAGGCTGCTGCTTTGGGCGCCACCAGGCCCGGTCCTAGCAGGTCCCGACCTGCATTTTCTACTCGCGCTCTCCTTAGGTCCCGGCTTCTCCACCTTGAGCGTGTGTTGGCGTCACCTGGGGCTTGTTAAAATGTAGCGTGTCAGTGCCACCCGCGTAGTTTCTGACTCAGTGAGTTTTGGTGGGGGGAGAGACTGCATTTCTGATGAGCTCTGGGGTGATGCCGATGTGGCTCATTTGCGGACCAGCTCACATATTGCCTTAAATACTTGGCCGTGGGGGGCAGTATTTATCAGTCTCATATTACAGCACCATAAGACCATTCTCAGTTTGCAAAGCTTCTGGATTTTAAGAAATTTTGCAGTTTTCTAAAGGCAGCAAAGCACCCTGCAGGGCTGGGGCACAAACGGTGGCCCCGGGGAATCCTTTCCCTGGTGTGGAAAGAGCCGTGGTGAAGTCCTCCGGGCAAGTGCGATTTCCTACACGACGCCATTTCCCCCCGCTTGAGCCCCGGTGCCTTTCAATAAAATACTTAATTGAGAAAAGCTAATTCCTCCTCTTGGCCACTTTGCAAGCCCTGCTTTAAAAGCACAGTGTCTTTTGGCAGCCTAAGCCGCTGTCTGAGGAGAGAACTGGAGTCTCAGACTGCCAGGGTACTTTCATCTTTGTGTACTCTCTTGGCCTGGTCCCTTTCAATCATTTTGAAAATAAACCTCGGGGCTGTCTCAAAAATACACAAATGAGAGAGGAAGAGAGAAAAAAAGAAAATGGAGGGAGGAAAGAAAGGGATTAAGGAAAACACAATGAGGGGCCAGAGAGAACTCACTAGAAAGACGAGAAGGAGGCAGCATTTCTGGAGAGAAGGACGTCGAGAGAGGCAGAGGAGAGAGGAACTGGGGATAGCACAAAAGAGAAAACAAAATGTCCCTTCCCCCAAGGGGCTGGCGTTTGTCCCATCAGCAGCACTTTGCCAATGCAAGGGACCCCAGCCCTTGCGTGAACAGAGTGTAACCCTCTGACAAGCAGAGCCTGGTCTCGTGCCTGCCACTTGGGAGGACTCTGTCACCTGAGTGGGTCTGCCTTGGACCAACGCTTCAGGAAGAAGCTTGTCATGGGGCCCCGCGGGACAGAACAGGCCCTCACCAACCTCAGGGGCACAGGCTGTAGGTCAGGTTTTGTGCCTGCATAAATGAATAAATGATTTTAACAGACCTGTGTCTATGACTTCCTTTATGGTAGCATGAGAGCGAAGTTGTGGAGAAGGAAAGAGACAAAAAGCGTCTGCCTACTTTAATTGTGGGAAGCTACTATATTGATCCAAACCTGACAGCAGTGGAGGGCCGAATTCGTTCATTCTTCCGATAGATATTCTGACGGTGCCTATTCTAGGACTCGGAGGTTCAAAAACCAGACAAAACCCCACATTAGAAAGTGGCCTAGATCACTTTGCAAGAACTGGTTTCCAAAGCAAATGGTAGAGTTTATCAAAAGGTATCTTAAATTCTTTGGAAAGACTCCAGGAAGCAAAGATTTCAATCTTTACAGCTCTTCAAAAATGAAACAATTGTGGATGTTATTCAGGAGAAAATCCCCAATTATATGTGAAACCGATATTGAAGGAATACTTAGTGGTCCTCAAAGTGCAGTCCCAGGCAAGCAGGATCAAACATAAACTGGGAAACTTGTTAGAAATGCAAATCCCAAACCCCACCCCAAACCTCCTGAATAAGAAACTCTGGGAGTGGCAATCTTTGATTTGAAAAGTTTTCCAGGTGATTTGGATGCCAAGTCTGAGGACCACTGGTGTACTTTATAACAAAGGACAATACCAGGTGGCATGCTCTCATAAGTAACAGAAAAATATTTTTGTTCTACAACTGCTGGATAATCCTACCAGGTGGCATTCTAACATGAAAACTACCGCCCCCCCCCCCCCGCCCGCCCCCCGGAAAAAAAAAAAATAAAACCCGAATATCTTCTGCAATTGCAGGAAAATTCCACTGGGTGGCACTCTAACCTGAGTACAGTGGACCCCCTCCCTTAATCCAGTCTTGCTTTCTGTGGTTTGTTACCTGTGGCTAACCTGGGTCCGAAAATATTAAATGGAAAATTCCAGAAATAATTCATAAGTTTAAAATTGCATGCCATTATGAGTAGTGTGAAACAAAATCTTGCTCTGTCTCAACTGGGGATGTGAATCAGTCCTATGTCGGACATCTCCACACCGTATATGCTACCTGCCCATTAGTGGCTGTCTTGGTAACCAGGTAAAAACCAGATACGTAGAGAGAGTTTAGTACTAGTCTCAGTCTCAGGCATCTGCTGAGGAGCTTGGAACCTTGCAGATAATGGGGGACTATTGTAGGAAAAACATATTTCTGTTCTGCAATTACCTGACAATTCCGCCTGGCAGCATTCTAACCTGAGCACTGCAGTAGGAAAAGCATATGTGATATGCAATCGCAGGAAAATTCCATCAGGGGCGTTGTAAACGGAGTAATAAGGAAAACATATCTGTGTGCAAGTACGTGAAAATTCTAATGGCATTCTAACCTGATCAGTAAGAAAAATATCTGCTCTGCAATTGCATGACAACCTCATAGGGGGCGTTCTAACACGAGGAATAAAATCCTGTCCTGCAATTACGTGAAAATTCCACAGGGGACATTCTAACTTAAGAAAACTTAAAAATAAATAAATAAATAAATAAATAAATAAATAAATAAATAAATCCCTGTTCTGCAATTACAGAAATTAGCCACAAGATGGCACTCCAACACAAGAAATAAAAATCACGTCCTGCAATTACACAGAAAGTCCACGCGATGGCACTCTAACACAAGAAATGAGAAAAAAGTCCATCCTGCAGTTACATGAAAATTCTATAGGGTGGTAGTGTAACATAAGAAATAACAAAAGTTGCCACATGTTCATGGAATGCTCTGGGAATTTAAGCAAAAGGCAATATTAAGAAATATGTGGTGATAAAATTAATTTACTTAGCAAGTTAACGTGTAAATTAAAATTTAATACGTACATTTTCAGTGCTTTCAATATATCTGAATTATACTTATTCTTTGCATTTTGATGACTTGTTTGTACATTCTTCCCACCACTAGCAGATCCTCTTGGGCAGAAACCAAATAATCTAATTTTTCAATCTACTCAGCTTCTTCTACAGTAGCTGATACATAGTAGGAATTCAATAAATATTAAATAAAGGAAGAATGAATAAAACCATGAGAGGTCAGTGAAGATCAAATGAATGGTGAAAGAAAATATGAATAGAATAAACATCTAGGGCTTTTGAGTGCTATTCTTGAGAATTCTGTATCCTGCAATTGGACAGGTAGGATGAAATGTACAGGAAAATGTGATTGAGACTGAAATAGCAATGATATTAATTTAAATACCTTCAAGTTGAGATCTTTTTTTGAAAAGTGAATTAAAAGATAAGAAAAATTAGCAAAGTTTATTTTGAAAAAGGAAGAAATTTAGTAAGAAGATTAGGTTTGTGTTTTCAAAAGCCATTGAAAGTATTTCAGTAACTTCAATGTTCTAGAACTTGGGTTTCAAATTCAAAAGGTTGGTCACCCAGAGGAGCCTGGTCCCCTCAGGATTCGGCCCAGGACAGGGCTTCTCACTCAGCCCAAGGCTGAGCTGGACCAGCAGCCCGGGGAGGCGGAAGTGAGAGCCTTGTGATCTGCAGCCCAGACACATTTGTGGCCAGAGCTCACTTAGGAGACCTGAGAAGCAGCCAAGCTGGCCTTCCTGCCACCGGTGGCTCTTTCTGGTCCTAATTGGTTACCTTTTTGAGATTCCCCTGAAGCCACAGAGTCCTGTCCCCTCACTCCATCAACCCAGTAGTGTGAAGTTGCAGTGAGCTATGATGATGCCACTGCACCCTAGACACGGCACTCTAGCCCGAGCAGCAGAGCCAGATCCTGTCTCAAAAAAATCAACAACAACAACAACAACAAAAACCCAATTAACTGCATGGTCAGCTGGTTGTGGGTAGAGGTACATTGTACACTTCGTGGTGTCTCTCATTGTCACTAGCTGTCTTAGGTGGGGCTCCCCAACAGCACATCTTGAGAAGGTTTGGGCGCAAGTAGTTTGTTTGGGAGAAGCACCAGTCAGGGAGTGAGGACGTGAGCCGGGGAAGAAAAAGGAGCCAATACGAGTTAGGTTAAGGAGCAGGTAACCTCTGTGGGCCACTGGGGCTTCATATCCCTGAGAAGCTCCAGGACAGAGTGTGGAACACACCTCACAGTTGTCCACCCGAAGGGAGAGGACGCTGGGGTATTGACCCTCCTGCTCCCTCTTCCGGGGTCACCCCTGCCACTCTGGCCTTCCTTGTGAGCTGGCTGAGCATGTTCCTACAGCCAGACAAAGCCCCTAGCGGGACAGTGACAGGTGCTTGCAGGAAGAAGCCACCAGTGGGCACAGGAATGGTGAGCGCCAAGGCTATCACTGTTGGCACACGACAGTGTTGGCCACCCTGGCTCCACAGTGACACACAGTAGATGCCCACTCAGTATTTTTCAAATAAACTAATGACACTTGCAGCTTGTCTTCTTACAGGATGAAAGAATCATAACTTTTTAGAGCAGGAGGGGAGCTGAGGCTCGATCCAAGCCAAGCTTCCCACTTCACAAATGAGCGAGCAGGTCCAGAGAACTGAAATGGGTTGTCAGAGAGGCTTCCTTTCCTCATCCACGGATGGAGGACTCCCTGTGCGTATGTGGGGGACCCTGGGTCTGGTCATTCTAGTTATTGACAAGTAGTGACACACCCAGCTCTGTACGTCGGGTGGCAGGGTTCAATAGCCCATCTAGATCTAGTTTCCAGATAATGTTTCCTGATTAACATCTCAATTCCTGACCATTTGCCCATTAGGGGTTATTTGCTTAAGTTGAAGGAATTGACCAGCTGCAGCTAACCCTTGTCCTGCCCTTTCCTCTCCAGAATTGGAAGGGACATGTTAAGAAATCTAGAAATGAATCTCTCTCTCTCTCTCTCTCTCTCCACACACACACACACACACACACACAAACACACATATACACACACAACACACATATCCTATTGGTTCTGTTTCTCTGGAGAACCCTAATACACAGGCAAAAATACTTTCCGTATCTTTTAAAAAACAGATGGATTAATTTTATTTGCAATTGAAAGCATTATAACTGATAAAATGGGGGAATACTTGTATCACCACTGATCATGACGCTGGCTGGAGGTTTATGATAAATGTTCTTAATCAAGTTAAGACCCTTTTTTTCTATTCATAGTTTTCTGGTTTTTTTTAAAATCATGTTAAATTTTGCCAACTATTTTAAGCAACTATTGAGATGCTGTTTTTTTTTTCAACTAATACATTGTGAACCATGTTAATATATTTTCTTATTTTCAACCATCCTTGCATTCCTTGGATATACTTTGTTTATTCATTTGAATAGTCTCATAACACATTGTTGGATTTTGGCTGCTATTTACAAGTTTTGTATTTGCACCAATAAGTGATTGGTTTACAGCTTTCTTTTTCTTGTGCTGTGTTAGTCTAGTTTGGGTATCAGGTTTTTGCTAGGTCATAAAATGAGATGGGGGCCGGGCGCAGTGGCTCATACCTGTAATCCTAGCACTCTGGGAGGCCAAGGCGGGAGGATCGCTCGAGGTCAGGAGTTCAAGACCAGCCTGAGCAAGACCCCGTCTCTACTAAAAATAGAAAGAAATTCTATAGACAGCTAAAAATATATATAGAAAAAATTAGCCAGGCATGGTGGTGCATACCTGTAGTCCCAGCTACTTGGGAGGCTGAGGCAGGAGGATTGCTTGAGTCCAGGAGTTTGAGGTTGCTGTGAGCTAGGCTGACGCCACGGCACTCTAGCCCGGGGAACAGAGTGAGACTCTGTCTCAAAAAAAAAAAAAAAAAAAAATGAGATGGATACACTTAGTTTACTGTGTTCTAGAACAGTTTGCATAACGTTGGGTTTACTTGTTTGCTCAAAGCTTGGTTAAGGTCATCTATTAAACCATCTAGGCCTGGTGTCTCTTTGAGGAATGAATCTTCGACTATTTAAAAAAATTTTTCAGTAGCTATGTAGTGGTGAAGCAGGAGGACAGGGCAGCCATAGGTGAGGTCTGCTCTAGGTGCAGGCAATAACGGGGCACATTCTCTATAAATGTCAGTCAATCTGCATTTTATCATCACCATGCACTGGTGCTGCTAACCAAAGTGACAGAACATTCCTCCCTGCAGGGTGGGTGCCCCTCCTTGGAGCACTACTGTAGCTATGGTTGGTCACATTTTCTACTTCTTGGGAGCTAATTTTGATAACTCCTATTTTCCCAGGCAAGTATCCATTTTATATGTTTTCAAATTTATTATCTGTAAGTTATCTCCATTTTTATTTAATAGTGCTTATTGGTTTCTTAGTCCTTTTTGTTGTTGATTAGATTTCCCAAAAGTTTGTCTCATCTATATATTTGGGTTGCCAAAGACCCAGTTTTTGGCCTTACTGATTTTTACTTTAGTTCCTCTTTTATCATGTTCAACTTGTTTCTTATTTCTTTCTTTCCTTCTGTATCTCTTCAGGTTTATTTTCATTTTCTTGTTCCCAGAATCGAAAATATCTACTTTCTATATTTCTCAGTTTGAATATTGTGTTTTAGTCTAATGATCATCTTGGCCACACCCCACACATTTTGCTATGTAGTTTTCCTGTTTCTTTAGAAATAGACTCTTTTCACTTTAAGGTCCTCTTTAACCCAAAAATTAAGGAGAAATGTGTTTTTAAACTTCCAGATAAAGACACTTTTTGGGGGGTGTGGGCATCCTTTTCTTGTTAATATTTAATTTTATTACACTGAAGCAGACCTTTTTCTATGCACATATCCGTTTTAGACATAAAACAGGATTTTAAAAAAATTGGAGGAGCCGTGGGACAATGGCAAGACTATGAAGTCAGGAACCAGGAAGCCTAAGCTCCTTGGTAGCCCTGCAACCCTGGACTAGTTATCTCAGCCCTCAGCTTTAGGGTTCTCTTTTGTGTTTTACGTTAATCTGTTTTGTCATGGTATTTACCTTCTAAATGTCTTTTCCAGGACAGATGCCTTTAACTATGCTCTTAATTCCCAGAAGTGCATGGTCTTTTCTGGACAGATTGAATTACAGCCATGCACCACATAATGACATTTGGTCGAGGATGAACTGCAGATACAGCAGTGGTCCCGTACAATTAGAATGGAGCTGGGAAATGACTACGGCACAAATACTCACCATTGCGTTACAATTGCCTACACTATTCAGTACAGCGACATTCCCTACAGGTTTGTAGCGTAAGAGCAACAGGCCTTACCATACAGCCTAGGTGTGTAGTACCTAGCTACAAACCTAGCTACACCACCTAGGTTTGTGTACATAGGCTCTATGACTGTGGTCCTCAACCCTCTGGGCCACATGCCAGTACCAGCCTGTGGCCTGATAGGGTGTTAGGGACCGGGCTGCAGAGATCCACCGCACCACCCCCCTTCCATGGAAAAATTGTCTTCCCTGAAACTTAGAAAATGGGGGGCAGGGCACAGCAGGTGAGCAGCCGGCAAGCACGAAGCTTCATCTGCATTTACAGCTGCTCCCCTTCGCTCACGTCACCGCCTGAGCTCTGCCCGCCCCCCACCCCCCACCCCATCCCATGGAAAAATTGTCTTCCAGGAAACTAGTCCCTAGTGCCACAAAGGTTGGGGACTGCTGCTCCAGCATGTTCGCACAATGACCAAACTGCCTATTGATTCATTTCCCAGAATGTCTCTCCATCGCTAAGGGACATATGACTGTATTTAGAATTTCATCGCAGTCCTGGCCATCCAGGCAGTCAAAGGTGGTTGAGTAAAATCAACTACTCATAGCAATCAGAGGGTGCCATTTTAAGTCAACATTCTAACAAATGTAACTTCCTATAAGAAACATTCACAATTCCAAGTTTACAAGTTAATAGTCCTTGGAACTACTGAAGCAAACCTTTCAAGGTTTCAGGAAGCTTCTTTGGATTTTTGTTCTTTTTTTTTTTTTTTTTTTGAGGCAGAGTCTCGCTCTGTTGCCCAGGCTAGAGTGCCGTGGCATCAGCCTAGCTCACAGCAACCTCAAACTCCTGGGCTCAAGCGATCCTCCTGCTTCAGCCTCCCAAGTAGCTGGGCTACAGGCATGCGCCACTATGCCCGGCTAATTTTTTCTATTTTTAGTAGAGACGGGGTCTCGCTCTTGCTCAAGGTGGTCTCGAACTCCTGACCTCGAGCTATCCTGCCGCCTTGTCCTCCCAGAGTGCTAGGATTACAGGCGTGAGCCACTGTGCCTGGCTTGTTGTTTTCTTTTTAAAGGCAACTTTATGATGTCAACATAAAGAACAAGTACAGCTCAACTACATTTTTATGGTAACTGCTCTAAAACTATTTGCTCACACCCACCTAAAGGCTGATTATTAATTTGGGACTTTGCATCTTTAAAACAGCTTTTTAAATTTTCTATAGGATTTTTGTTAAAATTGTGACCTCTTTTTTGAGAGATAATTTAAGTATAGTAAATCGCACAAATCTTAAGAGTACAGCTCGATGAATTTTTACATATGTTTATGCCTGTGGAACTACCACTGAAATCAAGAAATAGAACTTTCCAGCATCCCCGAAGGCTCCCTCCTGCCTCTTTCCAGTCAGTACCACCCTCCCAGAGGTAACCACTGTTCTGAGGTCTTCATTATGGATTAGTTTCACCTGTTTAACCTTAACCCTAACCCTTGAACTTCATATGAATGAAATCATATAGTATGTGCTCTTTCTCGTCTGGCTTCTCTCGTTTGATTTCATATCTACGAGATTTGTCCATGTTGTTGAATGTCTTCTTTTAACTTGGATTTTACCTTGATTAAAATTAAAATTATTTTGGGCTATATTAACTTGGTTACTTATCTGAAAGGGACATATGACAGCTATGTCTTAGGGCTTGGAGAAGAATCAAATTTATAGGTAGCTATATCCATATCAGTTTTATGATTTGATAGTAACAGATAATAAATATAATTGGAGACACTACAGTAGCAGAAGCAAAGCCTATGGTGCTTCTCTGGACAGAAAACAAATGTGTCCTGGGAAGGCCTTTCCTTTAGGTTCCCGGACATGGGCTTTGCTGACCAGGTTGTTCCTTTGTCTGAAGGAGAAGGCTCTTTGCATTATTTTTCCACCCAGAGTGCCACTGAGCCAAAGGGAGACTATTGCTAACATGTAGTCAGCTCATGAGGAAGACGTGATTTTCCATAGATCGCTGTGATCCGTGCGGTTTGGATCTGCTGTAAGGGTAGGCTCCCCAAAGCCCCATTCACGTATGTAAGCCTGCCCCACCAAACCTTGGGAAAGCCAAGCTCAACCGGAGCGATGCCCTTGGTTTCCTGTCATCTGGACCTCCTCTCCAGCTGGAGGCGGAAGGATTCGCACTGCCAAGGAGAGCTCCATGCTGGCCACACATCTGAGGCATCAAGGAGCTTAAGCATGTCCAGAAGGAATCTGCAGTTAATTATGTTCCACAAATTGCCGTTAGCACAGGACCAGCTCTTTTGAGGCCCTGGGTGAGGCACAGAGTGCGACTTTGGCAGCCTTACCTGACTAAGTCACACGTCCATGGGGGAAATGGAGAACACCAATGTTGTTTGGAAGAACCTCACTCTTTGCAGGAGAGGACAGCATCACCAGCCAGGACATTTGGCAGGAGAGTCACGCCCTCCTGGGCACAATCAGCTCTATCTTTTAGTCATCTGCAGTATGGAAAGTTTGGCTGCCTATTGAAAGGGATGGAATGAATAATTTTCTTGTGCTCAGTTGAGCTGGGATAGGCTTCTTACATTTCTGTTACACCACAGAACAGCATCTTCCTTTAATAAATCACAGGTCCTACTCTGCAGGCTGGGAGCTAGAAGTGGGACTTGCACAGGGAAGACTGGCCTGGTGGGTAGACGGGTAGCCACCCAACAGCATGGTAGAGGGGCTGAGAACCTATATGCTGGAGTCAGGCTGCCTGGGTTCAAATCCTGGCTCCACCAGTTACTTGCTGTGTTACTTTGGGCAAGTAGTTATTCATCCCTCTAAGCCTCAGTTTTCCCAGCTGTAAAATGGGGATTATTTTGTCTAAGTCATAGAGTTGTGAAGACAAAATGAGACAATCAATAGAAAGGGCTTAGTTTATCGCACATGTCCATACATGCTACTTAGGAATGACTCAGTCCAAAAATTCAAACATAAAAAAAAGTTTTATCATTCACCTTAGCTTAAGTTCAATTTTGGGCACCCATCTTGCCATGGTGGAGGAAAATTTGAACTCAGTTACTGACTCTTCTCTGCCTCAGTGCTGTGCAGTTGTTTTATGGTCATCGACCATTTTCCCATGCGGGATGGGGTCCCAGGTCTCTTTCAAGTCCAGCGGTTCTGGTGCTTCCAAGATACATTTGGGTCATGGGACTCTGGCAAAGCTAGAGCCCCTGTCCCTAGGACCCAGTGTCCCTCCGCATACTACACAGCTATGCCCTCCAAGGTCTTCCCTGCTCTTGACAAGGCAGTAGGGATCATGAGGACTCTTCCCTTCCCTCAGGGCCTCATAATAGAACATTCCATTGTATTCTATGAAAACTACAACTGGTCCCAGCAGAGCAAGCCTGCCTATTAAATTCACTCGACTATGCTAAATAAATACAAGAAGGGATATTTTTCCTGCGTGGTGATGAAATGAAGCAACTAATAAATCTGTTAGGAATTACAATTCTGTCATTTTCTTATACACTGTCCAAGATAACTATGGTTTTATGTGACATGTGCAACAGAAGAGACAACTTGATTTTATCTGAAAGTTATATTTTTTCTCTAGTATTTTTAGACTTCTTATTTAGAAAAATTTAATACCTACAGAATAGTAGCAAGAACAATATGACAAATATTTGTATACCATTCACCTGGATTTACGTATTAACATTCTGCTACATTTGCTTCCCCGTATATACATATATAACTTTTAATGAACCATTTGAGAATAAGTTGTAGACATGATGACCTTTTACCCCGAATAGTTTGGCATGCATTTATTATGAACAAGGACTCTCTCTTATGAAGTAACCGTATGATTAGCAAGGTCAAGAAAGTCAGTAGTGGTAGACACAATATTATTTTCTACATATAGGCTCTATTCAAATTTTACTAATTGTCCCAATAACATCCTTTATAACATTTTTTCCTTCCAGTGTCCAATCTAGGGTCACTTTCTGTACTTAGTTGGCATATTGAAATCAGCACTTATGAATACCACTAGAAAAGCACTAGCTTAGGAGTTGGAAGCATGGAGTTTAAATGACCTTCAACCTCTCAGAGCTCTAAATCCCTCATGTCGGTAATGAAGATACATGCGCACCCCGGCCCACCCCGGCCCATCTCCCATGGTTGTTGCAAGGATCAAATTAATTATCCCATTCTCTGTGAGTAGTGAAGCACTGTGCGAACACACAGCACTGTTCCACATACCCATCTACGGCCACCTAGCATCTTTTGAACACCCTTCTTACGTTGGGAGAACTTTCTATGTGGATGCTGACTTTTTAAAGATTAAAATCATAAATTTGCTTTCCCAGTAACCCATCGAGCTACTTCCCCCTAGGTGCACCAGGGTAAGGTTTGGATTTCAGTCAGTAGTGCATGGGTACAGGTGCTACAAGGGACGCGTTTTCTGGTGAGGGCAGTAGGAAGTGCTTGCTTCGTCACAGGGCACAGTCATCTGGTCTCCGCTGTCATCCCGGAGAGCTGCTGTCATCCCGGAGAGCTGCGGGGTCTGTGCCGAGTCACAGTAGTCTACTCTTCGCTGAAGCAGACCGGAGATGGTTTGGGCAATGTTCCTGGTTGCCTTGTGTTTGAACCTGACTCTCTGTGCTACTTCCTCCCCGCCACTCCGAGGGTCTGTGAGCTTCTGAATATTGTTTTTTTTTTTTTTTTTAATTCTTTATTTGGAAATAATTTTAAACTTACTGAAAAGTCCAGTGCACATTTCTTAAGAAAAAAGATATTCCCTATATAACCATAGTCCAGTTATCAATGTCAGGAAATTTAATGTTGATATAATATTTTTATTTCACTTCCCTTTGTGTTTCAGTTTCATCAATTGATCCAATAATGTTCTTTGCAGCATTTTTCAGTGATAGTAAAAGATCCAGTCTGGGGTCAATCAAGCATTGTATGTACTTGTCATGTTTCTCAGTCTCCTTTAATCTGGAACGTTTTTAGGAGCAGGATAAATACACGATCTTCAAGTGTTTCCCCACAGGTTGCTTATTAGTTGAAAGGGAGAACATCGTAACTATGCAGTGGAGAAATAAGAAGATGCCCTGACTAGGTGGTCAACATTAATATTCAGCCGGGCGCGGTGGCTCACGCCTGTAATCCTAGCACTCTGGGAGGCCGAGGTGGGAGGATTGTTTGAGCACAGGAGTTCGAGACCAGCCTGAGCAAGAGCAAGACTCCGTCTCTAGTAAAAATAGAAAGAAATTATATGGACAGCTAAAAATATATATAGAAAAATGAGCCGGGCATGGTGGCGCATGCCTGTAGTCCCAGCTACTCGGGAGGCTGAAGCAGGAGGATCGCTTGAGCCCAGGAGGTTGAGGTTGCTGTGACCTAAGCTGATGCCACAGCACTCTAGCTCGGGTGACAGAGTGAGACTCTGTCTCAAAAAACAAAAAAAAAAAAAGAAAAAAAAATTAACATTCACAGTGAGAAACAAATGAACATAGTGGCCCTCCAAATGTGACACCCTGAGAAGGACACATCACTTATGCAATGTTCTCCCTGGGATGCATAACCCTAATCTAGTCACAAGGGAACATGAGACAAATGCACAATGAAGAACATTTTATTTAATTAAAGAAAGGTACTTATGAACTTTTAACGTTATAAAAGACAAAGACTGTGGGAATTTTCCTAGTATTCTTTAATACGTTTCTTTTTCTGTTTGTTTAAACTGGCCAGAAAGAATTTTGTTGTCTTCCTTCATAAAATGCAAATACCACGGGAATAGATTCTACGCTGGCCTATCATCAGTCGCTAGCACCTAAGGATGAGCGAGCTTCCCAGAGTCCTTCCAGCAGGACAGCTGTGGGCAGAGAAATCTGAAAGAGGTTTTAGTTCCTCATGAGCCCTGCTAGTTACTCCGTCTCCTTCTATAAATGTTTATATACAGATAAAATCAGATCAAAATCAATATTCAAGACAGTGATAAACTAAAAAATGAATGAAAGGGCTTCTTCAAGGAAGATGTGCATGTATCTGCGGATTGAGGAAGCGAGGGAATTTGAGGGCCAACGGGAAGCTATAAAAATAAATTTGCTGATGGAAACAGCTTCATTGCCTCCCAGGTCTGCATTAGCCCACAGTATGAGCCATGAGTAGCTGTATCTAGAGTCACTCTGCCTGAGGGTGTGGAACAGGGGCTAAGTTTGGCCTGAGAGATGGGAGTATGAATTCGTGTATATATATATAATGGAATATTATACAGCCCTAAAAAAGAAAGAAATTCTGCCATTTGGAACAACATGGATGAAATCGAAGGATATTATGCTAAGTGAAATGAGCTAGACACAGAAAGACATGCTGCATAAGTATGTTTATATGTGGAATCTAAATGAGTTGAACTCATAAAAACAAAGAGTAAGTAGGATGGTGGTTGCCAGGGGCTGGGGAGGTGAGGGAAATGAGGAAATTTGGTCAAAGTTTACAAAGTTTTAGTTAAGCAGGGTGACTAAGTTCTGGAGACCTAATGTATAGCATGGTGAGTATAGTTAATAATATTGTGCTGTATACTTGAAATTTGCTAAAAGAGTTTTTGTTGCTATAAATTTGTAAATTTTAATGGGGTGTATGTGATTTTTGATACATGTGTACAGTGTGTAACAATCAAGTGTACAAGTTTTGATTTGAACACCTGTCTCCAATTTTTGTGAGTATATACTCAGAAGTGAAATTGCTGGATCATATGGTAATTCTACATTTAACTTATTTAGGAAGCACCTGCTGTGGTTTAAATGTTTGTCCCCTCCAAAACTCATGTTGACATTTAGTTGCCATTATAACAGTATTAAGAGGTAGGATCTTTAAGAGGTGACTAGGCCATGAAGTCTCCACCCTCATGGGTGGGATTTGTGCCATTATATACAGATGAGTTCAACACGCTCTAACCCTCTTTCTTGCTCTCTCACCTTCCACCATGTGATGATGCAACAAGAAGGCCCTTGAAAGATGCTGGCAACTTGGTACTGAACTTCCCAGAACTGTGAGCTAGTAAACGTCTGTTCATTATAAACTACTCGGTCTCAGGTATTCTGTTATAGCAGCATAAAATGGTCTAAGACACCACCGAACTGTTTTCCATAGCAGCTGCATCATTTTACATTCCCATGATTTACATGACTGAGAAATACTTTTGGAACAGCTCCACCTAAGTTTTTCCAGTGAAATGTGTGTTCTGCTTTTGTTTATTCCAGTCACAATAGTGGGGGTCTCAGGTTATGCAGGCTCTTCTCTGGGGTAGCACAAGTTAACGTGCTATCATTCCGGACATGGGTGTCGAACTCTGATCCCAAGAAGCCCAGGCGGTAATGTGAGAGCATGAAGTAGGTCTGTCTGTGGTAACACAGCAAGGTATCATGCGACCGAGGCAAACTGCAGCCTTCTTGTTCCACCTAAAAGGGGAGCTCAATGACTGCTCAGCCCCAGTGCTGGAAACTTGGCTTTGTGAAATCTCCCAACAAGAAAATGTTAGCAACTAACTCAAGAACTGGAAAAGCCAATGTGGCCAAACCAATGACACCACAGGCCCAATTGACACCTCTGCCTTAGGATCTTCTCAGATGAACCATAGAAATAGAACTTTGTTGAGTGGGGTCCTCCTGGCCTCTTAGATCCAATTTCCTTCGGTTCAGACAAAAAGAAACCATGCCCACACTTCATTTAGTGCACACTACCATCAAATCTAGCAAAAATCATAGTGTCCATATTTTAACCAATGGGTTGTTCCAATTTAACAAGCACATATAGCTCTTTTTCTGGCCATAAAATTCAGACTTGCTCATTGGAAAACAATGTTAAAACTCAGATAAACATAAATAAAAATCTACCCTGAATTCCATATCCCAGACCACTGTTAAAATTTTGGTGACCATTTTCCAGACATTTCTCTGTGAATATCTATTTACACTCATATCTACTCTTTGGGATATCCATGCTGTGGTGTAACCTCTCATTTTTTTCACCCATGATATGTCATGTCAGTTTCCCATGTCAATAAAGTGCTCTCAACATGATGATTTTCAATGTTTGCCTAGAATGTATGATTTCCCAAATCACTTGTTGATTGTTATGTAGGCTGTTTCTATCTAAAGAAAATTATAACCAGCTTTTTAGTAGTAGTTACTGGTTATTTACTGATTTTAGAGAAAATCCTCCATTGACAGAAATATGTGATAACCCCCCAATTTCTATCATCTGTGCCTGAGGAAATCCACCTTCTGACCTCGGGCATTACTCTTTTCTGAGACCTCACAGTGGCACTGAAGAAATAAAACACCTCTAAGGCTGACACCAAAAATCCCAAACTTAAGTGACTGCAAACGTTACAGCACTTGGTCTGAGAGGCCAAGAGTCACCATGTGCTGATATTTGAAGGGACCATAGAAGTTTAGTCTAATACATCCATTTTTATAGATGAAGAAATAGACTAAGTGACTCCCCTTAGGTCACACAGCTGGTTAATGTCATTGTCTAGACTTGGACCCAGGTTTTCTAACTTCCGGTCCAGATATATTTCTGTTTCTTACACTGCCCAGTTCTGAGTCCTCTAGGTCCTGGCTACTCAAAGTGCGGTCCACAGGCCAGCCGTGTTGGCCTCGCGTGGGGAGCTCGTTAGAAATGCTGACTCTCAGGCCCCGCCCTGGACCTGCAGCATCAGAACCACATGCCTGCTGAAGTTTGAGAAGCACTGGTTTAAGGTTCCGTACCGTTTTTACCATGAATTTCCATGCCTCCTTTCCAGCCACAGAAACTGGGGCCTTCGGTGGACGGGACTGGAGGAGGAAGGAGGAAGTACCTGCTGAAGAAGTAGCCAGCGTTCAGTGTTTCCAAACCACCCCGACTATTATTTCCAGTTCTAGGAGATGAGAAACAGTGCAGATGCCGACAGAGACTGAAGTCAGCTTGCAAAGTCTCCCTGATGGCAAACCGGGTTCCACTGACCAGAACCCCCCGGGGACTCAGGATGAAGCTGCGCCGCAGCTGAAATCCACAGGAGGGCGGGGCACGGGAGTCAGGACTGAGGGTAAAATGAGCTTTTATTTGTCAGAATTCCTGGGCTTCCCCTGCTTTCCTTGTTTCCAGCAGGTACGGAATAAAGAAAAGGAATACTCTGACCAGCTTAGGGTCTCTTTGTTTATGGTTTGGTGCCTAAAACAAGATGTTTGACTTGGGCGCAGAATGCAGGCGGTAAGACTTACCAAACAAGCCTTTGGTTGTGAACACGGTTGAGCCCTTTGGGGCACTTTGTCGGCCATTTTGTGTTCTTCCCCTTCTCAGCAGCACTCCCTGCCTCGGAAACCTGCCCTTCCACGCTTCTCTCTTTTTTTTTTTTGAGACAGAGTCTCGCTCTGTTGCCCGGGCTAGAGTGAGTGCCATGGCATCAGCCTAGCTCACGGCAACCTCAAACTCCTGGGCTCAAGCGATCCTACTGCCTCAGCCTCCCGAGTAGCTGGGACTACAGGCATGTGCCACCATGCCCAGCTAATTTTTTCTATATATATTTTTATTTGGCCGGATCATTTCTTTCTATTTTTAGTAGAGACGGGGTCTCGCTCTTGCTCAGGCTGGTCTTGAACTCCTGACCTCGAGCGATCCACCCGCCTCGGCCTCCCAGAGTGCTAGGATTACAGGCGTGAGCCACTGCGCCCGGCCCCACGCTTCTCTTAAATACCAAAACCTACTAGGGAAGGGGTCCAAAGCCAGCTCTTCACACCCTGGTGAGAGTTCAAATCAGCCCGCTCTATGCACGCCTCTAACGCCATTTGCTGCATGGGATGACTCAAGAACATACCTACTACTCTAGGAATGGAGTCAGCGTTATATATTTTTGAGAACCTATTATGCACCAGAGTATAAGGCACATTCTCGGGCCGGCACGGTGGCTCACGCCTGTAATCCTAGCTCTCTGGGAGGCCGAGGCCGGCGGATCCTTTGAGCTCAGGAGTTTGAGACCAGCCTGAGCAAGGGCGAGACCCTGTCTCTACTAAAAATAGAAATTATCTGGCCAACTAAAAAATATATATAGAAAAAATTAGCTGGGCATGGTGGCACATGCCTGTAGTCCCAGCTACTCGGGAGGCTGAGGCAGAAGGATCGCTTGAGCCCAGGAGTTTGAGGTTGCTGTGAGCTAGGCTGACGCCACGGCACTCTAGCCAGGGTGACAGAACAGGACTCTGCCTCAAAAAAAAAAAAAAAAAAAGGCACATTCTTCTCTCATCCTCACAACAATCCTATGAGGTAGGTAGTATGATCTCCATTTTGCAGATAAGGAAGTTAAGGTCTCATGAGGTTAAGCAAATCAGGCCCAGTCCTATACACTAAACTCCATGAGGTTCTAGGAGACATGGCTTCCCTGTGGCCCTTGGGCCCTTTGCTTAATACACAATGGGGGTTCGATAAAAATCTTGCTTTTTCTGAAAGTTAAATATAAATTTATTTTAGCCCCCTGATAGAAGTATAATTAAATATAAACCTGTCCTGAGAAGGGGTGGAGGTAGGGATGGGAAAGGGTGTAAGGGGAATTAAAATTCCCTAAGATCCATCTTGACAGCCTGGTTTGGTGTCTAACAGAAACTGATTCTATCTTCAGAGGCCAACATTTTCAGAAACTGAGCTTAGAGAACTGGTCGGTGCTGAACAGCGCTTCAATTGACTCCTCAATTTGTTCTCTACAGATGTGACATAATTGCCTGCCCCTCCCTCCGTGCCCCCTGCCTTCCTCCCGACACATGGCAATTTACCATTTGCTGTGTTCTGCCCAGGAGACTGTGAGCTGGGACGGTGACAAAAAGCCTTGGATTTGGCACGAGGAAGACCTGACAAACACTGGTACTGTGCAGCTGCTGAGCTGATGCTCCACGTCTACAACTTCAAGGAAGGCCTGAAAATGTCATGTTTAATCTAAAGAAATTAATCTCTGGCTTGCACAGGAGCCATGCTAACCTTCTCTGCATTTTTCCAGTTTTAGTATATGTGCAATGGAATTTCTAGAAAGGGAGGCAGGTAACTGGGGAAGATCTTTTAGGACAAGAGGGTCTTCTCCATATGCTTCGGATTGCACCCTGTAGAAAGCCACTGTCGTTTCTTGCTTGGACTATTTCATAGTCGCTTTGGTTTAGTCCTTGCCGCATTGTCATTTGTACAGCCACCAAAATGATCTGTTCAAGTTAAATCACATCATTCCTCTCCTAAAATTCTCCAGTAGGGCCGGGCGCGGTGGCTCACACCTGTAATCCTAGCATTTTGAGAGACTGAGGCAGGAGGATCGCTTGAGCTCAGGAGTTCAAGACCAGCCTGAGCAAGAGTGAGACCCTGTCTCTACTAAAAATAGAAAAAAATAGCTGGGCAACAAAAATAGAAACAAAAAAATTAACCAGGTGTGGTGGTGTGCACCTGTAGTCCCAGATACTCCAGAGGCTGAGGCAGGAGGATCGCTTGAGCCCAGGAGTTGAGGTTGCTGTGAGCTAGGCTGATGCCACGGCACTTTAGCCTAGGCATTAGAGTGAGACCCAGTCTCAAAAAAAAAAAAAAAAAAAAAAATTCTCCAATAGTTTTTCATGCCATGTAGAATGAAACCCCAATGCCTTCCCATGGCTACAAAGCCTGGCATGATCTGGATTCTGCCTCTGATCCCATGTTTTGCTCACTCCAGACCAGCCACATTGGGCTTCTTTGGGAATACATCGAGGTTATTCTCACCTCAGGGCCTTTGCACTTGCCATTGCGACTGCCAGGAACACTCTCCCGATACTCTCCTGGCTCACTCAAACGTCACCTCCTCAGAGAGGCCTTCCCTGACTGTCATATTAAGATAGACACCCACCCAGCCACTTCCTAATCCTTTCACCCTGCTGAGATTTTCATCATAGCTTAACCTGCTCTGGAATGACATCGACCATTTATTTGTTTACTTTTTGTCTGTCTCCCCTACTGGAATATAATCGGGACACTTCCTGTCATGCTTACATGACACTCCTAGCACCTAGCATGGAGCCTGGCATATAGGAGAAGCTCAATTAACATTTGTTGAAATAATAAGTCACTGACTCCACTTACATGTAAAACTGCTCTTGCCAATAGATGGCTTTGGTTCCCCAGCCCCACCCCGCCAGCCCGGCTGGAAATGAGAAATTCACAGCAGATTCTGAAGAGTATGTGGATTAGCACATTTTGTGTCAACTTCAGTTGTGGTAGCGAATTCAAGTCTTTTCTTCCTGCATAATTTCGAACATAATTTTAATTTTCTCAAATAAAACCAAGAACTGCATCATTATATATGTGTCTATGTATAATAAATGTACATATAAGTATAAATGTAATAATTAAAAACTTAACAATAAGTATAGAAATAATTCCAATATTCAGGAATTGTCTCTGTTTACACTTCAATTGCATTAATAAAAGCTAACTTGAATTCTTTGAAAATTAAAGTCATTGAAGTTGGTTGAACTTGGCTTCTTGTTTTACATATAACAGCTGTGAAATTCAAGTATGTTTATGAAATAAATGCTTTACTTATTAATGGATGCTAAGGACTCATCTAGCTGTAACCATCACAAAATAAGTACCTTTGTAAATTTAAATGTAAACTGTAGGGTAATTTATAAATCCTCCCCCCAATTATTCTTCTCCATTGTGTTTTGATGCTACCAAAAGTGGTTTTCCCATATGCATTTTCTTTGTGAAATTTACTTATTTTGCTGTTCAAGAAATTGCTGCGTTTAAATTAGCTTACACATCATATCCTGTAAAATTCTCTTAGTAGTCAGCCAGAAACCACATTGTTACTGATATTTCTGAATAGTGGGGATGCTTTGAGAGAGACTTTGCAGATTTAGGTGGGTATACGATATGGAATTCTCCTATTCTCCAGGGTTTCACTTTTTTGTAGTGCTAACCAAGCTGAGATGGTACGTTTTCCAGAAGGCAGTGTGACTTTGAGTGCTTGTCAGAAAAAAAACCAAATAACTATGCCCACCAAAGCCAACAAACCAACAAACAAAAAAACCCCAGAAGCCTACACAAAGTTTGTTCAAACTGCTAAGGATGCCCACACTTTTCTAATAAGTAGGATTGGATGGGGAAAGCGGTTAGTCCTTGCCTTGACTTCCATCCAACTCCCACTCTGAGAGGTTCACTTCCTAAAGCCTGTCCTAGAAGCACCCTAGGAATATTCTTGACCCTCTGTGTGAAGTGAAATGTTTGTTATTTGTATATTATACTTCAATAAAGCCGGAAAAAGTTTGCTTTATACCTGACTATTCTATGGAGTTCAAGTGGTTGCGAACACCAAAGGGAGGAGAAAACAGACTGGTGAATGATCTTCCTGTGGACTCATGGAGAAGTGAGAAAAACAGTGGGTTAGTGGAAAAGGCACAGAATGGAATGGTGGTTGTAGAAGTTGGGTCTATTTCTTCTGGGTGGTTCAGCAATGGAGATGGAACCTTCTGGAGAGGATTAGAGGGCTTTGGGAAGTCCATCATGCTTTAAGAGAGCTGGTCTCAACCCTAGGGGACATAGAATTACCAGGGGAGAATTTTCAAACGACACCCTTTCCCACTCTGAGGGCCTCTGATGTTCCTTGGGATCACAGAGTGGGCTGAAGCCTTCCGTTTGCTCCCCAGATCCATTCTCCATCCTCGTCTCCTCTGCTCTATGTCCAGGGAGGCTGCCCCGTATGGACTGTATCACCAGCCTCCCTTGCCTTTCCTCTTCTGGTTGGGTTGGAGGTAGTGGCAGGAAGTTGGAGGGCTGGGGAGAGTGAGGTTGGGATATTTATTCTCTAGGTCTCCTCCCTGCTAGGTCAACATAGCTTGCTGGTTTGTGTGGTGTAGGAAACAGCTCCCACAAGATGGCTGCCCCCACGGCCACCCTTCTGGGTTCTGGTTACTGCTCTTTTCTTTGCCCTTCCAGGCTTAGGGGTTGTACCAAGTCCCTGCTGTTACTTGTTCCATGGTGCTGTACTCTCCTTCGTGATTTCCCGAAAACCCTGTAAATAGTCCCTTCATTAAACTCTCCCCAATTGATCCTAATTGAGTGTGCCATTCACTTCCAGCTGGGACCCTGTTGGTGGGTGTTGGTGGGGAGTGGGTGGGAGGGTCAGCTGGTCTTCAGAATAGCAAGAAAACCTAAGTCAGGAAGAAGCAGGAGGGAAAAGGAAAGGAGAGAATGGGGTAGAAAAGCAGTTATTAGAGCAGAGAATGCCTGGGACGCCACCATTTTCCTTTTACTTCGGGGTCTATAGAAATCCTAATTACCTTGGAAACAACTACTGGACAGCAAAGATCGAACTTGCCAATTTGTAAAATTAACTTGGATATGGCCACTCATTAGACCGCTGCATATTATGCTTTGAGAGAGAAAACAGTACACAGGAAACATTACACTTCTTTTCCCCTCGCTGACTATTTCAACTAATAGGCCTGTAGATTAGTCACTTTGCTAATGAGTAGTTTTACCCTGGGCTTCAGTGAACTAGGCCAGAAAGGGGCCCTGCAAACTCCTGGAAAACCTCATGAAAAGTACTGTTCTTGTTGACCCATTAGCAGAGAGGTGAGACATGCCAGCGACCAATGTTTATATATTGTAGCTATATTTGGAAATTTCATTGTTTTTCTAAAAATCTCAAGTGAGAAAAGTGAAGGATTTTATAATAATAGAATCAAAATAGTACATTCCAGGACCTAATGTGTTCTTATTTTTCACTGGACTCTAAGATTTTCATAGTTCAGAAAAGCAAGCAAAGGAAAGACTGTTTCACTAGATCTTGTACATACATGCATCTCAACCAGGGGTGGTTGTGTCGCCCAGGGGAGTCTTGGCAATGTCTGCAGACATTTTTGGTTGTCACAACTAGAGTGAAACTTCTGCTGGCATTTTGGGGGTGGGAATCAGGGATGCTGCTAAACATCCCACAATGCACAGGACCCCTTCACCCCCATCCCCCAACAAAGAATTATCTGGCCCAAATGTTGATAGTGCTGAGGTTGAGAAACCCTTCTCTGCATGCAATTACAGCTCCATTAGTGAGGAAACTGATGTTAAATAATGTTCATAACTTTGCAATTTAAAAACCACACTCCAATTAAGTTAGGTACCCCTAGTTCACCAATATCACTATAAATCACTAAATATTATTGCCTTAGAGAATTTGCAGTGTTCTGAAAATGGCAAGTTTATTGCAGTGCATAATCAATGTTTTTCAAAATAGAAACCAGGCTAGTTGGTCGGATGGAATGAAATAGTTTTGGAGCACATGGAGTCCTTTCTTTCAAATTGCCCCTCTAATCAAAAGCATTTTCCTTTCAGATTGTGGTTCTAACTAAAGAGATGCCCAGCCTAAAGGGGGATGTAGTCTTAGGTTCAGAGTACAGACCAAGGCGAGGGTAGTGTAATTCACATCTTAACCATTAGCAACTGCAAAGAAGAGATGAAAATCTAGTGCTATTTGAGAAGGATTTTACCAGACATAAAGATATCAAATGTCCTGTCTCCTTTTTGCCCAAAATAGATCTGGCTTGAATATGAGGTCCTCGAGGTGTCTTTGAGTAAAGAGGAAAAAATCTGTCCTGGGAACAGGCTACTGTACCCCCCACCCCAACTGTTGAGGTTTGCTGGTGAAAGAGAGGCCAAGAGTGTATTTCTTATCATGTTTGTCACTAAGGGACGTGGTGTGCTTATAAAAATCCCTTTCGTTAAACCTTACTCTGTGCTGGAGAAGCAGGTTCAGGAGGAATTAAAAGAGCTACTAAGGGATCTAAAAAGTTTTTATGGCAAGGAAAAATCAGCCTGGTATTAAAATTAATGAAAATGCTGGAAAAGAATACATGAAATTGCTGGAAGGATGAAGATAGAGAAAATATTTTAAGGCCAGGCTCCAAGAAGATGGAGAAAACAAATGTGGCCAGGTAGAAGGAAACGCCAACCTTTCCAAACTAATTATCCAAAGCGGGGGACTACATTTCTTGGAAAAACTGATGCTATGCAAATTTGCAGCTCCAAATATTGCTCTTCTGAGTCTATTAGAAGGATCTGCTCAAAGACCTCACCAGTTCAGGAGTTCCAAAGAGCGCTGGAGAGTTTGTTGAAATTTCCACTCCTCCGTAATCTAAAGGAACGTTCCTAGGAGTAGAAATTGGTTGCTCAGGCTGACAATGCTGATATGATGGAGACTTTAGATAGGCCCAAGCTGCAGGAATTTAACCTGTTTGTCCAAATAGTGGAGAAAAGTGAGCAAAACTTGTTGCCAAAGTTGCGCAACTTGGCTTTTGTGGACCATTCAAACCCAGCTGCCTGCCAGGTGAGGGTGCGGGGGAGTGTGTGGCTGTCACAGCTGACCCCGACTGTCTGGCCCGCCAACAGTGGGCTCTCCCACTGACACTTTAAGAATGTTCCCATTTCTGAGCCAATGAGGCCCCATAAGAATACAGTGGTGATCTGGGGTTGGCATACTCCAGCAAAGCCAATAATAATAATCATAATGAACAATGAGTAACTAAAAACGTTTAGAACCTTTGCTATGAAATCTACTTTTTGAGGATAAACCAATCAATGGTTTATTCTACTCAACGAGATGATAACAAAAGGTGGGCATTAAAAGAGCTGAAAGTATTAAAGTAGTATCTGAAAGCAAGAGAATAAATCAAGAAGAATATAGAAACAATTCAACAAGGATTAGCAAGAAAGTAAAGATGCTCATGCCCCAACGGAATAAAGCCGATGACAATAAAACCTAACATGTATTTGCCCCTTGCTCCATGCCAGAGACTGCTAAGGCTTTTATTAACATTGTTGTATTGACTCTTCCTCTCAGCTCTAGGAAGTAGATACCATTACCTCTGTTTTATAAATGAGAGTCTGAAATGCAAAGACTTAAAGTAACAGGCCGGGGTTCCCATGGCTACAAAGCCGCAGAGCTGGGATTTGAATCTGCATCTGACTCCAAAGTCGGTGCTATGAAGCATTCTACTCTACCGGCGTGCACTTTCTGACTCTTCGGTGGAGCAGGGTGCCCCAGGGAAATAGCGGAAGTTTCACCACTTGGATTTTCAGACTGAACAAAATATTAGCATGTATGTCATAGGAAGCAGTCTCCAATGGCTCAGAGGTGGGTGCAAATCATATCTGAATGGCAAGGACTTCCATTTCTGAACGGTAAGGACGTTTAATCAACAGCACTAGCCAGATTAGCAGTGTGACCCATTGCATTTCTCATCTGATCCTCACTGAAACCTTGTGAGCTAGGCAGGCAGGCCATGGATCACCATGCCCCTTTCTCAAAGATGTGGTGGACCGTCCCATCAGAAATGAAGTGTTGCCAAGTTACTTATCATCAAAAATATGTGGGAGGAGGGGGAAATGTGATTCCAAAAAAGTTGCTTATTTCAACCCTGAGCAGTTCATAGGAGTTTATAATTTATTTCCATAACAGTGTGATTGCTTCCTTTTCAACAAGGCTTTGACTCACTCCGAGGAATGTATTCCATTACATGTCTGCTGGCTTCAGGCTTTATGTAGAACCAGTTGGTTGCCATGACGACTGGGACTAACAAAATACAAACCATAAACTCTTTCAATACTGGTCACTAACTCGCTTCTAACAATCCACCTCAGAACTGTGGAAGCCGATGGTGTTTCTGAGAGCATATACTGATATTCTCATCCATTCAGGAGGTTCCTCCTTCCAGTTTGAAAATAATCTCCAGATATCTACTTTGGGGTCAAGGGAAGCTTGGACATAAGGCTTTTTTTTCTCTGTGGCTAAGGAGTGTTTAGAGAGCAGTGCCTTCAGCCATATTAATCTATTCTTTAAAAACTTGTATTTCTCATACCAAATAAACTTTAGCTCTGCTTGAGGCAAATAAAAAGGTAAATACACCAAACTTTAGCAATGGCCTGGTCTAGTACAACTCCTTCAGCATTTATTATTTAAGTACTTAACTCCTAATCAGAAGATGTTTATTCACGATATCAAAGGGATATAGGAATATGCTTGAATTTTGAGAAAGAAAATAACTGCTAAGATACCATAAAGCCTCACCGGTTATGGCTAAATGGGAAGTTGGAAGAAAGAGAGGTGGGGAGATTTAATTGACAATAGTTTTTCTAAAGCGTGGTGAACCTCTGTTTTTCTTTGCTCAGATCCATCCCCGAATCTTCTGACAGCAATCTCCCTTTGGGTAACCACCCTCTACCTCACCCTCAGTCATGTAAATCAGGTGCAGCTGACCCCACCCAGTTCCAGGGATGAGCGTGTGACATAAGCCTGGCCAATCAGAATACTGCACCCCATTGGATATGGAGATTGGCACAAGGAGGGGCACATGGACCAAAGCCAGGCCAATCTCAGCCAGTAAGACTCAACCCTACTGTTTTTGTTGGAGCTCTTGAGATGGAGGAATATTCTGCTGGGGTTGCTGAACAGCCATATGAAAGCCTAGAGCCACTGGCAGCCATCTTGTTACCACAAGGAAACAATCTGCCTGAGAATGGACTCTACTTAGAAGGAAAACAGAAAAGAGATGGAAAGAACAAGACCAATTTCTGATGACATTGTTTGAACCCCTGGATCTAGCCTTGCCTGAAGCCCATCTCTGGACTTTTCAGTCATTTGACCCAATAAATTCCCCTTCCCTTAACTTTAGTTTAACTGAATTTGTTATTTGCAGCCCAAAGAGTCCTGATTAATATAGAAATATATCTATATTATTTTAAATACATTCAATATTGCTTCTTGGCCTTTTGGCTAAGATCAAGTGTAGTAAATACATCCAATAGTTAAATCTAATTTGAAAAGTAGAAAGGATCTTCAGGGATCCTGTTTTGATGAGTAGATAATTATAGCATCTAATAAGTCTATTAATTCCCTTGTATTCAAGCCCTTGGGAGAAGTTTATTTGTTTAAATATTTTAGAGATCTCCCCTTACAATCTTATTTATGATTTTAATTTGTGCTCCTGAGAAATGGTTTGCTCAGAAAGGATAAATTTTGACTCCCATCTAAACTAAAACACATCCATGAGATTTAACTGTAGAAGGCTGGTGCTCGTGGGGTCCCTCTCAGCTTGATGAATAACTGGACATGCTGGTGTCCTGACCGTGGACAATCCTGAACTTCCAGAAGAAAAATTGAAAACATACAATTTTTTAGTATGTAGCTTCAGGCTGTCATTACTTTCAATAAACTTTTGCTCCATAAGTCATTGCATAGGTTTTTAAAAAAATTATAAAACATTTGGAGACCTAGCCAAAAAAGACCTTGAGGATGTTATGATTATCTTGTTTTCCTTTAAACATCTCCAGGACCTTTACAAATTTTCCTATTCATTACCGTCTTGGGAGGCTAATATATCTACTTTAGTAGATTCTCTGGAGTATTAATAAGATGCTGAATGTTACATTATGACAGGGATTCTCAACTCTGGCTGCTGATTAGAACCACCTGGGGAGCTTTTCAAAAATACTAATGGCATGGCTCCACCCTAGAGCGATTCAATCAAAATTTTTTGGAGTGGGGTCCTGGCATTGGTGTTTCTTTAAAGCTCCCCAGGTGCTTTTCATGTCCAGCCAGGGCTGAGAACAGCTACAGTATTGGAAATATTGACTAGAATCTATGATTTGAATCAGTAAGGAATCATTTAATAAGTAATCCTTTATAACATTCAATTTCTCAAAATGGAATTTTAAAAAAAATTATATATAATATTTATATGAAATAAATTATGTATATTTGAGCAGCTTATATGCTCTTGGTTACACTGGGGAACCTTTCATCAAAGCCGACCCTTCAAAGTTTCCCTTCAGAGTAACAAAAGAGGCTACTTGCCATGTATTTGAATATTGTCTGTTTAAAATTTTTACATAAAACCTAATAAGACCCAAAGAAACTTTTAGGGAGAGAAGGAGTAAGATCTGGAAAGATGACAGGACGAAACCAATCACAGAATTTCTTTCCCTTAATACAAACAAAAGGGAATTTTTTAAAAATAGCAAAAATTTAACAACAGCAACCACAGAAGAAAAGAGGTATGACCTTGTGCCAAAAAAATACAAAGTAAAAATAAAGAAATGGCCAGAGAAATGGATGATTCGAGCTCTTATTCTGGCTTGGTGGTATGCTGGAGTAGGTTTATATTGGCTTGTGAGAGCCCCTAGTCCAATTTTCAGGGATTTGTCAAGCCAGTTAATAAACACAGCGATTATAAAAAATTAAATTATATACATTTACAACTAAATAAATATTTAAAACAAAGGTAGTAAATTCCCCCAAATCATCACTTCCTAATTGCTTTACTTCATTTTAGTATAATCTGTGATTTTGAGGTTATTCACACCCACTGTATCTGTATGGTGGGAATACTATATAATGATGTGCTACACTATATGACGGTGTGGACTTCAATTCCACATTTAGTAATGTCATGTTGGCAGCTTGAAACTGGCTGGGAGTGTTTATACTAGGGAAATTAACATATCTTACGCATTAGGGATTTTTATTTTTGAAAGCCAGTTGTTAAACATTTAGCACCACACCACTGCTCTTAACCTCACTCCCACCTACACCTTTGGTCACCTGATGTCACACTGGGGGAGAAAAAAGCGAGTTGACAAAAACCCAAATTCTGACTAGTAACTCAATTTAGAGAGAAGTGAATTGATGAGGAAAGTAAGAAACCCAAGGAAAAGCCCTGAGTATTTCACCAGAGACAGAAAAACAAAATCCCCTGAGTGTGTCATTTACTATGAATTCATACAAAATTGAAGGCATAAATTCCAAGCCTAAAGATGGGACATATTAGGAATAGGATATGGCCCCAAGTATGAGGTCTGAAATCCTAGTGTAGGACATGGAAGATATTCTGGATACCTGCATGCAAAACAATGAAGTTGGAACCCTTCCTCACACCACATATAAAAATTAACTTAAAACGGATCAAAGACAAAGATATAAAACTCTTAGAAGAAAAATAGGCCTAAATCTTTGTGACTTTGGATTAGGCAATGGTTTCAATAGACATGACACTGAAAGTGTAAGCAATAAAAGAGAAAGTAGATAAATTTGATTCCATCAAAATTAAAGTCTTTTGTGCTCCAAAGGACAGCATCAAGACAGTGAAAAGACAATTGACAGAATGAGAGAAAATCTTTGCAAGTCATATATCTGATAAGGAATTCATATCAAGGATAAGGAATTCATATCATATAAAGAACTCAACGATAAAAAACAACCAAATTAAAAAATGGGCAAAGGATCTGAATAGACATCTCTCCAAAGAAGATATACAAATGGCCAATAAGCACACAAAAAATGCTCAACATTATTAATTACCAAGGGAGTGCAAATCAAAACCACAATGAGATTCTACTTCACACTCCAGTAGGATGGCGATAATCAAAAAGTCAGACCGTAACAAGTGCTGGTGAAGATATAGAGAAATTGGACCCCTCATACATTCTGGTGGGAATGTAAAATGGTACAGCTGCTTTGGAAATTGGTTTGGCAGCTCCTCAAAAGCTTACATACAGAGTTAGCATATGATCCAGAAATTCCACTCCTATGTATATACCATGAGAAAGAAAAACATATGTCCACACAAAAACTTGTACATCAATGTATAATAGCAGTGTTATTCATAATAGCTAAGCGGTAGAAACAAACCAAATGACCATCAACTGATAAAGTGTAGTATATCCATGGAATGGAATATTATTTGGCAATAAAATGAAATAAAGTGCCGATCTATGCTACAATCTTGAAACCTTATGCTAAGTGAAGAGGCCAGTCACAAAAGACCACATGTTGTATGATTCCATTTATATAAAAGGTCCAGAATAGGTAAATCTACAGAGACAGAAAGTAGATTAATGATTGCCTGGGCCTGGGAGAAAATGAGGAACGCCTGCTAATGGGTACAGAGTTTCCTTTTGGGGTGATGAAAATGTTCTAAAATTGATTGTGGTGATGGTTACATAACTGTGAACATACTAAAAATCATTGAATTGTACACTTTTTTTTTTAAATGGCTGAATTTTATGGCATGTGCATTATATCTCAATGAAACAGTTATTTTTAAAAAAGTGAACAAAGGGGGAAAATAGCATGGAATTTAACTAGCGTAAGAAAAAAAATTGAGCTGTTTCGGTATTGAAGAGATCAGAATTTAGAATCAGTCCACTTTGCTCAAATGGAGATGAGAAATGGCAATTCACGCATGTGGTCTCTTTCTAAGCAAGACTCTTACTGAGCTACAATGTGCTAGGCACTGGGCTGGGTGCTGAGGATAGTGACAAGACAGATATGGTCACCAAATTCATAGTACTTGGAGTGTTCTAGAAAGACATAAATTAAAGAACTAATGATACAATTGAGTAAATGCCCCAGAAGAAAAATGCAATAGTAGGAAAAGATATGATGGAGGATCCTAATCTAATCTAGGAAGGGAAGGAAGGCTTCTTTGAGGAAGCGACACTTGAGTCGAACTCTTGAGGATTATTAAGGATAAACTAGGTGCAGACTGGGTGTGAGGTAGAGGGAATTCCAGACAGAGGGGACTGGGCCTCCTCTGCCAAGGAACCAGAACAATGAGATGCGGGAGGCAGCGTAGAGGATGCTGGAGGGGGTGGCAGACCCTGCAAGGCCTCAGAAGCCATGCTAGGAATTTGATCTTTATGTCAAAGGCCATGGGAAGCTGTCAACAGACTTTCAGAAGGAGAGTTTTCAATTGACGTCTCCAGTAGGCTTTGCCATTCAATTTCCCACTGAGTAACATAAAAATGAAACTACCAGACTATGCCAGTAGAGATGATGTGGCTTCCCCACTCCTTCCCAAATCTCTCAGTGCATGGTTCTTATATTTTGGTCCCTGGGAAACAGTTTATGCGATTCCCAGATGGAAAAGGGAGGGAAGCATGCACACAGGAGCCTTTAGGAAACGAAGCTGGGCCACATGAGCTTTAGTGAGCTCAGCAACATCAGTAACACAACGATCCTTAACGACACACAGGTCGTCTTTAAGCTTCAGATGTATGTCGGAGGATGAGATCACTCCCTGTGACTCTAGGGTCTTGTTATTTACAGCTGTGATGCTAAAATTGGCACCATGGGTACTTTATAAAATACGGGTGGAGTAGCCCTTGGCCTCTGTCATACATTGCCTGGGCTATGATCCGGTATCCTCAATTGAGTACAGGTGAAAACAGATGGAAAATAAATTATCTTACAATTCTCAGTGTGTTTTCATTGACTTAGCATCTGTTGGAAAATTTGTTCTGAGAATAGCATCAAGGAACTGATCTACATAGTGGGTAATGGCCAACTGAGGCCTCTGAGAGATGGCTTCTCTGTTGGCCAAAAATTGCTTTGCCAAAATTTTCAAGGCTATGGGGCTGCCTTGACAACACTAAGTAAAACAAGACACTGAAGTTCTTTAAATTTATCATAAGTCACAAGTTACAGTTACTGTTAAATCTGGATCTTTGGAATCTGTGTTCTCTGGGTGATTTAACTTTTTTTCTTGTTGGCTGGATATGGTGGTAGAATGTCCTCTGTGTTGTTAATGACAACTTAAAAACTTTTTGTTTCTCCTTACTCTTGACCTTCCCTTCTTTTGTCTTCTTTCTCTTTTACTATGACGCTTTGTTTCTTGATCCCTTTCCTTTGATTGACCTGCTAGAATTCTGAGCTGCTATATACCATGGTTCCAGCTGGGTAAGGCTAATTCATCATAATCAACCACCAAACAATATGTTTTATTAAAAATAATTCAATTCTACCATACACATGGTATGCACTCTCACCTCAATGCAGCAAACGCTGCTGGCCACCCTACTTTCTTCTTTCACTACTCTGACACTCACCTCTTCTGCTTCCCTTCTGTCATGGTTACTGTGTTGACACCTCAACATTCATTCAAAGCCAAACGTGATTAGTTTAAGTCAATTATGGTGGCTCTATTCCCCTTGACCTTGAATGATTACTTGAAGAACTTCTTCAGTCATTTTCCCTCCAGCCTAGGGAGGAAGCCAACACTGTTCTGGACAAGTAGCTGAGAGAAGTTGGAGCCCTGATGTGCTGTCCCTGGAGCCCATGCTAGTGAATTTCTAGTGTGATATAATTAGTTTCCTTACTGTTTAAGCTAATGTGGGCTAGAATATTCTGTTACTTGCATCTAAAAGCTCACTTCCTGATGGTCTTCTTTAGTTCTTTGACCTCCACTTCTCAGCCTCCCTTATTGATTTTGCTTCTTTCCATCTCAGGTCTTGTGCTTGCTCCTCTTTTTTTACTCTACAATTTCCACGAGTGAACTCACCCGTTACTCTTGCTTCAACTACAGTTTACATTTGACGACTTCTAGATCTAATTCCAGCTTAACCTCTTTCTCAAGTTCCATATTTATATTTTTTGCTGCCTGGGGTCAATAATGGAATCAACCTTGATCGCACTTCACAATCACCTGTAGAACTTCAAAAATACATAAGTGTTCATGCCCCATCCCTGGGATTTCTGGTCCACTGGATTTAGAGCAAGTCCTAAGCATCTGGATGTTCTTAAAACTGCACAGGTGACTTCTGACACATAACCAGGATTGAGAACCAATAGCCTGGGGACACCTTTTCCCAGATATCTTTTGTATTCTTCAAATTTATCATGTCTAAAACCGAACTTTTTACCTCCCTTCCTGTGCTCTTAGTCCCCCAGACTTGCTCTTCTTCTTGTAGAGAAAGATGGGTCAGACATAGCATCCTTATTCACAGGCCTTGTCTTCAAGGGTCTCACAATCTAGTTGGACGGGCCAGGAATAGGTCATGGGGAAATGGATAGTACATCATTTCTCTAGGGTTCCCAGGTCTCATCTGTCTGTGGGTATAAGCATATACCTTTCACTAACTCATGCCACCTCCTACTGATGTAGAAGCTCTAGCCCAGTGCTGTCCAACAGAACTTTCTGAGATGTTGGAAATGTTCTATATCTGTGCTATCCGATACAGCAGCTGCTAGCCCTATGTCTCTTTTGAGCATTTGAAATGTGGCTGGTACTACTAAGGAATGGAATTTTTACTTTTAGTTAACTTTAATTCATTTAGATAGCCACATGTGCAAGTGGCTGTCATAATGGATAGTGCATCTAGCTCTTGCAAACCCTTCTTGGTTACATCTGGAAATCCTTTTGAACATAAATACAAGATAACTACCACTTCTACCAGATACTACTTCTGCTCCACAGGCAATCCCTTTGTAATTTTGACCATGTTCCATAGGAAAGGATATATTTTACATAATAACCCAGTACTCATACACGTGTACTCATGCACATGCACACATTCTCACATATACATATTACTTACTTACATAAAACTTACTACTTGTGAGAAACTCTGATGTTTTTTATCCTATTTTAGTCTATTAAAAAACTGCTGGTCATGAGTCACCAACTTAATTTCACGGCCCACTAATGCATCATGCCCCCAAATTTGGCAAAGCACTACCCCAGGGAGCTATCTCGTCTCACTGGGTGCTTGTCTTTCTACTTATGGCATTGAAGTCTTGGCTGAGTGTCATTGCTGCTTGGCTAGTGACTGTTCCAGGCCCATCAGAGCCCCTGGAGTATCAGAGCTGTGGTCTGCAGTGAATAAAGGGGGAGGTTGCCTATCTCCCCTTTGTGTTTCAGTCTGTTAGAGGGCTTCCAAAGCATGTAGCTGATATCCAAATCCCTTGTGGGTTCTTAGTGAAACAGCTCTTTTGGTTCCCATTGATAACCCTCCAGCTTACAAAGCTGTGTGTTTCCATTGGGGGTTTATAGGTAAGAAAATTTGAGTGATGGACTTCATGCTATACTCAGAATTGCCTCTCCTGCCTGCTGATCAAGGTTTCCCATTGGGTCAAGCTCTTCGTGTCTGGGATTAAGTTCTCTCCCAGCAGGCTTCTTACCCTGCATGTGATGGGCATCTGGTGGGCCCAATCCCCACTTTGCCTGACTTGTAGAAATTTCCTAAGACTCAAGGAACTTGACAAAGGAAGTATGCTGTGGGACCATGGTTGAATTTGTCCTGTGTTGGACTGAAGGAGCCTCAGAAACGGATAGAAAGGAGAAGACAAGGAGAAGTAGCAGCCTCATGTGAGGCTGATCACAACCCTTTCCAGCTTCCTCAAGTTGAGTCAGTAGCTTTTTTTCTCTGCCTCCACAACATGTTGTTCTTACCCCTGTTACAGACTTCTCACACTTTAGAGTTGTTTCTGTCTAGACTTTGAGATCTTCAGGTGCAAAGACCATGTTTTCTTCATCTTTGTATCCTTAGCAACTAACGTGAGGCCTTTCCTATTGTAGAGAGAAGTAGCCACTGGGAGAACTGACAATGATGCTGGGGGCTTTTGCCCTGAGCTTGGAGCCCATTTGCCTACCTCTTGGGATGATGTGTCGAAGGAGGCAATTCTGAAGACCCTAAAGTGGAAATAATGGGTAGCAGTATTATTTTTCAAGGTACACCAGACCAAGGGTGATGGTGAGTTTCAGTTAAATCTGCTAAGCATGGCACCATGAATGTATCCAGGTGCCTAGAGTGATTGGTGGCAATCAAAACAGAGAAAGTTCCTGTATTCATGGAGCTTTCTGTCTAGTGGGGGGAAATAGGCAGCCAACCAAGCAGAGACAAGGAGGTGTGGCTGGGGGTGCACAGGTGGCTGTGAGAGAATATAAACCAGCCCAGGGAGATTAGGGGGGGCTCCATGGAGAAGAAAAATGAGGGGTGGGGCCATGTCAAAGATGGCCTTGGCAAAGATGGAAGAAAAGGGTATTCCAGGAGAAAGAATAGCAGGTATGAAGGCTGGAAGTGATGGTACAGTAAAGGAACTGAAGAAAGTTCTGTATAGAGTATTGACATGTGCATGGGGAAGTAGCAAGTGACGAGGCTGGAGAGCTGAGCATCAGCCAGATCTTAAATGACATGCACACCATGGTAAGAAGCATGAAGTCTAACCCAATGGTAATGGAAAGCCAATGAAAGGTTTTAGGCATTCTATGACCTGATAAGATTTGTAATTTAGAATAGAAAATGGATTGTAGGAGATTCAAGATCAGAGACTGCAGCAGAATCCAAGTGAGAGGTGATAGTGGCTGGGAGGCACCAGAGTTCATCTAACTGGGCCACAAGGGTGGAACACTCTGGACCACCCAGGGGCCATGCGAGTGTATTAAGCACCTCTACAGAACAAGATGGAGGATGTGGTCTCTAAAAGGGGTTACAAGGCAATGAAGGCAAACTTACTTTAATCCACTTTAATGCAGCCCTAGATGAGTGCAAAGACTGGAGTAGATTCCCATGAGAGAACAGGATCTGCTGGTAATTCCTTCCAGAGGCTCCAGGCCAAGCCCAGGTCCTCCTCTATCTAAGTGCTCTAGAGAGAATGGGTAGATGGATCCTTCTGGAGATTTCCAATGTAGGTTTGGGATCATCAATGACAATCTCAGAACCATCCCAGGATTTCTGCCCAAACACTGGGACTTTGCAGTAAAGCAGACCAAATCTCTGGAGGAATCCAGCAATCAACCATGTCTCCTTTGAACCCAGGCAGCTCAGCAGCCAGGCTTGTGGTCTGCAATGGGAGCCCAGCATGAAATTGGTAATATTATATCTTGTTCCCAATCCAGATCCAGATCCCAGTCAGGTGTGCAGGCAAAAAACTGAAGCATTTTAGGAATGAATTGGCCTTTGAGATTGTCTAGTACAGTTTTCTGACCAAACTTTCATGAAAATCAGACTACAAGCCTAAAGCAATCCTTCAATCAACTTCTTTTCTGTTTCTTCTCCTGGATTTCCATGGAGATCTGTGATGAAGGAATGATCGATGTTCTGCTTCCTGTGAGTGTTCATGTTCTCACTTCTTAGTAACATTTACTGGGAATACTATAAGTGAGGAGGCCCAGGAGGAATAGGTGTGGACAGAGTTGATGCTATTTTTAGGGACCGAATCTGAATTCTGAAGGCGCTTCTGGAGGCCACTGGAGACCCTCATTTACACAGCTCACGCCATGCACAGAGCATATGAAGAATGTCATGGCCATGGAGAACTGAGGTCCTCTGGACAGTCGGAAGCCCGAGCACAGCTCGGCAGCGTGGAAGAGAAGTTTTGGCCCCGAGACTGACTCTGGCAGAACACACTGCAGACCCATTTTTGCTTTTGCTTTACTTCACTTTTCAAAAATTATTCGAGTTCATCTTGGACATTTGGAAGCAGCTAAATCTGGGGGGAACGGGAACGTTGGCCTCTTAGGCTAACAGCATTTGTCTTTGCAGCTGCAGTGCCCTCAGAGCACAGGTGTGCGGAGCATGATTAAATGACCCCAGAAATCTAACCGCCTGGGTGTGGTGTTCATTCTTCCGCCCTGATGCAATTATCCCAGGGTGTGGGGACACTGCCTCACTCCCTTTTTTTCTCCCCCGCCCCCAAACTCTGGATTTCAGTTAACTGTGAAAAACAGCAACACAAGGAGGCAGGTTTCATGTGTTGTTGTTGATTTGCTTTCTGAACAACTGATTCTGGTCCCTTTTAGAAGTCTGCCCAAAAAGAAGGAAGCAAAGCAGGACAAACTTTTGAAAAATCTTTCAGCACCTTCATCGATCCAGATTTTAGTGTGATTTGGCAGGCAATGCAGGGTAACATGTTCCAGTGTTTTAACTTGCACAGAATTGCCAGATTAGCTATTGTTTGACTTGCACAATTATTAATGAAATGTGGAAAAAAAGAAAAGGGTGGTAACTGCGAAGCCTGCTGCAATGTCTAGACACAAGGGTGGGGGCGGGGAGGTGGAAAACCAAGGGAGACAACACAGAATTTCCTTGCCTTTCGTCTTGCCCAGACTCAATATTTCTGCCGTGGCATAACAACACGTGGGCCAAGATCCTGACAGGTGAGAGATAAAGTGTTGGTTAAAATGAAAAATTAAGTTTCAGGCTACAGGCTGGAGATGTTTCTCACTTAAGTGTGTTCAAAGACGCAATCACTTTGCCTATAAGATAAACACACACACGTGCATAAATACACTCTGACTTTTGGGTTTTGAAGAGCTACAACCATGCCAATCCAGCCAGGAGAGAGATGCTCAGGGGAACTTGGTTTATGGAAAGAGAAGGTTTTGGCTTCAGGAGAGTTTGTGAATGTCACACATGCGCTTTGTGACCTTGTGTCCGGGTCACATGCAGGGTGGGTATTGTGGCATGCAGGGTTAGAGGAGAAATATGCTCATGAGAATTGGGAGGAGAGACAACATATGGGATTAGGAAGTAATTTTTACTCCTAGTGTCTTGGTGTTCCCACTGCCCAACAAACACCCTACACAGACCACAGTGGGGAGAGGACACCTGAGAGAGGGAGTTAGACAAATACACGAGTTTTGGGTGAGATCCACGTAGACAAAAGTCAAAACAGAACCACTTACGTGGTGTAAATATAGCTGTATAAATTATGTATTATAACACTGTACAGAATGGTAATTATTTACATATACTCTACCTCATTTGGATAAATATAAATTAGAATAGCTAGATAGACTGATTTTTTTTTTTAAAGAGATGAGGTCTCTCTATATTGCCCAGGCTGGTCTTAAATTCCTGGGCTCAAGCAATCCTCCCACCTCAGCTGCCTGAGTAGCTGGGACTACAGGTGTGTGCCACTGCACCCGGCTTAGACTGATTTTACGCGTGTTGGGAAAAGGCTTTCCCTTCGCTTTTATTCAAAGCAAGGTGAGCATCTCCCTCCCTGGGTCTCTCAACCCACCAGGACCCTCCTTATAGACAGACCCACGTTAGAGCAAGCACACAGCCTCAGTTCTCACAGAATAGGGGCTTGCTCTTTCCCCCACCCCCACCTGGCCACTGCAGCTCAAATCGTCAGCATCACCTCACTTCTTTAGGGGAAGGAACTGTCATTCGGGGAGGGAAATCCATGTGTACAATGGCTGTGAGGAAATGGGACATATAAGAGTAAGTTTTCATTTACGTCCCTGAGGAAGAAGCCTGGGACAGGCAGATGTCACAGGGAACGACCCTGTGCAATGAGGGGAGCAGGAACAGCCTAGAAGCCTGGAATGGGGGAGGGAGGTGCAGGAATCAAAGAGCCCTGTGAAAAAATGAAATGGAGCTATAGTATTTTAGAGGTAGAAGAAAGTTTTGAGACTATTTTTTAGTCCAGTCCTTGTATATTACAGATGAGGAAACCGAAGTTCAGAGAGGTTAATTGATTTGTCCAAAGTCACAAGGTATGTAGTATAACAATAGATTTGGAATTAGAATTCATATTTCCTGTCTCAAGCCTGGTACAGTTCCCACTGTGATGAAATATTAAATACACTCAAATTATAATAAGCTATATTGAGTTAATTTGTAATGCAAAGGAACTGTTGTTTCTCAACCAACTAAATGCCCTCTTGTTCCTTATTAAGAAATCAAGTAATTCTGAATCATGGCCATTCTATATTTCTCTTATAGATCCTAAACTTCAATAAGAAAGTTTTATTATAATCATGCCAAATATTATGGGCAGATAATGCATGTACTAGATCATTTTAAATCATTTCATTACACACTAATTTGTTTTACAGGATCAGATTCAAATTCTTTTTCTTAAGCATAAAATCACAGTAATTTTGGTAGACAAACTTCAAAACGCCGGGAGAAATTCTGCTTCTAGTATTTCCAGTTGAGACTTACAAAGCCTAGAGGCTGGAAACTGTATGGAAGAGTCAGGTGGTTCTCTCAGGGTTCCAATATAGTTTTGGCATTTGTCACAGTTTAAGCCTTGTTTGGACAGCATGGAATCTCACGGAGTTCACTATATAAGCAACACCCTCCTTCCTGCTGGGCTAGCAAATTGGTCAGACTTGCCTCATTCTTTTGGAATTGCCAAAGTCTTTTCCAAGTCCAAAACTTTAGTAGCGATTCTATTCTAATATGATTTATCTTTGTCTTTAAAGAGCTGTACTCTATGACTTTTTTTACTAATTTGAAAGGTACTTATTGCTTAGAACATAGGGTTTAAGATACTGCTATTTCCTCTATCAAAACTTCTTATGAATAACTAGGAGTTGTAAGGCAGAAAATGTCAACAATCAAACTTTTTGTTTCTAAAATCTCTTATTCTGGATTTCTAGTCAATCCCATTTTCCCTACGTTTTTCAGGGATTCCCATTTTCTAACACTGACATCCATTAATTATCTTAAAAACTGTGTGAGTGTATCTTTGCTGTCATTTCAACAGCTTTGAGGGCAGAAGGGGAGGCTGGCATGTGGGTTCAGTCTGCCACCTTGGTTTAGCAATTGTAAGCGAGATATAAAATCATTTTCTTGAATGATGATCTTGAGGGGCCCAGAAAACTGAATTGAGTTGATCTGATACAGACCATGCTAAAGTCATGGCCTTTACTTTCAGGGACCTTAATCCTCTACAAGGTAGACCCACTGACAGCTGTCTCCAGCTAAGACTCTCTTCCAAGGACAATTGTTAATTAGCCCCACTAGGAACCTTTATAGAAATATTCTTACAGGGCGGTAAATAACCAGATCTGTCTTGCTGTCCATTTCTATGGGTGGATATGAGAAAATAATGCGACTGGAAACAAAAATGCCCATGTGGTAGAGACAATAGAATGATGGTTACCAGAGCCTGGGAAGGGTAGCACAGAGGCGAGGATAAAATGGGGATAGTGAATGGGTACAAAAATATAGTTAGATAGAATGAACAATATTTGATAGCACAACCAAGTGACTATAGTCAACAATAAGTTAGGGTATACTTTAAAATAACTACAAGAGTAGAATTGGTATGTTCCTAACACAAAGAAATGATAAGTGCTTGAGGTGATACCCCAACTACTCTGATTTGATCATTACACATCGTATGCCTGTATCAAAGCATCACATATACCCCATAAACATATACAACTGTTATGTACCTACAATAATAAAAAAAAATTTAAAAATACCCATGTGGAGCTAGGTCTAGTTTACAGTAATACTGAACAATTGTGTTTCATCCAGGGTTACACCAGGATTCTAGATGATATAATCTTAATCTTCTTTAATAACCACACAGGAGCTAATTTTATGCCTAAAACCAGGTGGGATTTTGTATGAAATATATTGTGTGCATATACTCTACTCTTCATTTTTCTCCTCAGTACCCCTCCTCACTCAAAATCTTGGTGCATTCAACTGACAGTCAGGAGGCAGGTCTTTAGCTTGTCTTAACCTCTTGGAGACAGGGAAGATAGCGCTAGATACCTACCCAATGCCCATTTTCTCTTTGATGACACAGATCTTTGTTCTGGAAAGCAATGTGTCTAGCTAAAAAGCCCTTCCGGATTCCCTTGCAGCTAAACAAGGCCAGCTGACACATTCTAGTTGATGGACTGGAACAGATATCAGCAAGGGCTTCTGGGAATGTGTTTGATATTCTGATGTGGATGTTGCCCCCGCCTCCCTGCCTGGCTGGCATGTGGCCATAGGCTGGTGGTGGAGTAGTCATCATGCATCTATTGGATAACAAACTGGGCACGGAAAACCATGCTCTAAGGATGGTGGAGTTAAAAGTGAAAGGAGCCCAGGATGTCACTTGCAGATTGGATTGCCAACCTCTGGAGTCTTCCAAGGTGAGAAACAGAAACCCGTTTTTGGACAAGTGACTGCAGTCAGGTTATATGCAACTAACCACAATCTTAATTGATCTGATTCAGTCAATTCATCTACAGACTCAGAATTTGCTAACTATCCCCCTAAGCTGTATCACAGAGGTATTGATGAGAATTATGTAAATTCACTTTAACAAGTCTTGAACATATTTTGTCCATAATAAGAGGCCTTAAAATATTTTAACAATTCCAAAATTGCAATACATCTTAAAGAAAACTTGCCAACCTTTAGGCAAAGGAGCAAGTTGTGATGTGGTTGTCATCTATGTATAGAAATGATCTGTTCATTTAAATATGACTTTGGTGGTATTTGCTTTTATAATATCACATACAGTTGTATTTTAACTTAAATTTGATTCCCTGATTGTCACTGAATATATTTTTTAAAACATGACATTACGATGCAGTTTTGAAATGAAAAATGTATACACAAGAAAATTGCCCGACACGTGGCATACAATAAAATTAAAAGAGGTAGAGATTGTTAAAACTCTTGGAGCAGATCATAGAATTTCCCAAGCTAGAAAATGTTAGCGGAATTGATTCATGAATCATAAATATTACTCAGGTGCTAATATCTATCCGTAAATAAGCTTCCTACTGACTTCTAAGAAAAGTTCCTTAATCTTTGGCAATGTGTCATTCAATTAAAGAACAAATAATGAAACTTCAACAAAATAGGTAATGCAGACACACTCTAATATCCTTTGATATACCTCACAGTTGCAAAGGTTTAGTGAGCAGTCTCAATTTTAATGGGATATAAAAATGAAATAGTTTTATTTTTCCAGTGACTCCTATCAACCATAGACTCTTGACTCCCCCTTTGCCACAGGGTAGCATGGGCTCTTAACAATATCTCAGCTCTATTCCAGAACTTTTTAGTTATTAGAGTTATATCATTTTATTTGCTCAAACTTGGTCCTGTTCATTTAACAGTGTAAAGTCATTTATCTCATCCCCATCCCCAAACCCCAAGAGACTTGGGGTTCCACTGGTAAACTTTTGTGTGTGTGTGTGTGTGTGTGTGTCTGTGTGTGTGTATATATATATATATTCAGTCCCTTTTTAAAATTTAACTTTTTGAATAGATAGTACATCCACTTGCTTCAAACATTTAAAAAATATATGTATATATATAAAGGTTATATAGTGGAAATCTCCTTTCTACTCCCATCTCTCATCTATTCCCCACTCCCCATCCTCCTGCGGGTATTATCTCTTAGCCTTATGCATATTTTCCCAGAGTTGCTACATGCATGCAAACAAAGGCAGCATCTATACACACTATTCTGTAGCTTGCTTTCCTTTTTAAAATGATGCATCCTGGAGATTTTTACATGTCAGGATGTACAGAGCCTCCTCATCGCCTTGCTCTAGCTGCATGGGTTCCATTGTATGGCTGTACCATAATTTATGTCACCAGTCCCCAACTGACGGGTACTTGTGTGTGGTTTCCATTTACTTGCTGTTACAAACAGTGCTTGAATAACACTGTACATAAATAATTTTAGGCACGAACAGGTATACTTTAGGTAAAATTCCCCAAAAATGAGATTACTGGGTCAAATGATAATATGAATTTGTAATTTGTATAGATATTACCAAATTGCCCTCCATAGGGATCATACACGTTTAAACTTACCTGTAACACATGAGGGTATCTGTTTGCCACAGCCTCACTAACAAGGTGTGCTGTGGATTTTTGCCAATCTAATAAACAAAAAGTAGTATCCGAGTATAATTTTAATTTGCATCTATCTTGTTACAAGTGAAGCTGAGCATCTTGTCTCATATTTAAGAGCCATCTGCCGTTCCTTTTTCCTTGGCATCTTGTTATATACTTAGCACATCTTGGTATTGTAGTGGGATTTTTTTTCTTTGAAATTGTGAAATAACTTATGTAAAATTACATAAAACATAAATATGACGTATAATGAATAATCATCAAGTGAACACCTGTCTAAGCATCATTTGGGTTAAAAAAAGAAAAAAGGACATTTTCAGCACCTAGTCTCCTTACCAATTCATTTCCTTTACCTTAAGCGGAGCCCAGCTTCTATTGTAATCACTTTCTCACTTTCATTTAGTTTCATCATCTATGTGGCAGTTTAGTTTTACCTGTTTTGGAACTTTCTCTAAAAGGAAACATACCATATGGATTCTTTTGTAAGAATACAAAATACCGTTTTGTGCGATTCATCATGTTGTTCCACGTAGCTCTAGGTCACTCATTTCCATTGCGGTGCAGTATGCCATTGTGAGACTACACCGCCTGAAAGTATCATTTCATTTTTGATGGAAATTTGGTTTGTTTCAAATCTGGGGCTATCTTGAACAATGGTGTCATTCTTGTACTTGTGTCCTGGTGTATTAAGTGGGCAAGTTTCTGAATGGTTTGTTGACAACCTGGGAGAAATATAAATCTTCAACTTTACATGACAGTGACAGATTGTTTTTTCAAAGTGGTTGTGGAAATTTACACCCCTACCAACAGTAATGAGGGTTTTCTTTATTTTACATCTCTGTGAACATAATATTGTCAGACTTTGTAATTTTTGCCAATCGTATGGTTGTATGGTAGTATTTCATTTTGGTTTCAATTTGTTTCTCTGATAAGCAATGAAATTGAGGATCTTCTTATATCTTTATTGGGTGCTGTATTATCTCTCATGAAGTGCCTATTAGGTCTTTTGCCCATTTTTGAGGAGTTGTCTTTTTCTTATTGAAAAACCTATATGAAGGCAATTCCTCTCTTACTAAAACAAGTAGACAGTCATTCATACAGGCATGCAAAGATAAGAATAACCCACAAGATTTACTTTTACTGAGACCATATTAAATTTATAAATTTACTTAGGGATAATTATGTATTTATGATGTTTCTTCCTTTCTTTCTAAGAACATGGCATACATATACATATATATATATATATATACATATATATATATATCTCCTTCAAAGTTTTGCTTTCATAGGCATTATGTATTTCTTGATATTTTCATTCCTAGGTAGTAGAGCATTTTTGTTGCTTTTGTAAGTGTGGTCATTTCTTTCGCTTTTGTTTCTTTTTCTTTGGAAATATTACTACTGTTTATTAAATTTTTACCCTGCTGCTATACTAAATTCTGAGAATATTTGTAGTTTTTCAGTTGATTCTTTTGCTAGCTTACCTCCTTCCTTTCCAATTCTTATACTTTGGTTTTCTTTCTCTTTCTAATTGTGCTCAGTAGTACCTCAAATATAGTGATAAATAATGGTGGTTTTCTTTGTCTTGATCCTGACTATAGTGGGAAAGGTTTAGTGTTTTTCCATTAAGCAATATGCTGGTTTTTGGCCAAAGATAGCTGTGTATATGTGTGTGTGTGTGCATATATACACATCTTAAAAGAATCTATATATTTCTATTTTATTATGTATTTTTTTTCTATCAAAAATAGCAGTTAAATTCTACCAAATACTTTTTCAGTGTCCATAGAGAAGATCATTCCATTTCCCCCAGATCTATTAGTATGGTGATCAATATCTAAAATGTACTAGTAGGCTGGGCACAGCCTATAATCCCAGCACTTTGGGAGGCCAAGGCAGGAAGATTGCTTGAGGCCAGGAGTTCAAGACCAGACTGGGCAACATAGCAAGACCCCATCTCTACAAAAACATAAGAAAAAGTAGCCAGGCATGGTGGCATGTGCCTGTAGTCCTAGCTACTCGGGAGGCTAAGGTTGGAGGATTGCTTATTGAGCTCAGGAGTTCAAGGTTGCTGTGAGCTATGATCATGCCACTGCACTCTAGCCTGGGTGACAGAATGAGAGCTTATCTCTAAAACATAAAAATAAAAAAAAATGTACTAATATTGAATTTTCCTTAATCCTAAATAAACTGTACTTAGTCATTAATATGCTAAATTCTGTTTGCTCATATTTTATTTGGAATTTCTGCCTCAAAATATATAATTGAGATTAGATTGTGGTATCGTGTATATGTGCATGTGTATTTACAATATTTATTAGATTTTGGAACCAATTTTATACATAAAAAGAATTTTTCTTTTCCAATAGTTCTAGAGCAATTTAAATAGCATTGGAATTATCAGTTCTTTACAAAATAGTTGATTTTCTGCTTAATTGAAGTATAGTTGATGTACAAATAAATTTCACTGATTTAAAAAGTATAATTTGATGTGTTTTAATATATATGTATTATGTATATAATACACCCATGAAACCATTGGCACAAGTGAAATAACAAATATATCCTGGTCCTTTATAATTTCTCCCTTCCCCTGTCCACTCATCCATTCATGACCACTGATGGTCTTCTTTTCACTATTTAAGAGTTTACGTTGTCTAGAATTTTATATAAACCTTTTATGTCTGGATTCTTTCATTGCACTGACCAATTATTTCGAGATTTGTCCATGTTGTGTGTATCAGTAGCCTATTCCTTTTTGTTGCTGGGTAATATTCCAAAACTTGTCTAACCGTTCACCTGTTGTGGGATATTTGGTTTGTTTCTAGTTGGGGCTATTACAAATAAAGCTATTATGAACATTACTACGCTAAGTTTTGTATAGACATATGCTTTCATTTCTCTTGGGCAAATACCTAGGAGTGGAATTTCTGTGTGGTTTTCTTGGTGTTTAACTTTATAAGAAACCACCAAACTGTTTTCCAAATTATTGCACCACTTTCCATTCCCACCAAGTGGTATGAGAATTCCTGGTGTTCCACATCCTTGCCAACACATCTTTTAAAATTTAGCTATTCTAATATGCATGTAATGGTGTTATGGATTGAATTCTATCCCCTCAAAATTCATATGTTGAAGGCCTAACCTATTCTACCCTAGAATTTGACATTATTTTGAGACAGGGTCTTTACAGAAGTAATCAAGTTAAAATGAGATCAGGATGGGCCCTAATCCAATATAACTGGTATCCTTATAAAAAGGGGAAATCTTTTGGGCATAGAAACAGTTTTAGAGGGAAGATGATGTGAAGAGACGTAAGGAGAAGATGACCATCTACAAGCCAAAGAAAGAGGCCTAGAACAAATCCTTCCCTCATAGACCTTGAAAGAATCAACTCTGTTGATGCTTTGATTTCAGACTTCTAGCCTCCAGAACTGTGAAGCAATGAATTTCTGTTGTTTAAGCCATCCAGTTTGTAGTACTTTGTTTTGGCAACCCTAGAAAATTCATACAGTATCTCGTTGTGTTTTAATTTACATTTCTGTAATGACCAATGATGTTGAGCATGTTTTCATTGCTTATTTGCTATCTTTATATTTTCTTTGATAAAGTATCTGTTCAAATTTTTTGCCAGTTTTTAAATTAGATTATTTATCTTATTGAGTTATGAGAGTTCTTCATGTTTTATATACAAGTCCTTTGTCAGATATGTTTTATAAATATTTTCTTCCAGTCTGTGGCTTGTCATTTCATATTTGTAGCTGTGTCTGTGGATAGGCTTACTGTTGAAGGGTGTTCCTAGACAAAGCCAGCCTATGAAGACTGGAAAAAGTACTTACTTCTTCAAATGCACAAATATCAACACACTGCCACAAGGATCAAGAACAATCAGGGAAACATGACATCACCAGAGAGACAAAACAAAGTGCCACTGACTGACCTTAAGAGACAGAGATCTATAATCTAACTGACAAATAATTTAAAATAACTGTTTTAAGGAAGCTCAGTGAGCTTCAAGAAAATACAGAGAAATAATTCAAAGAAATGAGGGAAATAATAAGTGACCAGAATGAGAAATTTAACAAAGAGATTGAATTAGTAATTAAAAAAAAAAAAAAAGAAAGAAATCCTGGAGCTGAAAAATACAATGATGGAAATGAAAAAAATGCAATAGAATGTATAAATAACAGAATTGATCAAGCACAAGAAAGAATCTGTGAAATTGAAGACAGATTTAAAAATATAGAGTCAGAGGAGAAAAAAAGAATGAAAAAGAATGAAGAAAGCTTACAGGATTTATGGGACAACATCAAAAGAGCAAATGCTTAAGTCATTGGAGTTCAAGAGGGAGAAAAGAAAGATGAAGGAGTCAAAAGTGTATTTAAAGAAATTATAGCAGAAAACTTTCCATACCTGGAGAAAAATATAAATATCCAGGTATAGGAAGGTCATATGTCTCTAATCAGATTCAATCCAAATAAGACTATCCCAAGACTTAATATAATCAAACTGTCAAAAACTGTTAAAAATCAAAGAAAAAGGGTACTATACACACCAAAGCTATCCTTCAGAAATCAAGGGGAGATGAAGACTTTCTCAGACAAACAAAAGCTGAGGGAGTTCATCACCACCACATCTGTCCTACAAGAAACGCTAAAGGGAGTTCTTCAAGCTAAAAGAAAAGGATACTAATGAGTAACATAAAAACATCTGAAAAGTATAAAACTCACTAGTAAAAGTCAGTACACAGTCAAATTTAGAATACTCTTAATAATGTAATGGAGTGTAAATCACTTATATCTTTAATATGAAGGTTAAAAGATAAAACTATTAAAATAATAACTAGAAGAATTTATTAAGTGATATACAATATAAAAAGATATAAATAGTGGTACCAAAAGTTCAAAATGTGGGTAAAGGGAATGGAGTAAAAGTGTAAAGTTGGGGGTTTTTTTGCAATCAAAGTTAAGTTGTTACCATCTTAAAATATTCTGTTGTAACTATTTTTTGTAAGCCTCGTGGTAACCACAAAACAAAAACTTATAGTAGATACACAAAAAACAAAAAGGAATCAAAACACACCACTAGAGAAAAATCACTTAATCACAAAGGAAGACAGTAAGAGAGGAAGAAAGGAACAAATGATCTACAAAACAACTAGAAAACAATTAACAAAATGGCAGTTGTAAGTCCTTACCTATCAATAATAACCTTGAATGTAAATGGGTTAAATTCTCCCCTCAAAAGACACAAAGTGGCTGAATGGATTAAAAAATAATCTAAAACCAAAACCCAACTATATGCTCCTTACAAGAGACTCACTTTACCTATAAGGACACACACAGACTGAAAATGAAGGGATGGAAAAAGATACTTCGTGTAAATGGAAACCAAAAAACAGCAGGAGTAGCTATACTTATATCAGATAAAATGGACTTGAACTCAAAAATTCTAAAGAGTGACAAAAAAGGTCACTATATAATAACAAAGAGATCAATTCAGCAAGAGGGTACAACAATTATAAATATATATGCACCCAACATCAGAACACCTAAATATATAAATATTAATAGATCTAAAGTGAGAGATAGACTACAAGAGTAGAAAACTTAAATCCATATTCTCTTTTCCTGAACACTTCATTTTTCTCCCCCAAATAGCAAGTTCTGTTTTATAGATTATTCTTGTTCTAGTCTTCATTTTGGCTTTATAAAATGAACATCTGGAATTTTCCTGGATTGTTGTATTCTTGAAATAAAATTCTATTAAAAAGATTTGTTGTGGTTCCAAGGATAATTTATTATTTTGTTTAGTGCGCTTTTGAGTTGATGGAACATTTATCATTAACATATGTAAATTGAGGATTTCAATCCTAATTTAAGCCCTTCCACTGGTTTAATAATCTTGTTGACACAAAATTCATCAAGCATTTATGCAGAAATACTTCATTTGCTATTGTATTATATTGGATGGGTATCTCCATAATTTTCAAGGTGAACTATTGGGAAAACTATTAGTCTACCTAGAAATGAAAATTCCTTAAAAGTTCCATTTGCCATTAAAATGCTTGAAATGCTTGCTCTTTGAAAGAACCTGATAAGAAATGACACAGAATTGCATTTGTTTCCTAGGATTGCCTAGTATTTCTTGGGGAAGTTGAATTCTTCTATGTTAAGTGTGTCTCACAGAGCATGATTTGTAGCAGGATCCAGGTATTAATTCCCACCTTTCCCCCTAAGGATATGAATCTTTACACACTCACTTTAAGGTCCAAACATGTGCTAGCAGGTTATATTTGGGGAAGGGGGTGTCTTTTTTCTGATTAAAAACATGAGATACAATCTACACAGAATAAAGTGCATGATTTGTAAGTATGCAGTTAAATGAGTTTTTTCACTTGTATTCACCCCTGTAACCATTACCCAGCACCAAATACAGAAAATACCTCTCATCTCATTTTCTTACTTTTAACATTACAGATTAGTTTTCTCTATTTTAGGATTTCATACACATAGTATTGTACAATATGTATTCTTGTGTCCAGTTTTTTTCACTAAGTACAATGTAAGATTCATCCATGCTATGGATGTGATTAGTATTTAATTTTATGGATGTACCTCAATTTGTTTATCCATTCTCCTGACGGACATAATTGATGTTTACAGTTGGGACTAATATAAATAAGGCTGCTATGATCATTCTTGTACAAATTTTTCTGGGAACGTGTTTTTATTTCTCTTTAATAAATACGTAGTAGTTAGAATTGATGAATCAGAAGATAGATGTGTGTAAAACTTTACTGAAACTGCAAAACAGTTTCCCAAAATGGTTGTATCTTTCTACACTTCCACTAGCAGCTATGAGAATTCCAATTGCTCTACAGGCTTGCCAATACCTTGCAACACTTAGTTTCGATTTGAGCCTAGCAGGTTTTGACACAAAGGATATCTAAGTCCATGTGCAGTGAAGGGAGTAAAAATATTATGTTTTCCAGCTGGTATTTGAGTTTCTCTAAAAGAAGGAACTTTGTTTGAGAAAGGCCTTTGATAAGCTGCTTTGAATGGACAGGGAAGTCCTGAAGCCACAGGTTAGAAGGAAGCACTGAAGAGATGGTAAATTGCCCTGCAGAAGAAAGGAGCAAGAGCTCAGGAGTATGAGAAAATGAAATAGAAAAAAGAGAGAGTCAAGAAATATGACAGAGACTGAAGTCCTGGACAGTAGAAATGGCTGAGGGACTTTTCAGGAACAAGGAAATTGAATATCACATTTTAAATTATCTCCTACATGATGGCTTAAGTATGATCTCCTTTAGCTAGATCTAGCCACACCCAGAAGCCTCAGGGGATTTATTTTGGGAAGTGGGGCAGAGAACCAGGAGAAGGGCCTGGGTCCCCTGTTTGGGCCATTCTCAGGGTGGAGATGAGAAAAAAGCTACAAGAGGCTGAGCAGAGAATGATAATTCAACTAAAGTTAGAAATTAGAATTAGAGGTAATTAAAAATATTCTCAAGAGATTCCAGAAACACTGAGATTTCCCAAGGGGTGTGGAGCTTTCATATAAGCCTTTGTAAATTTTTTTTTTTTTTTTTTTTTTTTTGAGACAGAGTCTCACTCTGTTGCCCGGGTTAGAGTGCCGTGGCATCAGCCTAGCTCACAGCAACCTCTAACTCCTGGGCTCAGGCGATCCTCCTGCCTCAGCCTCCTGAGTAGCTGGGACTACAAGGCATGCACCACCATGCCCGGCTAATTTTTTCTGTATATTTTTAGTTGTCCAGCTAATTTCTTTCTTTCT